>NC_041351.1:13517523-13872523 GCF_004354835.1 Perca flavescens | reverse complement strand
TTCTCATGCATCTTTTCAAGTACATTCATGATTGAGAGAGGCCCATATTAGATCTACCACTGACATACAGGGGCAATTAAATTGCCAACCATTTCATGACCATTCAAGTGATTCTGCTAATGAATAGCTACAGTATGTAAGCCATATTCATGCAAGGGAGCTTTTAAGGCAGATTCCACTGCAAGTTCTACTGACATAGACCACTGGGTGAAACATCATTACAGCTGTTCCAAACAAATTCCTAACACTGAGACACAAGTTTTGCAACATTCTTGTAACAGAAGCTGCAGCACTGCTGGATGGTATATGCAGAAATACAGTCTCAGTCTTTACATTAATCATTGAAAGGCTACAAATGAGCTCTGTTTACATTAAAGGACCATTTGTTGACACATCCTTTCTGCACTGCCACTCCACACATAACGGTAGAACCTTTGATTGTACATTCTAAATATGCAGGATTACCACCATCACCACGTTTGACTGTTGGGCTCTGTTTATTACTGGCTCTGTTAATCTGAACATATTTCTTAATTGAAAGTTGTTAATATCACTAGTATTAATACAAATGTTGGTAGTATTATTAGTAGAGCTATAATTGTTGGTAACCTAGTGCTGTCTATTCCTTGGAGCATGCAATTCCACATTACATTGTTTGTTGTGCATTTTTTTGGGAACTACACTGAACAAGTACCGTCACACCAATGCTGTGATTTTTGCCATTAAAGCATAAAAAACTAATTTGTTTGTGTGAAAGGCAGCGATAATAGCAAAGTTAAACCACCTCCTTTCTATTAACCTGGGATAACAGAAATATTCCAAAAATGCAGAGGAAAATAAAAAAAACATAAATAAATCATTTCAATCAGTTTTTTTTTTTTTTTTTTTTAAATCAAAGCTTTTTAAAATTGCTGTCTCCATTTTCATATCTTCCAAAGAAGGTTTACACAGCCTGCAACTCTATGCATTAATGAAGCTGTTTTATGGGCATTCATAATCTCACACACACACACACACACACACACACACTGTATCTGCTTTTCTTTCCCCTGCTGACAGGTGTCATCCATCATACTAGCTGTCCGTTAGTGCTTCCATATGTTGAATGCCGGCCATAGTGAATAGAGACATCTGTGACATTGAGGCCTAGGCATGCAGTGTTTGGGCCCTGATTGGCTCTCCATCCAACAGCTGCTGACATCTTGGTCACTAAAAGCAATGTCCATCTCTTGGGGGTTTAAACCAACCAAAAATAGAGGAAATGGGCACAGAGGCTGTTGTGATTTTCTCTGGGACCTGCTGCAAAGATTTAGTGACAGACAGCTGATAATAAACTAATGCAGTGAGATCAGTGCTGACAGTACAATCGGGAAAAAAAGGGTCTTTGATGTTTTCATGTGTTGGAATGGGTGTGAGGGGTCATTTTGGTACTGCAGCCCCTCGGTGTCTTGTTTCCTGTGCAAGCTGCATCATCTCTTAGTGTGGTTATGATCCTCTAAAATATGCTCTAAACTTTGTCCCTGAAATAAATAAAAGAAATTCAGGCAAACCTCAAGACTTCCAAACTGACCATCACGTGCCTGCATTTAAAGGTCTCATGGCATGAAAATGTCACTTTTTGAGGTTTTTTAACATTAATATGCGTTCCTCCAGCCTGCCTATGGTCCCCCAGTGGCTAGAAAAGGCGATAGGTTTAAACCGAGCCCTGGGTATCCTGCTCTGCCTTTGAGAAAATGAAAGCTCAGATGGGCCAATCTGGAATCTTGCTCCTTATGAGGTCATAAGGAGCAAGGTTACCTCCCCTTTCTCTGCTTTGCCCGCCCAGAGAATTTGGCCCACCCATGAGAGAGACGTCATGGCTTTCAAACGAGCAAAGTGGCAGTTGGTCAAGGCCACACCCCCACCCTCCACCTTGCCCCCCCCCTGTCCTTCTCAATAGCTACAGACACAGAAATGGCACATACTAAGGAAAGCTCATTGTGGGTCTGGCTCTAGTGGCTGTAATTCTGCACCAAGGCTAAAGAGACTTCAGATACAGTATTAGGGGACCACTAAGGTCTATATAAAAGCATCCAAAGAGCACCATGTCATGGGACCTTTAAACGTACATTATCTGTACAATTTGTCTTGCCTGCACTAACTCAGTGAGTGAGTGGGTCTGTGTTTAAAGTACAAACAGAGCTGGTGAAACAAATTGGAAACCAGTGGTGCTAGCGTGACATCAGTGTCCTCTTTGACATCAACAAATATTTCCAATAGCTAAGTGGTGCCAGATGCTGACCAATTAACCTTTATAAAAGAGAATTAGACTTGTTCCATATGCTTCACCTTCAGCTGGAGCCAAGGCATGTGATGGAGCTGTATGTGGTCCAACATGGGCATTTGCACATTTGAAACCATACATATTGGATTTTTTTGGGATGAATCCAAAATCCACGGACATATTTAAAAAGCTGTCAAAAGCTACGTTGTGCTATGGCTGAATATGACTCTGTGCTTCTATACAGTATATACAAATATATCAGTTATATAGAGATAGCTCCTTAATGCAAATCATCTTAACAGCTGGAAACTTAAAATAGAATAAAATCATTAATGTATTATAGTAAGTACATATTTGTTTCTGTATTTAATGTTTGTTTATTTCATATTAATGTTTAATATGTTTATGTATGCACCAACAACCAGGGCAAAGTCCTTGTAAGTGTTACTTACTTGGCAATAAATCCCTTTCTGATTCGGATTTACTGAAGTACAGTAGTAAACTATCGCAAATGCTGCAGCAACTACATGATCTCTGAAAAACACATATTTTCAACAGAGAAATGGGTGTTCTGCTTTTGTTTCCATGCAAGGAATGCTTTATGACCTTTGAGGAAGTATATGAGATATTCATGTTCTATTTGGCTACTGGATACATCTGGATTTAACACCTTGCCTACGGTAATGCTGGCGTCACACATCGTTGAATGTCATTTGAGAACATTTCTGAGCCACTAGAAGCTGCCAAAACATTTGGCATGTAAATGATTAACCAAGCAACACTTAATTAAGAGCTGCTTGGCGAATTAGATGTGTGCAGGATTTACCATTAAGGCTGTCACCATAAGATGTGTTTTTAAAACACATTTAGGCAATGCACTGGGTAGAAAAACTGCCGGCTTGTACAGTTGTATGCTGAATTTACGGTGTACTTTATGTCTAATAGCCGGGACACACTTAGCCGATTATCGGCCGTTACCACGCTAGTACTGTCATATTTAACGTACAGACGCTACCACGTCTGTACGTTAAATATGATAAACGTCAACTGAATAAACAACCTTAAGGCCCTGACACACCAACCAGATAATCGGCCGTCTGGCGAGGTCAGTGACGTGAATCTGTTCGGTGTGTCCCGTGCCGTCGTCAGTCTGGGGGGCTGTCGGCCTTCATTTTGGCCGACTTGACATGTTCAGTCGCTGGCAGGGCAGTCGGGACTCACCCGGAAATGGGGAGCAGAATGAGGTGACTAGAGTCTCTCAAAATCTGACGAAAATCTTTTAAACTGACCTTTGTTGAGCTGAAATGACGACAGATTCAGCAACTGCATGGCCTATTTGTCGCTTAAAATGTTTTCAAAAACATGTTTCAGTGAGCTATTTAAGTACAATATGAGATCGTATTCTGAACGGCCGCCATGACTGACGTCTGGCTTTGAATTTCTGGAGAAAACAAACCCATGTGACGCGTTCGTCCAATCAGCTGCCGGTTTTCATTTCTTGGGCAACAATACAGATTAGCGCCGCCTGCTGTTATAGAGATGTATTACGTCTCATCTCCTCTCGTCTTTTTGGTGTGTTCTGTGGCACTTTTTGGACCAACACGGGAAGACCGATCATCTCGACTGGCTTTTCTGCCGAGGGTCGGCCGTCTGGTTGGTGTGTAGACACCTTTAGGCGTTACTGAAAAGCATCCAGCATACAAACTGTGAAATAGATTTGGTACACAAGCATGTAAATCAGGGTTCTCAGGTGATTTTCTCAAACAAAACTTGTATTGTAACTTCCTTAAAGGTTGTACGCACATCTAAGTGAAATTGAAAGTCAAGTGCTTATAGGTTCATTCTGCATCTTGAAAGGGTCAAGAAACAGAAGACTGAAGATTGTTTTTCCAGTAATCATTTCCAAAACAGCTTGAGATATTGTTTACAGCATACTCTCCAGTGGATGCAAAGTCTCTGCCTTAATGCGCTCTATAACAACAACACTGTTTTTGGATTGTGTGCAGAAATGGGAGGAACACTACTGGAAGAAATGATTAAATGACAGATTGACACACACGTCCCACAGACAAGTATGTAATTAACATTTTTCCTAAACAAAGGCAAAGCAGTCGTTTCTGAAACCATTCAGATTCAGACTGTACCTTATTGCTTTAAAAGCACAACTCAAAAAGTGCACTCAGAGAGCTAAGAAGCATTGTTTTTCTCCTCTTTCTCTTTACATTGCCCTTCACAACACCATAATGCACACTGAGTACCACTCAGTAATATACATTAATAGCTAATGTAGTGCCTCTTTCCTGGTTGCCACAGTGATTTTATTTCTCTCAGCGGCAGATGACGCAGAGGTGGCTCTGGCTGAGGAAACACTGTTGGCCCTCCGATGTCAATTTGTGGATGTAGCTCTCCATATTGTTTTTAAGCTAAGCTTTTATCCATGTGTCATAGAGCCCTAGACTGTGCTTTGCTTCAGACTTCTCTACTTTCTATTTGTCTGGGAGGTATTCACATCGTAGGAATAAATAGGTGAAGCAGCAACTGTACAGAACATTTCAGATGTGCAAAAGCACGTGAGCATGCAGGGTATAATGACATACAGTATTAATCAAAATCTGAGTGCAAAATCAACGTGCAGTATGTTCCCAGTGAACAACCCTGGAGAACAAATTAGGCAAAATGAAAACACGCACACTGAAGAACAAAAATAAAATAAAACCATTCTGACGTCATAGGTTTAATATCAGAGCAATCCCTTTCCAATTCAGTGATGCTTTTCAAAGTAACAACCATCCTTTTCTTTGCAAGAAGATTAAAACGACCAGAAAATCTATATTTGTCTTTTTTAACTTTTGAAAAATCTATTAAAATCTTTTGAATAATTGGCATCGTGACTTCACTTCGTATAAAAGATGTGTAACATTGATTGAAAAATGTCAGCAAGTCTGTAGCCCTGATTGCAGAGGACAATCATATATATAAAGAAGACATGGGTAGAAAGGACCATCACTGGCAGATTTCTCATTGATGTGGGGAGCGAATAAAAGGCTGACATCTTGTGAGTGGAAGACATGAGCTGGGTGAGTACATCACAATAAGGTCCAATGATTTACTATTCAAACGTACTACAAAACTATTGTATGTACGTCAGTAGAAGCACTTACAAATCTAATATTGATTTTAACAGATGTGCAAAGATGACAAAAGGGGGATACATGGTCAAACTTGTTGGTGCTTGTCAGGACTCACAATAATCAAAACTGTGTAATGATCGTGTGTGTGTGTGTGTGTGTGTGTGTGTGTGTGTGTGTGTGTGTGTGTGTGTGTGTGTGTGTGTGTGTGTGTGTGTGTGTGTGTGTGTGTAAACAAGCAGGACTCACGTCAACCACAGGCTGCAACAGTTCTGTTTCCTCGCCCCTGGCGTCCAGTGCGAGCGCAACTGAGGCAAATGGACGACTGGCCATCTGCTGACGCTCTCTCATCAGTTGCTGTAAAAATCAAACACAGATGACAGATGAGCATGAACATAGTCTTAGCAAACAATAGATGAATGAGAATTACGAGAAATATGCTCTACTGAAATAATAATATATGAATACATAATAGTACATACATTATTTACATATATCAAATATAAAAACCCTTCACACATTACATTTCTAATGAAGTTGAAAGACACATTTTGAATTTCAGCCCTTCATTATAAAGAACTTACAGGAAGCCACTATCCTGTTACTGCATAAAAACACAACAGACATCTGACAGACAGGGTTATTAAATGCAATCCAACTCCTTAAAATACTCACTATTGCTCACAATATGTAGATTAGTATTATTATTTTGTGTTATTATTACTCACTGAGCCCCAACTTTATATGAGGATTTTCAGTTGTATGTATATATGTATGTATATATGTGTGTGTATATACATATATATAAAAAAATTGACTTGAATACTGAAATATATTTTTATATTTGATGACATTTCAAATATTTTGTCCATTCATACACGAGGTACCAAATTATTCCAAACCTTTTCTTGAATATGATGGAAACTACAGTGACACAACAACACTATAACCCATCCCCATTACAAATACTAGAAATAGGAACAGCCTTGAACCTAGACAATCTAATTTGAAATGAACATTAAAAACTTAGAACTCTCAACTTACTCATGGGTATTCATTGATCTGATCAACACACACATACAGGACACCACCACAGAGAAACGTCCAAACGATTCTCTCTGCACAGAAATGCTGTTTAGGTTACTGCCTCAGAGTGACACCTTTTCTGTTGCTTAGACAGAACAGAAAATAGCCTCTCTTGTTCCCCACTAATCAATATTGTAAAACAACTAGCGCCATACTTTCATCAGCAATGCCGTGTCTGATCAATATCTACACAGGCCACCATTTTAGCACCAAGGACATCACTGATTGCTATTGGATTTGTGATGAGCTTAAGAGTGCTGCATTAGGATTCTAATTGTACTTCAGATTACTAAGCACATCAAGCGGTTGTGATGATCGGCATCATCATGTGCCCTTCTCATACAAAAGTAATACTAATACACATTTGAATACATAAGTACACAGTTTTCGGGTGGTCTCAATCCTGAATAGGAATTTGTCCTTGGTGTCGTGATGAACCCTGGTATTCTTGTGTCCAGACCTCCCACCCTCACTCACTCTGAATTCAATTAAGTATGCATTAGTCTGGCTATTAATTGGCAAAAATTCAGATGAGGTCTGGAGAGGCTGATAGCATTGTACAAGCGGAAAAAGAAATTCGGAAGATGGAGCTTTGAATTAACGTCTTGGGGAATCAACGACTCCATCTATACGTCAGGTTAGAAAAATAGTAATTCAGAGCACTGTATTCATTCTTTCAAATTGTTATAGTTCTGTTGAGGGTGTACACAGGAAAACATTAAACGTGATGGAAAGGGTAGTATTCAATTAATATGTCACTTGATTAGATACTTGAGAGCTAACTCATGACTAGTACTTGCACGGGCAGTTTCTCAGCCAGAGCCTCAATCAGCTGTGGCTTTTTAGAGAGATTGAATTAAAAAAAGACCTTGCACATGCTCACAAAACAACAAATCAAGACAGCATGTATGTAACTAGAGGATACATAATGTACCTTTTAAATAACATATCTGAAACACATGAAATGGCAAACCACAATGTAATGAAATGTGTTTAATTTTCTCCTAATATTCAACAGTGATAATTAAAATTATGACACAATGTTATAGCTTCTGTCTACTGATTTTTATTTAATGTTCAAGAGTGTGAAAATGTTTATTGTAGGTCACAAGAGACACGCAAAATTTAAGCACATTATCATCTGGGCAATGTGCATACCATTTATGTATATTGCTGTATAACATCAATTGTGTGGTCTTTCCCCGCTCTGATGTGTAAAAGCAACAAACACACAAAAAGGATGAACATGAGAAAAATGGTTAGTGTGTTTTATATATGTTCTGTGTATCATACATAATGCCTTATTTGTGTTGATGCAGCTCATGCTGAAGCATTTTGAACTTTCAACTGTTCCTTTACAGACTAGTTGTACCGCTTTACCAATGGGGAGTGAGTGAGAGAAAAGTTGAGGTGGGTCCTATGTAAGAACTATTTTGTTGAATCTCTCTGAAAACATTCCCCAGGGGGAGGTAAAGCTGAGAAGAAAAAAAAAAATAACAGCCATATGAAATTGAGATTGATTTTTTCCCTTTGTAGCTCTGATTTTTAAACTTTAAATCTGAGGGCCCATGTTAGACTGTTGTACATCTCTACTATTAAACATCAAATCAGCAACAACCGACCGATAGATTTGAGCCGCTGGGCCACCGCAGGTCGAAATGAGAATTTTTGCCCTTTTTGAAAAGATAAAAGCAGGATGGAGGGCCCGGCGGGGTTGTTGCAAAACAAGGAAACAGCTCACGGCTTATTATGATTTCCAACACAAGAGCTTCAAGTCCAACAACTTCAAATCCAACTACTAACCTGAACATTCACTCTAAATGTCAGATAGCAGTAATGTTAGTTATCATGCTTTATTGCTTTAAATGAATTCTGCAACATGAGAGCAGAAGCAAAGTCAGAGAATGCTGGCGCTTTGCTCGGTGTCCGGCACAGGCATCAAAGACTGTGCTGGGAATACAATCAGCAAAAGGGCCAGTACAATACCAGAGAGATCCTAGAAATGAATGCTAAGTTAATGACAAAAAGGCAAGAGTGAACTGCAAAAGCAAGTAACGTTTGTGCAATGAAACAGATTTTGTCAAGAATACAAGCTGGGGCCATTCACGGTTGTGATAAGGGTGGGCATGCAGTGCATTGCTATGCAACTTGATTAATTTGGCAAGTGGGTGCATGAATTATCCGTCTTGTGAATACAGCATTTTGTTCCCTTCATTGGATTCTATAAAAGGGTAAGTGTCATCCCGCCTCTCAGCATATTCTACACCTAAGCAGGTCACTTTGTCCTTTTCAAAAGATCACTGGCTGTGCCCACAGGCGGTGCTCAGCAGAATAAAAAAAAAACTAAAATAAAAAAATAATGTAAAATAAAAACAATCTACACAGACTGGGATTAATGGAATTCCCTAAATAAAGATATCCTGTCTAGTAGACTGCCGCTGTTTACCACACTGATATATTGGTGTGGTGTTGTGTCGGCTCAAGTACTAAGAACCCATTAGAAACCATGAATAATATGTAATATTGTAGTAATAGGAAAAGTAATAACGGTAAATTCTAACGTAAAATATTCATTAAATGTTACTTTCATTCATTAGTGGTACAGCTTTTAAGCTTCCAAGGGTAATCTATATCACAAGTTGAACTCCTAATCACAGGTACGCTCAATCATCTCTAACTTTAGAGGAAATTGTGAGTGCAAACTTTAAACTGAACAAGGGACAATCAAGGTGACCAGGGGCTTAAGAGTAGGATAATCTTATTATAGCAATCGATGACTGCTGATTGAGCTCTTCAAGGGAAGAGACTACATCAAGTCTGCAGAGGGACGGGGATGTGAGGATTTTGTGGGTTAGTAATGGGTTTCTTTCAGTTTTGTCTATGCAAACACATAGCAAATTAGATAATTGAATTATCTTGATCAAAATGGGTTGTTTACAGTGAGCATTTTTAGGTAATGGCTCACGCTGATAAAATATAAAAGTGACTCTGATGCATTCAGACCAACTTAAGCTCTGCATGTACAAATGCAGCCCTTTAATTCATCTGAATGAGGCCAGCAGGGGTGCTGACGTAGAGGGCAAAAAACAAACAAACCTGAAGCGAACAATCAAATATGTGCAAGCAGACATTTCTGGTAGATTCATTTGTAACATGAACAGAGTGCTTTCTGCCTTGGTTCTACTGAAAATGTTGAACTGTTGGCGGTGATAGAGGTAAAGTCACAAACGTCAGTGACATTGATCCTCTGGGCACCATAAAGGGCTGTACAAAATGTAATGGCAATCCATCAAACAGATATTTTAGTCTGGATCAAAACTGTTGGACTGACCGACCGACACGGTCATCCGTCAAGCCACGCCGCTATAACATTGCTGAATAAATTACATAAGAAAATAGGAACTGAACTACATTAGTGACATACCATTATAGACAACATACAGTAGTCCTTGCCCTTAGCCTTTACATCCATCACTATATTCTCAGCTGACACAACAGGCAGGTTTAAGCCATCAGTTACAAACTGACCACAGCAATTACCAACGTCCTGGCCAGGACAGCTTCTATGGAAGGATGACAGCTTTAAATAAACAGATGCTAATTAGTTACTGGTGGATTTAGTAAATGAAATGCGTAAACATGCTGAAAAAAAGAGAAGAAAATATCCTTTTTATGGTAACCGCTGCTCAATCAGGTTTGAATGCTTTTAGAGTGCCAGTAAAACATCACCGCTCTACACGATGGTCCGTATATATGATGCGAGTGTGTATGAGGCGTGTCTGCATGAGTGTGTGAGAGAGATAAAGAGAGAGGAGCTGCATTAAATAAATGCACGTTTGTGTGTAGAACATCTTCCGTATAGCAGTTTGTTAAATGTCAGCGCCCCCTCCGTCCCGTTCCCCCCACAGGTAGCTTCAAAAGAGGTCAGCCCTCGTCCTCCTCCGTGGCATTTACAGCTGTTGTCGTTTCATCCCTTTGCCCGCTCCACTCAGGATCCAAGTCTCAACACTTAACAACTAAAAAGTATTCGAATACCACAGCAGCACCTTGGGATCCAAGTCTTTTCAACTCCTGACAAAAAAGAAAACCCTTATCCAATTAGTGCATTAGTGTGGTAAAAGATCACCTTTGGAAGATTAACTCAAGAGGAATTACACATTATGGGCCCTATCTTGCACCCGGCTCCGCGCAAAGCCCGACGGAAGTATCTTTGCTAGTTTAAGACCGACGCAGTTGTCAATTTCCCGTAATAGCAAAATGCACCTGCGCCCATCTTTGCGCCCATGGGCATGCTGGTTTTACAGGGAGGTGTGTTCAGGTGCATTCTTGGCGTATTGCTATCTTGAGGCAGCGGGAAGTGATCGCGCCATTGACCAACAAAAACCTGGTCTAAAGTCAATAATTTCATTGTTATTTTAACAGCAAATTAGTAAAATGCGCCGCCTAGGCTTGTACACAGCGCGCGCACACTATGCTTGTTACACACACACACACACACACACACACACACACAGACAAACATGCAAAAGATCACAAATAAAAATATTGCAGTGCAAATCCGCCATCATAATAGCAATGCGCCAAGGTACAAACGTGCCTGGCTTTTAAAAGGAATGGGAGATGACACTCTGATTGGTTCATTGGTTCACGCCAAAAACCCACCGATGAATTAATGAAGACACTAAGTACAACCCTTTAAAACACTTCACACCGTGCGCTTAGATCGTTAAAATAGGGCCCTTAGCACCTTATGGCTCTAAGTTTCTGAGCTCTAAGTTTCTGAGCGTTTGTTAGTGGTTGTTATTCTATCCTCCATCCACAGCTAATTTTCAAATTTCAGACAGACGATGCCAACTTGGTTATGTACAAATACTCAAAACGCGTTTCTAGTAAAAATCCAGTACATACAAAAACAGTTTCATATAAACCAATTGTTTTTTACATCTAGCACAACCCAGAAGTACTTAAACAGATTTCACACCAGGAAGCCAAAAATATCCAAAAGTTCAATCAGACATCCATATGTCATTTGGCTGGACCAGTGTCTCATTATTGTCTCCGCTAACTCCAGAGGTCTCATTAGAACTTGTTTATTCCATGTCCTTATGTTGAATGGGGGCTTGTGAGCATTAGATGGCTTCAAGCCCAAATCCTTTCAGCCCATATTTAGACAAGCCTCATAAGTGCATGGGCTGTTCAAAAGCCCTTTCAATTTAACTGCTGACACAATGCTCAGTAAAGAGCCAATCAGTTCACCAATGGACGAGACTGGCGGCGCCGAATCAGTTAATCTAATATCGTACAAGACTTGGAACCATCTCAACACAAGCGAGTCATCACAAATTCTACTGAAACCCTTGTGATTATACCTTCACATTAGTTACTATGTGACAGAATGCTGCATGCAAACTAAAATGCATACTGCTACAAGCAATGTGGTTAATAATATATTATGAATGCCATCACATGATTGCCCCAAAATGATTTGTGTGGATAATTTGAGCCTGTTAAGCTGCTGTGCTTCTTTGAAAATACTCCATACACTTAAAAGAGCACTCCACCAAATTACTATTGCACTCCTATAACATTGGGGGGGGCTCACGGTGGACAGTTAAAACAAATAGGATTAAATTCGACACAACAGAATCAGAGATATCGTCTCTTACATTCCACGCATCCTCCTTCCTCCTCAAAACCTGGCACCTACATTATCTACAAGGCTAAAGCAATACAAATGTAATGCTAAATGCTAATTGTATTTAAGTTCATGTGTGAAGCAAAATTGTGGCCCTGTATCTCTGTATATTATTTAGTCTAAATGGGTCAAAAATATCAAAATTACCCAATACAATTCCATATAATAATTATACATGTGCATGATTCTTTACATTTGAAGGGACTTCTTGATTATTACATCATTCATCAGTTCAAAACAACTGCTGTTATAGTGTTGTAAACAGCTGCATCATGTATCTAAAAGATGATTGTGCATTTTAAAATGGAGACTAATATTTTTAATGTCCAGTCTTACTTGAGAAAACAAAACACAAAAAAGGCAAAGAGAGTCCTTTCTAGCACACAAAGATGGATTTACGTATAATTGTCCTTTGAGCAGCCAATGCTACAGAGAGAAGATCTTGTTTTCTGGGTAGATTTTTTAAAGAGATTCACAGGATTGTTTCACCACTTGAACCTTTGTATTTTAGTTATGGTTAAAAATAATGAAATGACATACTAAAATTACTTATTTTTGATGTGATCCTAAATGGGTACTTTTTATCAGTACAAATGGTGGTAATATGATGCCTGGATCTACATTAAAAGCTTACACTGATTGCAGTATAAAGGATGCAGACTTAAAATCAGTTCTTAGTTGTTTGACATTATAGCTACAAAAAAAAACATTGTGAGACACAATTACTTATATAAGTGATGCACTGGATGCCCCATTATATACTGTACATAAAACCTATTTAGTGTGACAGGATAAAAGACAGACCTTAACTAGCTCAGCAATAATCACTACAAATGGCCCTACTGATTTGGGCATTATGGAAATGTGGCCAAGAGAAGTGCTGCATGAGTAGGCCTGCCGCAATATGCAATGAATCAATTAATCGCATGATAAATAAAAATGAGCTTGATAATTTTTAAATGGAAATTATCGCGGCCGGAAAAAAATTCCATTTTATTTATTGTTTTTGGTTGCGTTTGGTTTTTATTCCAGTGCAGTTTTTGTTAACAGAGACTGAGAGTCCATTTTATTTATTGTTTTTGGTTGTTTTGTTAATTTATTGTGGATATTTAAATGATAAATGTCTTCCAGTTCCAGTGTAAATATTCTTTAGAAATAAAAGTTTATTGATCTTTGAAAAGGTGTACCTGCATTATTATGCCATTATCATTATGGTCTCAGAATGACAATATTATCGTTTATCGCAATAATTTCAGGGACAATTTATCATCCAGCAAAATTTGTTATCGTGACAGGCCTATGCATGACAAGCAGTTAAAGACTACTTGCAAAGCTGAAGCACCCATAACAGCACTGCAGAACCCCCTCAAGGCAGATACAGCTTTCAGGTAAAGTTGACCACCACAAAGCTTCGCTTTACAACTTCTCTTTGAAAGTAGGGCAGCTGAAAACGCCACGACAGGAAGCTTACGGTATTACTTTCCTCAGGTTTATAAAGCTATGTAGTAGAAACGTTTATGTGTGTAACAGTGATACATTTTTAAATAAAACATAAATAGGGTGTGCAAAACATTTGGTGTCAACAGGGTTTAAGTGATACAAATTTCATATCTTAGGCTGCTACAGGTTTTGATTCATTAATTTCCATCAAACCTGTAATAATTTCTCCTTTGCAGCCAACAAAAGCTGCTTACAACACCCAACAGAATCCCTGAGGATTTTTAGGTTGTAGGATGGATTCAAATTCAGAAATATGAGCAGAGTGAGGAATGTAAGGTTCACATTTCAAAGAGAGAAAGTCTTCTTTACTAAACAAGCTAAAACCAAAATACATGGCGACCACTTTGACTGAACTTTACACTGGAATGGACAGACTCCAGGGAAAGTGCACTCAAACCGAGAGCAGTAACAATATACAGTAGATGTGTCATCTGCAAACAAATCTTTCAGTCCTTACCACAGAATAAAAAGTATTTTGTTCCTCTGGCGAAAAAACTTTTCAATCACCCGAAATTAAGAGATGAGAGATTTGTATTTAAATATTTATCTATTTTCATCTGGCAGCTGAAGGGCAGCAACAAACAGATGACGGGAATGCCAAGAGCAGACAGGAAAAGTGAGCAGAATTTTAATGACGTGAGCCCATCTGCCTGCATTAATTTTTATTGACTTTAATTCTTTGGATAGGCAGGATTCGGAGTCACGGTAGCTATCATTCATGTTTATTTTCATATATCAATTAGAGGATATAAAATTGGGATCTTATGATTATCAATGTCATCCCCAAAGGGGAAATAAATTGTGGGAGCTTTATCAGTAGACTGCTGGTCATAAGGCTGGATGTGCACCAAATTAAACGTTCTACTACCGAGTATCAGACAGCATCTAGGAGAATATGGATATGGCCTGAAGAGATGGAAATGATGGTTGCTCATAACAGAAACCAGGAGCCACCCCATGCAGTTTGGGTCCAGGGCAGTGAGGAGAATTTACATACATTTTCTCTATTCCTCAATTTCTTGCACCATATCTTTCTTACCCTCTTTTTTAAAGTCTTCTGTCAATCATTTCATCTTTCACCCCTTTTCATGCCCATTTTTTCTCAACCCCATCTTTCACTGAATACTAATGGTTCATTCTATCCCCTTTTCCTTCAGTCATTCACAGTATCTCTACTCGCTTCCCTCATACCTTTTCCACTCAACTTAAATCCACAATATATCTCAAGATGATAATTTAGACTTTAACTTTTAACCATATTTATTCATGACAAAGCAATAGATCAAATACTGGGACGATGTAGCCATTAGCAGATACTCAGATATATTAACAGATATACTTTGAACGATTCGTACAGATGAGGACTTATCTGTTAAAATGCCGTTTTCTTTAGGTTTCAAACGTGGTTCAGAAGAATTGGGGCACTATTGAGTGGAGAAATGATATTTGCAGGCATTGTAATTTGTAGGCACTTGTGAAACTGTCAGTGCGATAATGGTACCTTAGCACACATATTAACAAGTAACCATTTTCTCTAAAGAGAACGGGAAGGTACTTAAATATTGCCAAGATCGGGTGTATGTCATATGACAACAGAATGTGTTTTATGGACTTACTTCTCTCCGGCGTGAAGCCCAGCAGGTCTGTTTGATCTTCCACACCACTGCAGCCACCAGGAGTAGTGATAGAAAGCAACTGGAATGAAAGAGAGGAAACAATCTCAAGCAAGATGCCTTTAATAACAGCTGTCACTGAGAAAGCACCCATACGATATTCCCTTTACTTAAAGCATTTTGCTTCTTTTATTTGCACGCAACAGTAGATACTGAATTAAGATACAGCTTAATCCAGGAGAGTATCATGTTACCATGTTGCAAGAATCCCTATCTTTACATTACAGTATATCCTACACCAGCTGCAATAGTTCTGGTTCTACACACTCACATATTCTACCAAGAATTTATTTGCCAATTTTGTGTACACTCACAATATTTTCTTGATATATTAAAACAACTACAATATTACTGGCTTAAACAGGAGTAAATATTCAAAGTTTCCCTCTAACTTCAAAACAGACAAAACAGGGGAGGAGATATGAAGAGGTAGCACATTCATTTCTTAGACTGAATATGTTGGCCGATTACTTCAATTAATAACCCAACAGTAAAAATCATTAGTCAAGGGAAATTCAACAAAGTCCGAGAGTTGCTGGGATAGAAAAATATGAATGATTGAGAGCTTCCACTTCATTATCCTGGTGACGGATGAGTGTGTTAGGATTATTACGTGCTGAAGAGACGTTCTGCACTTTCTATGAGCTTGTCGGAGCAACATGTGGGATGCTGAGCACTGTGGTTAAGTAAAAATATATGGAAACAAAATAAAAAGGTCAAATTTACTTTAATTTCCCTCCCAGATTGCTCTGTCACATAAGTATTTTATCATCTAATTATTCTCTACTCACTGAATTAGAATGGAACATGACCCTGTTTCTGACATCCAGGAACAAAGACAATCATATTTGGATTTGAAATCCATACTGTAATATGACCAGTGAGTCCTTGTCTTCAGGGACATGCAACATTTCTAAAATGAGCAGCCTGGTCCAATAAGCACATTTCACCAGAGACACATGACTGGCTCGGATTTCATGAGCACATTTGTTTGATATCTTCACTTTAGTAGGCTTTCAATTTGTCGGCCACACCTGCTAGTTCTATTGGCCAGGATCTTTGAAGAAGGCGATAGAGTCTGTGAGGAATGTGATAACACTTGGAAAATACAGCTTCTCAAATAAAGCAAAGAGGGGGGCTGCCAAGCCAAAAAAAAAGAAAGGGAAGTGAGATTAAAGTGTTGAGTGAAGGGAAACTGTGCTTCAAACAGCTCGTCATCGCACATGGAATTTATTTCAGAGGTGCACAAGCTGGGAAGCCTTTCATTCTTTTAGAAATACTTGCACCATCTTAGACGCCTTTGAAGATAACAGTGAATGGAGGAAGGGGGTGTTGTGGGAGCATCAATGACATTTTAATGTGGCAGAAGTGACAAAAATCCCTAGACAGATGTTTGGCTTTCATTGTCAATATTTTATAATGTGAAGAAGCTTAATTCACCTTTGCTGTTCCTTCTGCTGTTTATTAAAAGGAGTTCTCATTAATGTTCTAACGGCTTAAGGTAGTGAAGGACAAATGTAAAATGATTAACACAAAGATGTTATCACATTTTCTACAAGTAGTTATTGATATGGGATAGGATCTAGTAACAGCAGGTGTGAACTTTCACTCAGCCAAAAAAGCAAGACAGTAGGAAGCGGTCATACATTATAATTCATTCCCTAAGTTTACTAATCTCATAAAAATCCCACTACTCTTTATGCCATTTTACATTGTTGTTATTATTATTATTATTATTATTATTATTATTATTATTATTATTGTGTGTGTGTTTTTGTAAGATTTTGTTTTAGCATTTCCACCTTCAATGGATAGGACAGCTCAGACATGAAAGGGGAGAGAGAAGGGGAAGACATACGGAAAAGGCTCACAGGTCAGACTCCAACCATGGACCTTCTGCGTCGAGGAATAAACCTTTATATATAAAAGGTTTATTCCTCGACGCAGAAGGTCCATGGTGTGTGTGTGTGCCTGCTCTACCAACTGAGCTAACCAGCCACATTATTGTGAGTTTTTAATGGTAGACCGCCAAATATGTCTTTTGTTTAAAAGTGATTGTGTCACACAACGTGTAATGTGAAAACTGTCCTTTGACAGAGAAGAGTGAACTGAACACAGTTTTCTTTTAATTACATGGCCGTTTCTGCAACCACAAGGCTACAGTTTCCACAAGGGAACGCAATCAATAATATCTATACCTGCTTTCTACTGGCTTCTTATGCTGTACAAACATGACCCAGGAAGCTCTGCAAAAAGCACCCTTAAATTGCTAAATAAGAAGACATGATTATGTATTATCGGATTAAAAATAGAATTCTGAAATGTACTGTAAGCCTGAAGTGCTTTCAAGTATTTACACATTTACATGCATTTTAAGAGTTCAGTTTTGTGTGGTTCTCATTGGACCTTACCTGATAACTTTATGAATGAAGTTGGTGATTAAAAAAAAAGAAAAAAGTATGCACCCATGATTCTTAATAAGTCTACTGGTTGCACATATATGGTATAAACACATAGCAACCCTAATGTTTTATGTGCGCGCGCACACACACACACACACACACACACACACACACACACACACACACACACACACACACACACACACACACACACGTATGTTAACAAGTATAAATAAGAACCTGGGGTTCCACCTCAAGTAAAGCGCAGCATCCTATTAGACAGTTTCTACAGCATCTAATCAGAACGCATAAAACAATCAGACTCTAACTAGATTACAACTAAGCAGTGCTGTGCAAGTAAATATTGTTTATGAAGTCGCTAAAATGAAGAAGCAATGTGGAAAGTGACGTCTTGTAGTCAAAAAAGGTGAGGCAATATTTGAAAAAACTCAGAAGAGAAAACAGAAGAAGAAAACGGCACTTGTTCCCAGTCATGCCGTCATTTCTTCACTCTATCTCTCATACAAGGAGGTCTAGAAACCCTGTGGGGGGATATGACATTTTGTCATCAGGCTGATTATGTTTCCCGCAGGTCCATCCCCTCCAAACCTCCCACACACACGTGCAACTGCCTGTGACTGCATCAGTTTTTTTTTTTACTTTCTCCTGAGTTTACGGGTCAGTGAGAACTGGACAAAAAGGATGCAGAAAAGACTTGAGAGAATTAGTATAACCTGCACAATAATGAAAAAATAACAATACACTGATGGAAACAGATGCTGCCAAATGGAAAAAAAGCTATGTTCTGTGTAATGGATGGCTGGGATTTAATTCCATTGGATTAAAAAAAGCACAAATTCAACAAATCTTTGAATTGAAGAGAAATTAATCACCAAAGGAACAAGTTTTTCATAAAATCCATTCAAACAATAATTTCCAAGAGAAAGGAGTACAATGCTATGGGCAAACATAGTTTAAAAAGACCAAAACTGTTTTTTTTCTTCCTATGCCCCTATTGTGACCCTATTCAAAATGGTTTCCTGTGCAAATGATGCTAGTAGCTGTCATTTTTAGATAAAATAATCTCCCCCCTTCTCCCCTTTCTTTCCAAGAATTCCTGAATTTGGCTATTCAACTGTAATTCGATCAGATGGAGGCAGAAGATAACTGATTGTGTGACAGCTTTTCGGGAAAGTTATTGTGGGCTGGGCAATGATGGGCAGGCGCCTTGGGCAAAGGCTGTCTTCTATTCCCACCTTGACAGCTACACAGATAATATGTTAGTACATCCACTACTCTGGGGAGAACACAATAAAATAAAATAAAAAACACACATCTACACAGAAACTGCACCATGGTCTGTAACTATTAGTGTCAGGTGTGAAAATATATGACACTGATCAAATGATTGAAACCAACTTAACTTATCTTACTCATTTGACTGATTCAGCAAGATGAAAGTAAATAAATCTTTGTGAGGGAACTTCACTGAGGGTCGGCATCAATAAAAGCTTTAAAAAATAAAATAAAAATATGCCAATATCTAACTTAAAGCATACATTATCCAATCATACTCATATCATATCAATCATAGGGCATCATAAACACACAACTACCCACCCTAGAAGACATTTACAAGGCTCAATGTTTGCGTCGGGCCAAAAGCATCACACAGGACTCCTCCCACCCAGCCAATCACCTTTTCACCCTGTTGCCGTCTGGGAAGCGATACAGGTCCATGAAGGCCCGCACATCCAGACTTATGAACAGTTTTTACCCATGTGCCATAAAAGAACTAAACTCTAACAAATTATGGTGCAATAGCAGTCTTTCTGCAAATACAAACATGCAATATCTGACTTTTTAATTTGTATTATTGTATTTACTATATTTATTGTTTTTATTCTGTGTCTTTTGCCTTTATAAGGGTACTGTCATTTTATTTGTGTACCATTGACTGCTAATTTCCATCGGTTGTGCAACATCTGCAGACCCGCTCTGGAACGGCGGCGGAGTCATTAGGTTTCCATTAAAGTCAACGTGTGTATTTCCACTGACTGCAGAACGGCTGCGTTCCGACTCCGGCACAGCTCCGGCAGTCCGCAGCCCTCCGGAGCAGATACGCAGAGCTTCTATTTTTGCTTGACGCCAGAGAGCTCCGCAGCAATTCAGCACACAGCAGATTGTGCGGGACAGGAAGCAGAGTACAGAAACAAAATAAAACATCCGGTTAATTTTCCAAATAAAATACACCGTGCTCATGGCGGATCATATTTCCTTGCAATACACCTTGAAAACACAGCACAGAGTTGTTTCCCCTCTACTCCTCTGGATGGAAACAAACTGTTGTTGGTTTTGTGGTTCTATTCTACGTGAATTTGCGAGATCTTGTGGGTCCTCGTGACTACAGCTGTCAGTCATGGCCGCAGCCGTGCCGTAACAAATCCGGACCTGGTGGGTATTGACGGACGACCGAGCACGGAGCCGACACGCAGCGGAGCCGGTCCGCAGACGTTCTGCATTCGGTGGAAATCCCCAGTGAGGGTGAGTTGCAGAAAAATGTCGTTGGACAGCTGCTGTCCAATGACAATAAAACGTATTCTATTCTATACTCACATCCTTTTAATGTATTCAGACTTTGCTATGCTTTTGAGAGAACCCAATTGACTCATTTTGAACACTTCAATGAGAGAAGATTTCCATCGCAGCTCTCAGGATGAAAAATCATTAAAGAGCCCCTCCTATCTTGATCGCCCATGCCTTCTCTTTACATGGCACTCACAGAGCAATATGCACCTATTTAAACGGTTACGGCTGCTTCATTTGCCACTTGAAAAAGGAAAACCACTGCCTTGAAGACACAAGAAGCATTTGCATGTACTCGGTTAACAGAACAGGCTCAAGTAACTCAATAAGCCCCAAAATGGAGATGTGGTGGGTCAAATTCTGGATGATGCTTCTTGACTGTTGAATCGTGTGTACAAGTAGTTTAGATATTTGACTCACTTACCTGAAAAATGTTACAAAGAACTGGACAAGATCCATGATACTGTTGTGTTGGGAGAAGGCAATCTATTTGAGAGAAAGAAGAGAATGTGAAATTACTAAAAATCAGACAAATACCAGGGCAGTAATATTTAAAACTAATATTTGACAGCCAACATGATACGAACATGGGTATAAATCACCATACTAAAAAGGTAAATGAGGCTTTTGCAGCATTCACAGTCACTCCAAATTTCTTTGGAAACTTGAACATTATATTTAAAATAATTATGTAATTCTAAAAGGGAAACACTGTTCATTTCAACTGAGTTCTCCTAGTTGATCCATGACATTGTGAAGGGGTTAACACGATAATGGTGTCGACAGTTCAAATCTGCAGTAAGAGCAGAAGGGACCTGCTAAAAGGTCACTGACGAGATTTCTTCTTTTAAAGGCTCCTTCTTGTGGAAAGAAATGTCTGCTAGAATATAGTGGAAAAAGATAAAAACAGGGCAGAAAGCTTTTCATTTGCAGACAATCCACAACTTCTGAAAATAACTGTTTATCCCAAGTGTTTCAGAACATTAATCTATTGATACTTTTTTATGACTTAACTCAAATATGTCTAATGCAATGTATTCTGAGCCAACGACAGGCTCTTTCTAAATGACTTGAGGCCAGAGATGAAAAACACTAACTTGCAAAAACACCAATACTAAATATGGCTATAACATTACAAACTTTCATTGTTTTTCAAAAAATAAATAAAAAAAACCTCCATTGAGTTATTGAGTAAAGGGCCAACTGTCCATGATAACACATCTGCTGTTGGGGTAAGTAACATATATTGCATCTCTTGTATAGCTGATAAGTGTATTTATGTCAGCAGCATGGTCAGTAAATAATGGACCAGAAATATATTATACCTTCATTAAAAGAGGGATTACACACAGTCCTAGCAGCTAAATCTCATCTGATAGGCTGCATCATAGTGACACGTCATTATCTACTGTAGATGCCTCGAAGGCCTTTCGCCCTGAAAGCATTTAGACACACAAACACGACGTCATGTGCAGCAGTTACCGAGCCCCCTCTGGTTCATAGCACGTAGGGTTGGCTAAAAGGGCACAAATTGTGCTTTTAGAGGTATGTCATGTTTGATGCTGATGAGGCAGAAAATTTAAAAAGGTACTTATTATATTGGTGATTCAGTCTTTCAATAACAGCTGATGCAATTGTTCTTTATATATACAAAGAAGAAAAGTATCCCACTATCCCCATTTCTCAATTATCTACAAGCTGCAGAGCTAAATATTTTGCTTAAGCAGAAGAAGTATTTACATGTTAAGGTTATTTAGCAGGACATTATTTTTCTGGACAGTTTTTTAAGTCGAAAATGAGATTCACTGATCTGAAATGAGATGCTAACTGACATGGCAAACATGACTCAAAATCACCCATTACACAGATGTTTTGCTGGATTTTTTAGTAAGTGTGGGCAGTTCTATTAGTGCGTAGAACTCTACTTTTCACAATATATGAGGTCAAAGCCATACGTTTGGGGTTAATTTCATTTTGATTCATCTATCTGAGCCGATGAATGGAATAATTTGAGAATGTACTTCCATTACAAGTGGACTTTTATTACATTGAACAGTCCTCTTGTGTTACGATCATATTGACACTATTGATGTCACTGAAAAATGTAGTTCAAGACCATCTTTACCCACATTTAAATGCTTATTATGGCTCAGACCCTAAAAACAAAGGCTCATAAGTGCATTCTCAAATTCTGCTTTATCTCATCCAGGTCTACGCTCTCACCCCTGCCTCAGAAAGCAAAACAAGACCTTATCATTTTACAAAAGCTATTTGCTTTAACAGCTAAAGCCAGTCCATAATAAATAAGTGACTGTTGGCCAGGAAATCTAATAGAAAACTATTACTGGGCCACCTCCACAGATGGACTGACCCCAAAGATGGTATCGCTACATCGTCGTCCAATCATCTACCTTGTGAAAGCGAGGCACAGAACAAATATAAAAATCAATACTTGGAAGTGGGCTAATTAGCAAAAAGGGAATTGTGTGCTATTATAAGGAAAAGTTATTGTGTCCATCATATTTCACAGTAAAAGGTGTTTCTCTTATACATACAATTTTTTTCAATACAATTGTTACAGACTGATTGGCTTTCATTGATTTTTTTTGGCATACATATAGTATCACCTTTTAAGTGAATATGGTGAAGGTGTTAACACACAGTTGCCTAATTACACATCCAGCAGATATGGAGCAACATTGTCTTCTTTAAATGCCTGTTAAACTAAACCATGAATATTTTTTGACGATAGCTCAATTGTTGTTTTCCTGCAAAACCAAAATAACTGACAGCAAATGGTATTTATTTTTCACTTTGTTGTATTTTTACCCCTTCCACCACATCAAAGCCTAAATCTCCTCCATTCAGAAAGAGGGGTAGGAAAGGTTAAACAGCGCTTTGCCTGGTAAAAAAAAACAAAAACAGCTGTACACCTATGCACGCTAAGCATCGCTCATTAAATCTGTAATTAGAATTAAGTGCACTTGAAATCACCCTGAGCAACAACAAGCTCTGCGTCTGCAGAGGCTGCTTCTGCTTCTCTTTATGTATGGAGGACCAAATGCCAATCAGTGGGACTATATACCAGTGTTGTAGTCAAGACCACCTAAACCGAGACCATGTTATCACCAAGACCAGAGTGTATCGAGAGCGAGACCAGACCAAGACTTTGAGGGGTTGAGACCGAGTCATGACCAGACCAGTGTGAGTCCCACACTGCAATGTGGAAAATGCTAACCATAGGCACTCCTGGAATTGATCTGAAAGATCCACATTCTTCATTCACCTCTTTTATTGCCATAAGTGTATCACGAGAAATGCCTTGATAAGAGGCAGTTGTGGTCTTGAAATAAAATCCTGAGTCCCCTTTATGGGAGACCGAGACAAGACCGAGACCTTCAAACGGTGATCCCGAGACCAACACCGATCTCGAGTACTACAACACTGATATATACATACCATATATATAGTGATCAAATCTGAAAGCAAAAACATCACACAGAAGGGAGAGGGGATTAGATCACGGTGTGATCTGCTTACCTGGATCTTGATAGGCCATGAGAAGTTACTGACGTAGACATAAAAGGTAATATTGGGGTTGCTTCGAAAGGTGAACTTCTCACAGGAGAAACTGTCTCTGTATTCCTTGATGTTAGTTTTGGACACAATGGGTACCTCCTCTCCAGAGATGGTTCCAGCTGTTGGGGCAAAGAGTTCACGTTCAGCACGCTGCCATTTGGCGCTCAGTTAGCTCAACTACATAGAGATGGAGCTGCAACATATCATTATAAATCCATTAATGGGCTTATCAAGCCATTTGGGACAGGAAAGCTCTCATAAGCAATTAGTATTATTATGTCTTAAGTGCATTAAACTTGTTTTTGGTTGACCTTAAACAGAGTAGAGCTTTATTTTGTAATTATACACGCTGTCCATATTTTATTGTTAAATGGACGTGGGAGAAAAGCACAGCTTGAGAGAGGGACTGAAATGCTGCTGTCCATAGGTCATGACTGAGTCATGTTAGCACATAGTCATCATTTGAATCCATATCACCACTATGAACTAATGCATTTAGTGTATTTCAAACCTAGATTTTAGCATTTTATTTCCTAGAGGCGGAGGCAGTCTATATGAGGGCAACAAAAATCTGCACATATCAACTGTTATTGATTAAGACTTGTTTGTGTCCATTTGTGTTCAGTATTCATGAGAGGGGTTGTTATTTCATTTTACAACAGCCCAAAACTGGTCGTTTCTTTCAATAAAATTCAATATGTTCAAAACAGTAAACTTCAGAGTGCCTTGTTTATATAAGATTTTTAATACCCATCACAAAATAAAAACTAATTTATTTCCAACTGAAAATCCAGTCTATTTCCTGTCTATGTAAATGTTTCAAGTCATTTCTTATTCTTCCTCGTGTCAGTGGGTCCTCAACATTGACATTCCAACCCACAGTTCTGAAACAAAAGAACTGAAAATGACAGCTTGAGTGTGGCTCCGTGAGCACGTTTATCTTAATTGAAATCACCCTCCTCCTCCCACCCAAAGGCGCTTCAACGCTCTTGTCGATTGTGAAGAGGCTCCCGTTCCTTCTGAGACACAATATCTTTGCTGGGGGAAAGGGGACCCAAGTTATATTAATGACAGCGCTCTGAAAAAGGTTAAGGTGGCGTGGGGGGGTGGGGTGGGGGGGTTAATGTGTTCTAGTGGTTAGAAAATGTCAGTGTTGTGGGGAGGAAGAAAGTGGCAGATGACTTGAGAGGAGGGGAGGGCAGGAGATAAACCGCGGTGGCGCTGGACGACTGCAGTGTCCTTGGGTGTCTTTCCTCAGGGGACCTATAATACCCACTCAACAGTGATACAGCACACACTAACAAGAGAGCGTACATCATTGTTTCTGCTAAAGCTGTTATACCACTGACTAAATCATTATTCAAATAAATGCATAAAACAAATTTTAAGAAAAAGCCAAATTATCTACATTAGAAACTCAATTTCTAAAACCTCAGACATTTAAGGTGGCAGTGGCAGTTAAGTAAATGTGTTGGTTACCCAATTGTATGATACTAACAGCATCATGGGAATACTTTTGGTCATTACATACATTTAAAACATGAATGGAAATTACTAAACTGGGTTTTTTTTTTTTTTTTTTTTTTTTAATGGTGTAATATTTAGGTCTATTTGAACGGTGTATCTTATTATTTCTTTGAATATTATGGAAGTAGGCGGCCGTATAAATCATCAGCATGGTTCTGTGTTTGACCCGTTGGTATAAATCCCTCAATGGAAGGAAATGGCCTCTTATTTGTACTTGGGACAAACTGAGTGTATAGCATTTTGTGTGGTGGCCATGTACATATTTTTCTATTTGGAATATCTGCTTTGCTGACCTTCCAACACTTAAAAAAGATTAATTTATAACATCCAAATACGGCATTCATTTTACAATTCTGAAGCCATTTGACTCAAACCTCTAATAGCATTTGTGACCCAAGCCATTTGTTAGGTGGAGAACACACTTTTTTTAAATACATAATTATTTTGCTCTTTTGCACAAATTCATTTGGTAGTCATCGATGGTAATATGTATTTTCACATACAATGGGTGGATTTACAATACAATGAGAAGAGGAGAATATAAGTCATTAACCAACGGGCTGTTGACACTACTACTTAATTCAAAACTTAACTTAGAAATGGACTGATTATTCAATCCATACTGATGAGATTGTAAAAATACCTCAAGCAAATGGGCTGTGGTCACAGTTTAGCCCTCGTCAAGGTCTCTGTGAATAGAAGATGTTTTCTTCAACACAGAAAATTAACTGCAAAATCAAGTAAACGTACCTGTCGATCCCACCGACCAGGTGATGTTGAGGTTAAAGTTGTTGGATGCATTAATGGACATGTCCAAGTTCTTGTTAGCCTTCAGATGGAGAAACATAAATGTAGTTAAATATAAGACAAACTAATAATATCACACAAAAAAAAAAAAAGAGCATGAGCAAGAGCATCATTATAGTATAGTACATCATAAAAGCAGAGATATTATGAAGAGGTTATGCAATTCAACAAGGACTAAAGGAGCCTTAAACAAGGTTATGGGCTGTTCCAGACTCCTGGTGCAACTGTCTAGCGTCTTGATAAAAAAACGATCATCAACGTTAAATGTGGCAGCGTATGACTCGATCGTTACCTGCTCAGGTGAGGCCATAAAGTTGATGGCAGTGTAGTGATTATCATCTTCCTGGATGAGACTGAAGGTGAACTGGTAGTCGATCAGGAGATTGTCTATTTAAAAAAAAAAAAAAAAAAAAAAACAGTCATATCATTCGACAGCAAACTGAACATAAAGAGGAGTGGGAACTTTCTGAAGGATATACACCATCTAAGCTGCCAGCTGTGGACTACACTACTGGAGACTGCTATGACAGAATAAATATAGAGATGTACGCTATGTGATATGATCAAAAGAAACTTCCAAGTGATAGAATGATGGAGACAAGTGAAATCAAAATGTCTGTAATCAAATCCAATGACGGCAATCAGGGTGTACAATTTTCTCATCAAGCAGAGAACGAGTAGGAACACCTGACTGACAGTGAACTTGAAAATTTCCCGTGCAGGGATTAATAAAGTATCAAATTATTAATTAATAGTGGTCACATGGCTGCATGAATTCACAACATACTGGTATCCTCAATCACATTTGTACCATGGATGTTTGATTTTTTTTGTTTGCAAGTAATAGGGCAGTAGATTATTACATTTCCAGTTTTAGCAATACATAAAGACAGAATAATTGATCCGTCAACCTCTTTGTATAAATCCAACTACATGGATTAAAATGATTTCTTACGGATGCTCGGGCCAAAATGGGTGTACATCATTTTGTCTGGGTGTGACAAATCGTGCAGTAGAAAGGTGGGCCTAAAAATGATGTTCCTGTTCTAAACTTCAAATATTAGAGATCTAGTCTGACCTTTTAATGCTAAATATCATAATGGATATTTGTGTGTAAGAGGACATCAACAAACAAAATTGTCACATATAAATTTCAGGACCAAAACTAAACTTGTCGCCTGACAGTTTTCTGTTTGACTGCATGCGTGGTTAAGTATGCATGTGGTAGTCAAAGGTTTTTTTTTTTTTTTTGAGGCCTTTATTTTTCACAGGACAGATGAAGACATGAAAGGGGCAAGAGAGGGGGAATGACATGCAGCAAAGGGCCGCAGGTCGGAGTCGAACCTGCGGCCGCTGCGTCGAGGAGTAAACCTCTATATATGTGCGCCTGCTCTACCAACAGAGCTAACCCGGCAACAGTCAAAGGGTTTTAATTGAACAGTTTGGGAGATAGCAGAAGTGAGAAGTCAACGAATACACACTGTGAAGTAGCTGGATGACGTCACAATGAGTGGGGAATGTTAATCCTTGCTCAATGGCCTTTCAGACAGTCAGGGGTGTCATGTTTACAATACTGCGTAACAGAGCTAAGAGAAGGTCCCAGTGGTGTGCAGAGGTTAAAGCAAGCTCCAGGCTTTTAGTTCCTGTCTTCCCCTCATTGAGCACGGTGTCAGGCTGTGGCATTTCAAAAAAGGGACAAAAACCTTGGCAAAGGCTCTGTTGTCAGTGGCGGAGAGTTGAATGAGAGATGTACTGCAGCACCGTGAAGGACACCACGTCGTGCAAATAAACACACAAAGCACAGACACCGACATGTACAGTATACCGAAGAATACTGGGCGTAAACTTTGTCATTTTTTTATGCCATAATGCAGCCGGCTTGTCGATACGTTTTCATTGTACTGCAGTGCACACTCAAGTCCAACTAACATTTAGTCAACTTTCCAAATTAATGAAAAAGGTGGTGGCTGATTGAGGGAGTGAGTTGAGACAAGTGGAGAGTTTTTACTCCTCCGTCTCCTTGATTAGCTTAATCACTCACTCCTTCTGATGCACTTGACATTTTCACGACAAGTCATTCTATCACTGAACAAGCGCCCCTGGTGCCAAAGTGCTAAAATGCTCCATCTGCCCTGAGAGGAAGAGGGGGCAGGGAGAGAGAGAGAGAGAGAGAGAGAGAGAGAGAGAGAGAGAGAGAGAGAGAGAGAGAGAGAGAGAGAGAATAGCCCAAAATAATTGAGGTGTGTGCGTGTGTGCTTATGAGTCGTCTCTACAGCAAGTAGCCGTCCAGCGCAGAATTACTCACAGTAACAGGTTCCTCTGAGTGGATTGCCAAGGTAACGGTTTTCTGAGTCACATCTGCAGTGAAGACAACAGAGAGGAGAAAACAAGATGAAGAAGAGCGCTAACAGACTGAGAGCAAGAATGCTTCCTTATCAGGAGCAGTGTTTGCCAAGTGCCAGCGCATTAGCTCCTGCTGTTGGCACTTCATCAGGTCTCTAACTTCTGACGAAGAGGAAATAATCTGATAGTTTGCTAAAGTTAATTAGATTTTGTTTATCAAAGCAACACAGTGACATGCAACACATTGTATGTACCACCTGATCACACAGTGGCATCTAAAAGTAACGTACTAAATTTAGTCCCTTAACGTCCTTTGAGCAAACAGCCCAATTTATTTACAATAATTCCTACTTGATTATTTGAGATAAAAAAAAAACAAAATTGAGAATCAGAGTTTAAGGATTCAGACTTGATAATCAGGGCATAGGGTGAACATCTTCACAGCGCTCACAGCACATTACTTTGTTTACCTTACCAAAATGATCGTCTCATTACTTTTGATTCCCCCGTCGATTCACAGCCTTGTTACAGCTACATTTTTGGAGATAACCCACAAAAGATCAGGGATAACCTTGTTCTGGAGTGGAGTTTAGTATACACGGCACTAAAGTGCAGTATATTTCTTAACCAGCGTTAGAATCTCAAACAACAATTGACAACAAATGCAATGTTGAAAAAGAACTAAACTTAAACAAGAACATGAACTACTTCAAAATGCTACAAACAAAGTACCAAAATAATTCTTATCAAGACTACATTTGGTCAATGACTCTAGGTCATTTCTGGCATCGGTTTACATCTGCATGGACCAAAGCTCTTCAACAGAAAGCTTGTACAGCAGCGTGTGATCAAGATGTACACAGGAGGCATGACAAACATCAGGAGGAAATGAGACAGTCTGCTCTGTAGTACTCGGAGTACAATGATATGTCATGCCTTTCTTTCACTAAACTGCGCATCAAAATAATGCACCATTGCATTTCTTATTATGCTGTTCAGTCTGTTGGAGTTATAGACTCTTTTTTTTTTTTTTTTTTTTTTTTTTTTTTAAACACAAAACTAATTTAAAAGCATTTAGCAACCATTTTCCACTGTAACATTTATTAACGTATACATGAAGCACACAGTAATAAAGGGCACTGATGGTTTTCATGCGGAAAGAAATATACAGTTTAATTTCCCCTTTAAAGAGCCAGTGAAGCAAAAAATACTTTTTCTAATTCTTATGACAACACAACTATTAAACCACGAGAAATAAGAAGCAAACAAAAAGTAGTCATTTCCAGAAGAAGAAGAAAAAAAAAAAATATGAACTATAATTACCTCTGCCTACCCATGGTTTGTGTTTGTTGCAAGTGTGAAATGACTGTAAGCCCAGGGTCAATGAATCTATAACTCTAGCTAATGAGGGTCCAAACATGGTGTGAAAATTGGACAATTACTAGTTTCCATTTGCTTCCAATCCATTGTCGTTGTTAGTTGACAAACACTCTAATTTTGAAGGCTCGGACATCGCCACTGTCCTCACAAATGGCAAATACAAACATTAACTGTCTATTGACAATGATAAGCCACTTTAAACCTTTCCGCCATTCACTGCTAGACATTCTGTATGAACTTGATTCTCTAACAATTTAAGATGCAGTCTCTATACTGTCCTTCAGAGTTGGATTAATACATTTCTAAAGAAACCGTCAGACTTTTTCCTGTGCATTTATTAAATAGAAGAATGTACATGGGTTTCTTGGTGTCCTGTAAGGTCATGCAGTTTGCTTAAACCACTACAGTTTGACACTATACACAATTTTTACACAGATAGTGTGGCATGACATAAGCCAATATAGTCTTGACTTTCAAATGAAGTGCTGCCAAGCAAAACCATTTACCATCCATAGAGTGCAATCAACTGTTCCATTGGTTTTATCAGGCTCATGGCTTTCCAAAGGCCTGTAATGATGAGGAACATATGGCAGTGTTTATTGGATTAGTGTTCAGTGTTCTTTATCTCCTTTTTAATGCATCTCCCCGCTCTGTCTCGCAATCTTTAACACTCTACAATTCACGCAGAACTACTATGTCATCCCTCTGCTGTAAGAACTAGATATGCACCAATAAAGTAAAAACGGCGTTAAAACATACATGTTATCTATTATCACGCTGATTTTGTGTCACTGTTGTTTTTATCTCACAGACAACCAATTAGAGTTGTTAAAAGGTGAATATCAGAGGCGGTGTTGAGGAGTCAGAGAGGACACCCAGCAAAGAGGGAAACGGAGGAGTGGAGCAAACCAGCTGAGGGACACGAACGCTGCTGAGGAGGAGGTGGCCGATAGTGATGTTACAGTGAATGACTCTCCCTCTAAAAATAACGCAACACTGCTTGTTTTGTAGCATTTTGGATTCACAAGACAGACGGCATTACGCAAAAAAAAATGTCAGTCAGATGTGGGTAGAGATGTGTTCCAACACTCTAAATATCACCAGGAAGTGATACAGACAGGGTGTAGAATAAAAACGTTGTAATACTGTAATTTGAGTTTATATTAACAATATTAATTGGCCGGATGAAGAAGGATTCTGCCTCTATATCGAACCAGCAAGTCCTGAAGGACAAGCATCGGTGCTCTGACTGATCTAATGGGGGCAGGACACTGGGCTGGGGAGGAGCCAGCTCTGCTGCTCTCATGGTTTATATTAAATTGGCAAAGAAAGGAGTGCTTTTTTACCACGGTACAAAGGACCGAGGACAAATGCCGCCACAGGCTTTTGAACCTTGCAGAACATCACTCTTGGGGCATTTTAGCTGCCTGGCATTTGCAGATGGTAAAGCACAAACGCACCCACACGCTCATCTTGAAGTGTATAATACAACTGCCCTACGCTGTATCTTAATTTAATCTACACCTGCATGCATGCGTGCACACATCTGAACTTCAGGCAATCCCCCTCCACTGTATCTTAATTTGATCTACACTCAACTTGGAACCTTTGTCTGTGCTTGTGCACACACTGGGATTTAACAGGACACACACACACACACACACACACACACACACACACACACACACACACACACACACACACACACACACACACACACACACACACACACACACACACACACACACACACACACACACACACACACACACACACACACACACACACACACACACACACACACACACACACACACACACACACACGCTATGAACAATGTCCTTCACACATACGCAGGCCAGAGCAGGCACATACGTGTACACTCTCAGAGCTACTCTGTTACCTCCAGCACAAGAAGGATCCTGAATAATGAGCACTATCACAGAAAACATTTCCCTAACCGCTCTTGTTTGACTCATCAATGTAACGCAGTGTGGACCTCATCAATTGTTTTCAAAAACAATTCTATTTTGCACTGATGCACATTTCACTTCATTACTGCAGCTATTATTCGGAGGTACTAATGACGTCGGTGGTCGCGGTGCATGCATGTGTGAAAGAGTGCACGTGTGTACTGTTGTGCACATTGCGGAAAAGACAGAGTACCCTTGTGTGGAGGTCTTTGTGTAAGGGTTACTACTGGGGGCGGTAAAGAGTGAGTGGCAGACAGGGGTTGGGGGAGACACTGATTACGTGTAATGAGATACTAGAAATTACATTACAAAAAAGGGAACAGCAAACACCCCAACTGTTAGTCAATACATACACGCACTAATTAGATTACACTTGAATAAAATTGAATACTCTAAAATGTTTGAATGTGAAAATGCATCTTGAGTTTGAGATTAAAAACAGCACTGAAACAGCGGTTGTTGATAATGACAATCTAATTAAAGTGTAAATGGGACTGAATTAGCAACATATTCTGGTGGTTTATGTCGCTGGCTAAATTTGAAGCTGATAATCAGTAATGGGCTGCAGGAACCTTTCCCATTAACTGGATCCAGAGCTGTATGGGCACATCCACCCTCTAAATGGCTGATGATGATCAGCCTGCTGCTGCTTGGCCCGTTCTGATACGCCCCTCTGATTTCGTAGGGTAGAAACAGAGTCATTTGTGTCAACTGTTAGCCACCTGCTATCCGTGTGTTGCTCTGCATTGTACCGCACTGCATTCCATCTGGTGGCAGTGGCGTTTCCGTCATTTGTGCAAAGCGCCATTTATTTACTGTCAAAGTCAAGAGAAAAGCATTGAGGTCTCACTCTCCTCCAGCCTCTCCCTCCTTCTGAGCACTTCATGTGTTCTCTCACTCAATGGATTTTCTTGCACATTGTGAATATGTCTCCAAGGCTTTGACGTCAACTACCTTGTAGTGTCCAAGAAAAAAAACTTTGTTGAAAAACTTTGAGTCTCTATAGGTGACACGCTTTCTTTTTCGGTTCCAATACGGTGGTCGTCAGTACTTAGAATAACTACCACGTATTGGCTCCTGCAGGTATTGATCTGTGTGCACCTGATGATTTCTCTAAGAAAAAAAAACAACATTGCCAGATATTGGGTGTTTATGACACCTGAATACAGGTTGGACTACAGTTTAGATTGACCATCATAGTATAAAAGTAGAACAATGTACTGTACATGTAATCATATGAAAATGCTTCAGCTTATGTAACTATATATTTTCTAATCACATACACTTTTGTTCTACTTAACAGCTCATGCAAACACATGATTTACATACAGAGCACGATGCCTCTAACATGTTTAGCCACATGTGACCATGTATAAATTGTGTGAACATGTGCAGACTGCGAAAACTAATTTCCCCCTGGGAAAACAAAGCTTAACGATTGAACAACTTTGTTTGAGATTTCAACCCGAAAGATTAAAAGACACCAGTGGTGCTATGGAGTAATGTTTTTAGGAGTGGTCCTCCGTTTTGTTTTGCAGGAACATGCGGAGATGCCATTCCACAACAGCGTAGCCATATGTCAACAAAGGCCAAAAGGAAGCAGACTGGTAAAATAGGATGTAAACTACCCACGATTTTAAATGTTAAAAACCCTTGACAAATGTTTCATGAGGAAGGAAATTCATTCATTAGTTTGTTGTAGACCTCAGAGATACACCCAATGTGTTTTGGTGAGAAACTGATCATGCAAACAGAACTTTTGTTTGTTTTTAAGAAAACTCCACAGGGGGGCATCACGACTACTGTATGTGCTGACTTAACGGTTGTCATTGTATTCAGCGAGAAGATGTCTCAATAGAATCAGTATGACATGTGCAAAAACGGACTAAACTTTAAATGTTTTTTTTATTAACAAATCAGATTAATTTAAATATGGTTTGAAATGTGTGACGTAACACTGGAGATGACAAACCTAAACACAGACCTGAATATGCAATTTTGATCCAGTGATAGAGAGACTTTGAGGACATGCTTTTCGAGAGAGAGAGAGAGAGAGAGAGAGAGAGAGAGAGAGAGAGAGAGAGAGAGAGAGAGAGAGAGAGAGAGAGAGAGAGAGAGAGAGAGAGACTTCAAGGCATGTGTGTGGGTGTGTATGTGCATTAGTTTTTGCCAGTGACCCCTCGATAACTCTAACTGCATTAGGGGTATTAAAAGCATCAGAGTCCATTCTGCTTACAACTGGGAAAGCAGACAGCTAAGTGGAGATGGTCCTCCCACACTGGGGGGAATCCACTGTGTCAGCGGAAATCCTGCTGGAGGTGGAGTTTCTGGACAATAATGCCAACTGATGTTTTTTTTTTATACCGCCAAATCATTACAATATCCAATCCTCCACATGAGAAGGAAGATGGCTGCTCTCAGTGATCAGAAATCAATGCCCATGAACTGTGACCTCACAGTCTATGAAGCCCATCATATAATTAAAACAAAGGGGGGGGACTGAAAACCAAATCAATGTCCATTTAATGTGTATATACTTATTTTTGAGTGTCTTTCGGACTAATTCATGGCAGCACTAATCAAATATGTACAGTATTAAGGATTTGTTTAGTTAAAGTTAATCTTTAATATCTGCAGGGTGGGTTTTCATCTCCATTTCATAACAGAAGCTCTGTTCATAAATATGTGGAAATCGCTGAACCAATATTTAGTTTTTTTTAGGCAAAATATCACAAACAGCACATCACACCCTCCCATATGTATCTGTCTCGCTTGTCAAAATGAGTTTCCCTTAAAACAGCTGCGAGCATTTCGTCATGGCTAAATCCCGACTGATGACTGTCCCAGTAACAGGCAGCCCAGAGACTTGCTTTTGATTGGCATTACCTCAAATCAGAGGATTTCAGTCGGAACATCTCTCAGTTGACCTCTCGGTTGCTTGAACTTTTGGAAAAAGGGTATGTAGATGCTGAACTCATAAAACTAAACTCATGTGGTAGTAAACAGCTATACTATGAAATGCTGGAAAATGCAACCACTTACAAGGCACTTTGTTTTTGCATGTGTGTGTAAGCATGTGGTCGGAGTACTCACAGCTGGCACTGGTCTCCTTTGATCCCCTTGGTGGTACAGAAGCACTTGCCAGTTAACACCTGGCACACACTTGCATGACCATTACACTTACAGGCTGGAAGGGGCGACAAAACACAGATGGAAAATAATTGGGGGGGGCAGAGGGAACAGAGACATTGTTGATTGGCATCAAACAAAGCTGAAAATGTGCATAGAGTGAATATTTGGTTTGTATGTGCTTGCACGTTTAAAGCTTTGAGTTCAGGATCTCCTGAGGGCACAATAAAGCCTACACTTCTTGTCGTAACAGTTGTTTTCTCCCACTTTACAGCACTAGGCTAGCAGTTTCCCATTGCTTGCAGTGTTTGTGCTAAGCTAAGCTACATATATCTCTTGTGCTGTACTGAAAACTCTGAGATGAAATTGATATTGATCTGGGTAGGATGGTAAACAAGTGTATTTCCCAAAAGATTGGCTGAACTTCAAAGATCTGAGACATGATGGAGAAAATATGCCCCCCCCTTAGATAGGACATCACAATACCCACTGGGCATGTGTGTGTGGAATATAAAAAGTGCAGCAATAGATGTGTGAATTGGCTCCTTAAGTGCTACTCGTGGGGCAGCCTTTCAGGTTTGCACTTGCAAAAAACTAACCCATTCCTTTCAGTTGACTGAGCTTTAAAACACTGAGAAGGTGTTTTACAGAAGGGTCAGCGGACACAGTTCTAAACCTCCTTCATAGCACCCAAGATGGTAAATTAATATTTCAGGTGACAGGAGTGCTTTTAACTGCGTATCATAGCACTTTCTCCTACATTTCTTCTTATTGACAGCTGGTGATACAAGGATTTAGTTTACTGTGTGCAAGTCACGCTGGGTAGGAGGGAAATGCCTAATGTGCATAAAACAAACACTGAATATGCAATCTATTTGCATGCACTCATGGCACATAATGATTTTGAGTCATTTCGCAAAAGAATAAGCAGAATATTCCCTTCACAGATGATCACCTGTCTAGTTTCACTTTACAGGCTACAGCTATAGCCATAGCCTATGCATTAGCAGACGGTATTGGAGACCGTAAAGCTCCAAGGTGGGTGGGTGGGTGGGTGGGTGTGTGTGTGTGTGTGTGTGTGTGTGTGTGTGTGTGTGTGTGTGTGTGTGTGTGCGTGTGTGTGTGAGTCAGTGTGGCAATTCAAACAATAGTCTCCATGTAATTTCTCAGGAATGCTATTCCAGTCTTATAAAAGGGACAGGGAGCGTGGGTAAATCTCCTCTTGACAAGAAAGCTCTACCAGTCTTCAGTAAATCTCCAATTTATTTAATAACTGTTACCAAATTCACATAAAATCATTTTATATTCAGTTTAATGACCTATGCTAACATCCCAATGTTTACAGCCATTCTCTACATTAGATTCAGCAAACATTAAGTATGTTTGCTTTAAAAAAAAAAAAAAAAAAAAAAAAAAAAAGAATGCTGTATAAATTATGGCTTGCAGTCACTCCAGAAAATGTATTCTGCACGAGACACGGATAATAAATCTGCATCAAATGCGATATAAAAACTCAATCAAAAGGTTTTATTGAGTGTGTGTCAGTCTGTAATTCCAAAATCAAAATCAAGATAAATTACGCATTTCCATTTTCAAACCACAGAAACGCAAGAAGTCAGTATTTGGCCTTCAGCGTTACCTCCACTTCCCACAGTATACCACATCTGCTCTACACTCACTCTTATATCAGGGAAACCCAGTTGATCTTGACATTTCCTTGTCTTTAGTGAGAGTGGTATTTTCAACTCAGTTGCCACGGCAAAAAGAAACCAACAGAGACCAGATGTCTATTTTACCTTTAGTTGTTTTTCTGGGAACACTTTATGAAACCAACATGGAAGAATATTCTATCAAACTATTAATCAAACAGGACAGACAAATTGTCACCAATTCCTCTCAAATAGTGTCCTCTGTTAGTTAAGTTGCGTTATTACTGCATGTTTATCACGGAACATACTAATTAGAATTCAATAAGTAGATAATATTTCTCTAAGAGTTTAATTATCTTTTTTTAGTAGGTCTAGTCAAAATAAAATAAAATAGAGAATGTAATTTGTGTTGTATTTGTTTAAATTTAATGATTGTTAACTGAAATGAAATGTATACAGATGATTGGAGGAAAGATTAAGAGGGTTAGAGTTAAATCAATTGACTCCATCACCAAAATAATAAGCAAATTCATTATGCCGTATGTGTGCAGAATAACTCATTTCTGTGGCGATGCGGCACTCACCCTGGCATTTGCCGCCATTGGTTGGGTCTCCATGGTAACCCGGCATGCAGGTCTGGCAGTGAGGACCAGTGGTGAGGTTACGGCACTGTTCGCACACACTGCCGTTCACACATGTGCTGTGGCCATTACACTGGCATGCTGACAAAGAAACAGAGAGGTTATGGATTAATGCAACAGCAGTGTTGGAATACATTTCACTGCTTTAACTTTCTGTATTTCAACTAGATATATGTGAATATGAAATGTCAAATCTTAACACATTAAGCATCTCATGGCTACCACAGTTAATGTATCCTTATTGTGGGTTATACTGGGGGGGCAGAGAGCAAGCTAACACAAAGTGGAACGAACATGGATTTTTTTTATGATTAGGAACAGGAATGAATGAGTGAATTAACATGCTTGCAGTCACAATCATCTTCATCTGCCTACAAGTCAGATTTACAGATGCATTTTTGAATAGTTTGAATCCAAGCCACACAATCATGTTGATCATGCTCCCTGCAGCTAATTAAAAAGCTTGGATTTGACACCAGCCCAACAAAACGTACACTTAGGGGTTGTTGTTGTTATTGCTTCTTGGAAAAGCAACAGACCCATTAGAGCTGTCAGCAGCTCGTGTATGCCATGTCATATTAATTGCTATTTAATCAGACTTGACTTTTAAAATATTTTTAATGGCTGCAACTTTTAATGAAGCTGCATCTATGTGTCCAATTGGAAATAATTAGTTACATCTAATGGAAAAGTATATAAAATAACAAATAAGAAGAGTTTCTTTTATGTAAGACTGATTCGTAAATTCATCTTGTTTGCATTGGTTTTTCACACTGTAAATATGGACTGTTATAATTAATTCCATCACTGAGAATGAAAACATTAAAATGCCAAGCTTTACACCTAAAGGCTTACATAAAAACTACATGTTCCTTCAGATTTCTCAAGGTTTTTTATTAATATCACTGAGCCACTGAGCACACCGCACAGTCTCATATTACAACTAGCTCTGAGTAGATCATCGTCTTACATGACGTGGTTGTATGGACTGGGGCTTGATGACTGCATTAAATGGCATACTAGCATAAGATTGCATAAAGTCAGCAGGGAGGGATTAGTTGCATAGGGAAGCTGTAACAGGAACCCTTGACAAGAACATTTTTTTAAACTTAAGACGTGACAGTTAATAGGTACAGTAATAACATCCTCTCAAGAAGATACACTTATGACGCATGATCTGTAATTTCAGTAAGACAGGACAGGAAGTGGATTCCTTACCAGGGCAGTGAATGAAGGCCCACTCGTAGCCCTTGTCTTTGGGGCAGATGCCTGGCTCAAGGATCATGTCCTGGGACTGGACCTGCTGGCCCTGCTTTGCCAGTCTTTTCATCGGCCCCCGGTAAGAGCCCTCCATGCACAGGCCCTTCCCTGTGCTGCTGGGATCTCCACACCAGCCACACTCAGGCTGCTCCAAGCATTGGGAACATGTCCGCAGGCCTGAACAGTTCTGAGCTGAAGGAGAGATGAAGAGTGAGTGACTGGTATTTCTTAAAACTATCATATTGGAAAGTTTCCATTACTGTTGCACTCCTTTGCTCTCTTTTTTTATATAATTTAAACCCCAAATCACTTTTTGTCTGTGTTTATTATCCTTTGTTAGCCAGATTTGTCCATTTCTTTTCATTTTAACATGTATTTACCAGGATAGTAACCTTAAAACAAACAGCAGAAGGCAAATTGTAACGACTAGGCCCAATGTTGCCGCAAATAAAATCCTGAGGGATGTTGCTTTCAGGATTTTATTTTGTAGGATTTCAGGCTTTTAAACACACAAAATCAGTAATTTCCTAGCCTTTAGCAGGACATGCAGATTAAGGAGCATGAATGTGCTTTGCACTGAAAACACAAGCTCTAGTCTGCTGTCAGGACAACGGATTTGAGGGCGCATAAGAAGATAAGAAGCAAGTGTTGAGCATTTAACAGTTGATTGAGAGCTGAAAAGGCCAAAGAATGATAAAACAAAATGTATCAGCACACAAGGGCCAGTGAAAGGTTTGTTATTTGAGCAAAGTTCAATGAAAGGCTTAAATGTGATGTGTGAAGTGGCACCTCGCTCCAAACTCAGAAACCCAAGGGAGAGATGCTGTTTTGTCAGTTGGGGGACGAATTTTCGGGCCACTAAATTGCTTGACAAGTTCCAGCGCCGCCACTCGCCTACCAGACAGACACTTCAAATGGGGAAAATGCCACTGCTCTTTTAAGGAGACAAAAACTTAGTGCTTTTACCTCAGTTTGTGTCAAAAAATCTCCAGCTATTCTGCTAATGGATGTGAAACCATGACACAAGAACAATCAGCAAACAGTAAGGCCATTTAAGTTTGTTTTGACGACTGATTTCTAGTGACTGATTTGTTACTAGCATACCATTCTGAGAAAAGAAGCAGCTGAAGGAGGACTTCTGTCTTGCCACAACACAAAAGCATGTTGAAATAAAAATTCTGTGTGAACACGAACAACATAAATTGGATAGTGGTTGTGACTAGGTCTGTACAGCAAAATGTGTGTCGCTTCATCCAGTGTTAACAGTTTTCACCAGCCGAGCAAATATAACCTGTATTCCTGGCCCCTATTCTCTCGACAACACTGTCAAGTCTAAATTTATTTATGAAAGCTTTAAAGTGCATTTTAAAATGTAAACAAGTTTAACGTCATATTTAGTCACAAATGGCATCAAAATATGACTTTTGAGGAAAAACTCTAGAAGCTCAGATTTTATAACATCAGTTTATTGTGAATTCACTTTGCTGTCCAACGCCTCCTGTGTTACATTTACTTGAATCTGTGTCTGCAGGCTGTTCACTGCTTGCAAAGTGTTACAAAGATCATTGATCAAAATGACAACTTCACCACTTCAATATCTTTTCTGTACATTTCTTTTAATTCACTCTGCAATCAACAGATGACAAATGTTGCTTAATATCACCAAGTACCCTTATGAGTATGTGGAATTGTAGCCATATGCAAAGAATTTTACTTTTTTAATTGCCCTCCGCAGCTTAAGAAACGGAGGATGCAGTCACGGCACGGCCTCTTAAAATATGACGGAATCTAGTTTTTAATGACCAAAGCATACTTGTGAATATTGTGATGGCAGAGATACAGAATTATATTTTACCAGCACTACCTAATGGCTTCTTTTAATATAAATACAGTACAGAATAACAACTAATGACTATTTTCAAATCAGTTAATCTGCAGATTATTTTCTCAATTAATGATCCCTCCTTCCCCCTATAAACTGACAGAAGAGAAAATGTGAATTACAAATTATAAATTCCCAGAGCCCAAGGTGCGTATTCAAATAGCTTATTTTGTCCAACAACAGTCCAAACGCAGAGAAGCATTGCACTATCATATATGACACATAAAACTGGAGTCTGTGAATGTTTGCCATGTCTGCTTGAAAATTGACTGATACAATAAATCAATCATCAGAATAGTTGCCAATTACAGAAACAGTTTGCCATTTTAATCGACCCATTGTTTCAGCTCACCTATTGTACTGTGCATCTAGTCACTTACAGCGTAACTGCAGGACCTAAAACAGTGGAGTTGATGTAGTATGGAGCACACAGCCCAGTCCTACTATCAAAGATCAAATCAAGGAGCAAGCAAAATGCTGGGAGGAAAAAGGGAAAGTCAACTCCACCTTGCATCTTTTAAATTATATCTGAAGTAAATGCAGCTTCAAGGGATTCGCTTTTTCTGACCTATGTTGATGAAACGGATAGACAGAGTGTTCATAGCAGAGATGTGATGTTGATACATTTGGTCTGAATGTTTGATCTGGTAAGATAAGAAGCTGAAGAGGTATTTTGGATTACTACTTAACATGACAGATAGAAATCACTAGAACTGCTGTTGAAGGCCATGAATAAAGAGTGCTTCATACAGCAAAGCAACAAACTACTACCAAGTAGTAGTAACTCCCAAATAATAACTACTTGTGCAAGGTCAGAACTGCAAAATTAGACTTTCTACTGAGAGCAACACATACATCACAGTCTGCCCTTCCAAAGCCTCCCTGAAGGTAATGATACTACAGGGCATTTTATCCCAGGTCTATGGTTTTAAGTACATGTATGCAATGTACTCCGCATAAAGAAAGCCTCTCTATGCACTGAAAATGAGGAGGAAAGAAGTAAAGTAAGAGACGTAAGTGGTGTTTGAAACTTGAAGGAGCAAAGTTAGAGCAAACAGAAAGAGAATGTATAGGATACCCTTCTCTGTCATTCAAGCCAAAGGGGACAAATATCCACAGTGTACAGAAACGTCTCTGAGTTACCTAACACCAGCTGACACAAATGAATTTGAGACTGCACCCTTCAGCTCCCTAAATTTGTTACTTGCTAAACTGATCTGAGATGTTTTTACGATCTGACACAACTGTGGATATCATTCATACATCACGCAGCACAACCTTCAGGTGAGGGATCCCTCTGATCAACTTAGCAATGTGAAGTGAAAAATACTGTCAACAGTTTAACCTCCGTATGTGTCCAGTGCTTATGTTATTTACTTTTAGATATGATGACAAATAAGAATAACAAATGAAGCAGATGTGTTGTTGTTCCAAGATATCATTTCACATTTGAATCTAAGCCTATTATCCTATCTATCCAACTCTTGACAGATAATCACTTTTTCCTCGGGTGAATCTTTTCCTTAATCCTACTCCAAAAACTACAATAACGTTCATATTTACATTACTGTATATGCAGCTATTCCCATCATACTTATCTTCTCATTCGCAGAGGGAATTTATTTGTAGGCTTCTCTGTAATTGTTCCTTGATACGTGACTGTCTTTAAACCAAGTAAAGCGAGATACTGCTTAAGAGTCCATCAGTAGCATGGTCAACAGGGAAATCAGTTGGGGCGACTCTATGCGAGAGAGCAATTGGGGATTGCAACCCAAAAAAAACTTCCCAAGCGAATCAGAGGAAACTAATACCATTTTCCCTCTGACACAAACACCTTCCACTTTAAGCTGTTTTCCTCCCTTAACCTCCTTTCTGGCTGTGATGAATATTGATGGTTTACAGAAGGCAACCTGGGAAAGCTTATTGCCGGCCACCTTAATGCCAGACTATAGACTCAAAGAAGCCTCATCTAGATTACGGTAAGTAAAAGACACTTACCCACACAATCACCAGTCTGCCACTCCAGACACTGGCCATAGGGGAAAGAGATAACATAGGCAGTTGAGTCGACACAGCGCTGCGCACTGCCGCACCACATACACTCCATGGCCTGGCTGGTACAGTTGGCACAATTGGTGTGCATCGAGCAAGGCTTCTTACAGGATGGACGGGAACTCTGGTTGGGGTTTCCTGGACAGGAAAGGACAAGATAGAAGGAAAGGATAAGGAGTCATTTTCATACCATTCCTATGTAATGTTACACTGTTTGCCAACAGATAGATCATAGCCATGTAGTATACGCATGCATGCATGTGAGCGTGTCTTACCGGTAGCTTTTTCACAGATGAGTCCATGGGCAGTGGCAGTGCATGGATTGGCCCTCAGGCCTGACACCTGAGGCTCCTCCAGGTATGCACAGAAACCAGAGTCACTGGGCTCGCCGGGCAGCCAGCGCAGGCTGCCGTTGGTGAAGGGAGACATGTCCTCCCAACCCCAGTACGACACGTTGATTTTTCTCAGGCCCACCCAGGGAGACAGCCGCTGTGGAGACACGGAAAAAGGCCGGACGAGTCACTGGGTATTCAAATGTAGGACAAAATATCGCAACTCTGCCTCCCCTTTCTGCTCCATCATGCCATTTAAGAAATGAACGGCTACTGCAGTTACACCTGGGAACCAAGAATGACATTAAAAGTCTACTGAAAATAATTTCACAGATAAGAAGACTTATTTGCCTTCAGGATTCAACTTGTCAAGTAATGGGGAAATGGCATGTCAAGGTTCTGTTTGGAACAAACACACGAGTTTCAAATCCAGCAGACTGACAACAAATGATATCCTCATGAATACAGCAAGCATGACCAAACTAAAATCAGCAGTAGACTCCACAATTTTCTTTGCTTTGGTGAGATTAGAAGCTGAGTGTTTCACATTAAAAGATGAAGAGACTTGAATTATCATGTTAGGACAATTTATATTTCTTTCTATGAGCAAATCGTAATTTATGAGTTATATTTTATGAGCCGTTCTCAACTGTATTGCTGGGCATACTGGACATCTCAAGGCGCAGCATAACACAGTATGGGTCTAAAGCATTTGGAGCCTTGCTAGCTCAAACATGTAAACTCGAGGAGGGACAATCGCCACAAACTTATACACATTTTGAATTTGTGTCACCAATTTCCATTATTGTGTTGATATATTTGTGCATAAAAAGAATTGCTTAGAAAATAAAAGCAAAGGAATTTCGAAGCTATACTCTGACCAAAGTGAAAACTAAAAGCAAGGCTATGCCTTAGATAAGTGCTTATGATTGTTCCTACAGACAGTGAGTCATGTGGCCCTGGTGTGTTATATAAAGCAGAAAAAAGAAACTGTGACAGCGTATCTCAGAAACTAAAGCCGAGCATTGTTTTCTACTTGTAATTGCATCATAGTCAAAAATAAACCATACACGCTGTGGCACTGCCAAATGGAAAACAATGTGATGAAAAATGGTTGAAAAACATGAATTACACAAGCTAAAAGCAGGGCCGCAATCAGACAGAAAACCGAGCTGTGCACAAGTACAAAAGTGATCAGGAGAAAATCATCTCAGAATGTATAACTCATCAGAGTTACAGACAGATAATCTTTGTTCTCTTCTGTCAGCTAAACACCAAGTTGTAAGCCGAATACCCAATTACCCGGCATCTGAGGATAGCTGAAAATATTTCGGACTGAATTTGACATACCGTATTTACTGCAGGCTTTTACATTTACCTTGTCTTGTTGCTGGAGCTTGTTTAGTTCCTCAAGCACAAAGTCCACTTGTTTGGAGGTGGTGAGTGAGGCGATGTTTCCATTGAGGTTCTTGCAGTAGTGTTGGGCATTGTCATAACTCTCACGGCTGGAGTTGATCCTCAGACAGGCCTCCCCCACCTGGCTCCATCCCTCACTGCACTGCTGGGCTGGGAAAAAAGAAGTATGATAAGAAGATGTATGAGCCATGGGCTCAAGACATGTTAGATGGTAGTAAACAATATTGGTCTACTCTCCCCTAGCTTTTACATGTGAAACTAGCCATTTGGTGCTAAGAGGTTGTGTACAAAAGGGTTTTTAGGTTTTTATTGGCCTTCTGTCGGCGAAAACAACGCTATGAGAGCAGTGCGAGTGAACCAAAACAGTAAATGAGCAATGAGCTGAAAACCTGTTGTAAAGCTACGCAAAGCTGAGGGGAGTTGCAGATTCAGGTGATAATTCTGTGTAGGTTCATCACTGAGAGGGACCCATTTCACATTGTTTTCACCTTGTCATTTGATACATACACACACACATATACATACACACACACACACACACACACACACACACACACACACACACACACACACACACACACATATATATACACACACACACATACATACATACATACATACATACATACATATATTATATATATATATTTTATATATATTTATATATATACATATTATATATATATATACATATTATATATATACATATTATTCAATTATTTAAGCTTTAAATTCAATTACACTTTAAATCATTAGATAAATACTGCTCAACAACATTCTTCATGAAAAAAAGATTGCAAGTAGAGAACATAGCAGACTTCCTGCAATCTGCATTTATGACTATCTGCTTCCTTCCAAATCACAGCGGACTAAAGATTTAGGACTGTGTGTGTGTGTGTGTGTGTGTGTGTGTGTGTGTGTGTGTGTACTTGTATGCCTTAGAAAAAGGCTGTTAATTACTGCTTTTCGTAAAAAATACGGTGGGTGCTCATATAAATGTGTGCAAGTACATGCGGACGCATAGTGTGCAAATCGTGCCGAGACTCCCCTTCAGGCATCAGACATACACACAAACACACATATGAGTTGAAACTCCCACTACTGCAACAAGCCCTTGGGCGACAAGTTTTTACAAACTGAAAAATATGGATATAGTGACAGCAACAATTCTTGAGATTTAGCCAGTCAACAATTGGGAGGGGGAGTAGAGGGTGAGAGTTAAAGTAAATAAACTGCCAAGCCTGACAAACAACATCAGGATGACACCTTGAAAGTACATCTCTGCAAATAGCAGATGCTGTGTTGAAGTAAAATGTACAATACAATGTACAAATCCTAATAGCAAGGTTTAATGATTATTCGCTTCAGGTCTGAATGTGTGGAGTCATTCAATCCACTTAACACAACATGTCATCATTTCACAACACAAGTGACTGTTTTATGTTATGAACCGTAAACTCTCATCATATTTTATCCATGAGATTAAGAATAAGGTTCATGTACAATCGTAAGTTCTACACTTAAAGCAACAAAAAAACAAAAGAGTAAACCTGGACATCTTCTTATGCACGTGTATAAGTCCAAAGCCTTCAATAAGTGTTCGTATGTGCGTATGAAAATGTGTGTTGGGAGCCTAACGTCTATCTTACCAGGCAAAGCGTGGCACTCTGACTGATTCTGGTCCCACTGACAGTTGAGATTCAGCGAGCAGCTCTTGCAGTTGGCAAGCTTGCTGCACACATGCTCGTTCCGCACTGGACACTCAGTGAAGTTCCTCACGTTCTACAGAAAAAGAAAGAGGAGAGAATAGAAAACACAGAAGGACGGTTGACAGATGCTTTAAATTTAAGATAGATCCAAAAAGTGTGGAACTGTTGAGAGAGTGCATGAGAGTTAATATATTTCACCGCTAAAACACAGTCCTGTTTAAACTATTAGGAGTAAAAAACTAAAATGTACGACATGTGGACAGTATATACTCTTTCTAAACAGAGACACCATAATAACCTGAATTATCACTTGATTTCAACAGTGAAGATGACCAATATCCCAAGCTTACAAACACAAGTGTGTTTCTGTGTGTGTGTGTGTGTGTGTGTATATATATGTATATGTGTGTGCGCGTGCGTGTGTGTTTCAGGAGACCAGAAGTGCTCTGGCGCCCCCTGTTGGACGACTCACAGAGGTACAGTTGCTAGAGGCAGAGATGCACTTCTTGTCATCACACCACTGGCACCCGTTGGTGTTGGCTGTACAGCTGGCACAGTCTGAGAACCGGTAGCACCGCTCATCCACTGTGACTAAAAACATATAGGGAGAGGGACAACAGAGTGCAGTAATGAGTGTACTGTATATAGTCCAAAAATCATATATTTTCTGGAATACATAAGATGTATCTATATTTAAGTAGAGGGAAATAGTTCCTGAGGAATATAAAAAAAATACACATGAAACTAGTTGATAACCTAAAAGGAATAGCATTCTGTTGAAGTAATTAAAAGTTCATTATTATTGCTAGTCAGAGCTAAAACCACAACAGCAGTCATTTAGAATAGCAGAGAGCCTAAATGCCTGTGTTGTAAGTGTGGAAGAGCGGATAGGAAACATTCACTCTGCAAAAAAAAAAAAAAAAAAAAAAAATGTTCTCACCAGGTTTAGGGGGGCAGAACGAGGCAGGAGTGAGGCTTCCATTAACCATGCTGGGTTCCCAGGGAAGACAGCGGCCTCGACTCCAGATGCAGCGCACCCCCGGCCCAGCCTTCACACACCCTTCCTCTGCCAAGAAGGCCTGGCAGCTGGGGGGTCGGTAAACAAGCACATCGTTGAGCAGCACGCCGGAGAAGCCCCCAAACACATACATGGACCTGGCAAAAAAAACGTGAGAACAGAGTGTAAACAAGAAGGCACAAAATAAGAGACAATAAACTTGATTGTTCTATTTATTTCTACTTAATTCTCTTCAGAAGGGTAAAAATCACTCTACAAAATGCTCAACAAAGTAATAACTATAAAAGGCAGTCAAATGTAATGTGATGTCGTGACCTTGTTTAATAAGCAGCCACAAGATAAATGTACTAAAAACTTGTAGTTTGTTTGAAGCGTCTGTCCAGTGAGCTTTTAGTCAGACTGCAGATTCCATAAGCGAGACTCACCCGTTGCTGACCACAGCAGAGTGACCAAAGCGGTTGACATCCCTGTGCAGGTCTGGCTTAGGCAGGAGCCTCCACTCATCACACGCTGAGGAAAACACAAAACCATATGTAAACATCTGGTTTGTCTTCGTGCTTATGACATAAAGAGAAGTTTTTGACAATCGTTATTCAAGTTGCTAATAACACCACTGGAGAGGTCACCATTCAGGTGGCGTGATGTTGAGAATAATATGAGTCCTACCGATGTCATACGCAAGGAAGTCAGCAGAGAAACACTTGGCCCCGTTGCTGAGTGATGTGTCGTTGTGTGTGTTGCCGCCGAAGATGAGCAGGGTGCCGCTGAGGAGCACAGCTGAGTGCATGTACCGTGGAAAGCTACTCTCTCTCAAAATAAACCTAAAACATATGCATGACAAGTGTGTCAAGGGCAAGAGTAATGACAAAACACGTAACAAACAGATTTACATACACCGACGTGAATGCATAATGAGTAAGTGTTGATTTACCATGTCCGGGTGTTAACCTCATAGCGGTAAAGGTCATCAACAAGGCCGTACTTGTTGGCAGGCAGTGCCTTATAGCCTCCATGAATATACACACTACCGCTGGCGCTGTCATACGTGCTGCTGTGGCCGTAACCTCCCTGGGGAACGGCACCTTTGGTCTCAGGCACCAGCCACGTGTTGGACCCTGACAGGAACACATATACAGGAATCTTTTATTGCAGAGAAAAAAAAAAACTTACTCACTTAATCACTTGGAGACAGCTGGGCTCTTCTCCCTTAAAGTTTTGATATTATTTGGCAAAAAACAGACAATGCACTTTATAGGTTTTGATTTAAATGTCATAGATGGCATGCGATAGGGATAGAATATAAAATATAGAGCGCTCATAGAATGAGAAACAAGCAGTCTCTTTAAGCTGTGACTCACTCAGACTATACTCCTGAACGTTGCTGACATAGCTGTAGATGGGGGAGTAGCCAAAGATGACCAGCATAATGGCCTCGCCCCCGTCTAGCGAGACGCAGTGGGCCGAGTGACCCTCCACAGCGTAAATCTGGGCCGGTGGGCCAACCACAGGGTTTCTCCGCTGCCACGTCCGACTTGGTATGTTGAACACCCACAGCTCGTCTGTCACATTCGCCCAGCCCGCCTCCAGTTTCCCACCAAACATATAGATATCATCCTGAGAAAAAGAGAGTTAAGTGTTTATACACGCATGCAAAGAAGCTGATGCATGCAGTAATACAAGTGAAAGGAAAGTGTGTCAAAACATATGGATAGAAAATGTACCTTACAAACACGCCTGTTTCGTTGTAATTCCTTCATCTACTTTTCAGTTTATAGAGCCGTAAAGCTTGTTCATGATGAAAAACCAGAATGTTGCAGACGTACTGACAATACTAAGATTTTTTTCTAGTAATCATGGATATATGGTCATGAGAAAGAAAACATGTCTCTAAGCTTTGTGCTTGAAGACATGTAGTTATTTGAAGAGGACATACTGAAAATGAGCAACTTCCATTTGAAAGCGACAGCTGTGGTTTCCTTTTTGTGCGAGCAAACTTTTATTGCTCTTTCTCCCCATCTAATTCTCCCTCCCTCCTGTTAATATTAGCTTATTTTAAATTCCATCTGTACCCAGAGAGGTTGAGGCATATGTGCATGTGTGTTTACCTGGTAGGCAGCAAGTGAGTGGCCATATCTTGGCACAGGGCCACTATTGATGGGAACTGTGTTCCAGATGCCACTCTCCAGGTTGTAGCTGCAGAGCAAAGCAACAGAACATTACACTTTAATGCATGACCTTGTGCTGAACATTAAAACGCATTTATCAAACACTGCACACATGTAGTTTGTCCTTCCGTGACACATAAATCTAATTTTACCTCATGATCAGCTGATGTAATCACAAAAGGGAGCAGTTTCCTTCATGTCAAAAGGTACCGCTTCCAGTCACAAAAAGAACTTTTGTTTAGCAAGAGGTTTCGCACACTGATAAACACGGGAGAATTCCTGTTTGTAGCCATTCACTATACAACAGCTGGTCATGTCAACGCACACTGCTCATTAATTCAAAATACTTTTGGAGCCCAGGATCAATTTTCCTCAGAAATCACAGCACCTGATGTTGAACAAACAGATGGATCAGAAGGAGAGCACATGTCCAGGCAATTCAGATTATTTAAATCTGAACCAGGACATGACTCAGCACAGATGTCAGCCTTTTAATCAGCCAGTCTGCATTTTATCTTAGTACACTAAATACTAAATTCTCAATTTCTCAAGTAAATCACCACCTATACTTTCACAAAGCACAACATTGAAAGATTAACTCCCACACTTGCCAGTTTTGACAAAGCGAAACAGGTGGCCCTAACACTGGGTTGGGTTTTCTCAAAAGATTGGTGAGCGTTAGTATTCTGAGAAGCCACAAACTTTTCCGCACATCCTCCTTTAGTAGTTTTGCTTAGTGAGCATTCAAAGTGAGGGCATGGTCAGGACTTAATCTGAGAATGCAATGGACTGGACAAACTACCAAATACCTCTTTTTCATTTCATATTTTTTTCATTCAAAAACAAATAAACAGACATTTTGCTGTTGGAAAAATCTATACTCTGGAACTTACTTGAGAATCATCTGGAAGGAGCTGTAGTTGAAGGTGTATCCGCCCACCACCCACATGACCTTTTCTTGCACCACAGCCTTATGGGAAGCTCTGCCGAGTGATGTGCCAAACGGCTTGATGCTTGGTAGAACCCAGAAGGACTCAGTGGAAGGTACAGTTAGAGAGCAGTCTGGGCCTACAAGACAGGATGAGAAAGAAAGAAAGAACAGCTGATAGCTCATAGCTGCACTATTGTTTTTTAAAAGATAATTTTGTGGGGAGATTTTTAGGCCTTTATTGGATAGGACAGCTTAGACATTAAACGGGGAGTGAGAGAGGGGGGAATGACATACAGCAAAGGGCCACAGGTCGGAGTCGAACCCGGGCCCGATGCGTCAAGGACTGAGCTTCCGTATATGGGCGCGCGCTCCAACAGCTACACATGCGCCCCACTATTTTAAGACAAAGAACTACATTTATCGGATTCTGAATGGATGGAATTTTTCAGCAGCATCGGACACATTTTTTCAATCCTACTCAGTGAAATAGCAAACATGCCTCTCTCAAACCCAAACAAAAGCATAGCCTCTCCTTAACCGAACATGACAGACAGGGAGGTGTGAATATGTTTAACTGTGTGTGAATGAAGGCCGTGCTGAAAAAGCGCATGCTTTTGCTAATGATTCTGTCAAGTTTCATCACGTGAATGCATTTGGTTCCCTCCAGCTGGAGGCTGCATAATAACGCTCTGTCACAGGGCTTATCGGCACGGTACCAATCAGCATTAGACACAAAACAACACAGCTGTGCACCCTTGTCTGCTAACACAGTCTCTTCATTACATCTTCCAACATGATCATTTTTACAACCTGTGATTGCAAAAGTATGTTGCATATGATTCATCACTCAGTGTTTTGAATGTGGTGAAATGATTCAAAAATACTTCCAATTCACTATGTCTTTTTCTATCGTGTGTCAATGCTGAGAGTGTATGTTGACAGTGAAATAGCAGATACCAAAAAAAAAAAAAAAAAAAAAAAACACGTAATGCCAGAGCAATGAAATATTACTTGGTTTGGTTTAAGCCAATTCTTCGCGATCTGAAAGTTTGCAAACATCTGTTGGGTTTGGACAGAGCTGTTACCTTGCCAGCTGTCATTGCAGACGCACAACTTCTCCCCAGTGAGGTCGCAGTAGCCGTGGTCGGGGCTGCCGCAGTTGTTCCTGCAGTACGGGATGTCACAGGCCTCGCCTTTCCAGTACTTGTCACATTCACAGTACACTCTGCTGGCGGCCGAGTTACCAGGGGTGCACTTCCCATGGCCAGAGCAGTTATTTGGACAGGAGTTTATCCTAGACAGAAGGATGTTTTCATTTAGCCAAACACTGTATGCGCCATTTAGGCCACTCGCAGACCTTTACTTGGAGACTGAGGAAGATTAATGAGTACCATCTAGTGGTTGGCAAAGGTGCGGCGGATAAAATGATTAGTAATAAATGAAAAACTATCAAGCAGGTCATTGTTCATTAACAGTGATTGTTGCTGTGGGTTTTAGTCCAGCAGAAAAGCACTTGTACCAGCCTTCTTTTTTTTTTGTTGCTGAAATGTGGGATGCAGAAACAAGTTACCATCCATCAACTAGCTAGGAGAATTAAATGCACCACTGTAGTTTACAATAAATTAGACACATCAATGAAAACCTGAGAAATGTCTCTAACATAGGTAATGGCCTAAAACACAAGCTGAGCAGGAATTGGTCCCTGGTCAGGACTCCAAATCTAAAAATATAAACAATGTGAGGTTTTTATATGTTATGCTTTGCTTGTAGTTTAGGTTCAAATGGAGAGCCTGGATAACTTACGAGTAAAATATTTCAAATCCTGTCAGGTTATATGCAGCATCGCTGAAAAAGTGCAGTAGTGCATAGCCTGAAGTTGTCTCAACCTCAGGAACCGTCTCATTTCCTCGTATCTCTGGCACGATGAGGCCACTGTGGAGAAATGCAGACAATTCACTGGCATCACTTTCTTACAATCACAACTCTCAACAATTCTAAGTTACAGTTACAAACCAATAACTCTGCTAAGTCAAGATAACCAGACACATGCTACATTAAGTGAAGAGTAAATTAAAAACAGCTTGAAAATCACGTCTCGCTCCTGTCTTAAAAAAACATCCATCTAACCAATACCTATTTATGTATTAACCCTAAAGTGTCAATCCACTCTTTCGCTTTGGAGTTTCTTACCTGAAAACAGCAACCAGGGGGGCATATATCGAGTCTCCATCGTAGACGTACATATGGTCCCAACTACATTCTGTGGCAAAGTGGTTAAATCTTAACCGGAGAACTGCATTTGGACTGCAGAGGAAAGAATGAAATCATGGTTTAGGTTTCAAGGAGGGACATTTGAACAACATACACATTTGGTTTCCAAGTCACTGCAGGATTCATATGTTGTTGTTCCCAAACATTTTTTAAGGAACCCAGGATGATAGGGTGGCCTCCCTTTTCTTCCTGGCAATAACGTTTCCAAACAGCTGTCATTGCAGTGACTGTGGTTGCCATGACAAGTTAAAGCATCAACTGGTACAAAGATTCTTGCGCTCTGGAAGATTTCTAAAATGTAGTAGTCAAACCCAGCTCAACAGACAAACATTCAGAACCTACTACTTTGTAAGCAACAAAAGTACACTTCCTTCAACAGAGATGCTGATCTTTGTTTAATTGCATCAATCAGTTTACGCTGCATTATTAAATTTGCCCGTGCATGTTCAGCTTCAGTAGAATATACCAATTTAGAAAAAAAAATACTTACTAGCCCTCAATGAGCCAGGTGCACTTTGTTTTGTACTTGTAGTTGATTGGACCATCGGTGAGGTATCCTGAGGGCTCCGTCAACCTGAAAGATCACAGAGGCGGGACAGTTAGCACAGGAATATGTTGCCTCGAGTACAATGTGGAAATACATTTGAATCTAAAAAAACTGATTCTAATGGTCATTCCATGGATTGGTATATGTATACATGTAATTATTGGGCTACACATTAACTGTATTTTCTTGCTGGTCTGGATTTTATTTGCAGCTAGGAAAGTAGCATTTTAAGTTAGACCTAAAAGTAGAGGAAACAAGAGCATCTTTAACCACAAGTCATCTAATTTGCTGTGTTGCCTGTCTGAGACATCAAATACATGAATAAAAAACAAATGTTGCTATATTGTTGTTTGGAATCTCTTCTTTCAGAAATAGCATTTCATGAATTGAACACTGCTTTTTAAAAATAGGGAGTAAGTAGATCAGCCTAAGTATATGTTGCTTCTTAAAACCATCCTCACACTCAGCTTTAGAAATGACAATCCTTTTTTATGTCCCTAAAGCAGCCCTACAGCAGCATAACACCCAATCAGTGGTCAAACTGTCCACCTGGTAAAAAAAAAGAAAAAAGAAATTGCATTTTGTAGTTCAGAACCAGCAGCATGGAACAGACATCAATATGTTACTGTTAATGATTATTTGCATGTCCTTGTGAAACACCCAGTCTAAGGCAGCTCTGTTGTACTGGGGCAAAGTCTTCTATAAAAGGTGAACTCATGTGTCCAACTTTAGTGAGCCTAAGGTCAATCCCCGTCAACCAAAAAATTAAATCATCTGTGTCTTAAAAAGGTTCCCCTGCTCCGTTCTGGCCTTGCCTCAAGTCTGACACTGGAAATTATTTTCAACAAAGTATTCTTCACAGCAGTGGGTCACAATGATAAACAACTTCTGAATGGACATTCATCACTGTCCCATGTTACAAGAAATTTGTAGGTATCCCACCCACAAAACGATTGCGATGAGGAGACAGATTACCCAAAACTAGTTTCCCCACACAGTGATGCTTTTTTTTCTGGTTTGCAACAGATTGTATTTTGATAAAACTCATTACTTCATGAATCCACAAAATGAGAATCTGTCAGTTGATACCGTTCAGGCCTTGATATCACAGAAAGACAGAGTCCCTGGTTTCTTTATTTCTGACTTTGAAAGCTTCACAAATACATACTGGGCTCTCGTGGGTGGTCTGAGTAACACAGTAACTGAACTCTATTCCCTTTTTATGTCCCCGTCAGCTGTTTTGGATGCATAACATGAGTGTACAAGTATAACATTAATTTCGATTCAGAGGTTTTGAAAGATAATGGCCTAAAGACAGTTCTAATCTCATAAAGATACATATATGCATACTGATGAAGTATGCATAATGTATGGTATGATCCTGACACTTTTGTGTGTCAAACATTGTTTTGTATTTTGTTTACAACTCACATCAGGAAAGCGTATATTATAACAGATATGCTTGAGGTCTAAGATTGATAGTCTTTATGCAAAGTCTATTGATCGATATAAACACCCAGCTGCACGCAACAGCAATGAGTTAGGGCAGTGTAGACATCCAAGAATGAATAAATGTTTTATGGCGCACTTTGGACTTCCCAGGGAAATATTATCCTGTGCGGTCCCTGAACGTTTCAAGGCTCTGTGTGTTCCCGCAGTCCATGCCACTGTGATGTTTGGTCCTTCTCCATTTGAAATCAGACATTATAATGCATCATAGACAAGAAAAATTATCCGTGATGCCGAATTAAACTTTCAAGACAGGGTTTCACACTTGTTATGAGGGAAGCCACAACATGTTTTTGCAGCAATGTGTAATTGATCATGTATTAACCAGGGTGCATGCTTCCATTCCACTGACTACAGAGAAGCTAACAGTTAAATTCTCACATTTCAGTGGTTTATTTCTAGGTGATGGGAGGTTATTCCCTGACAACATGCCTAATGACAACCCATACAAAACCTCAGACACACATCAGGAGCAACGGTAATTACTGTGATCAAAGCACTTCTGTACCTGAGTGCGCTTCAGGTGTACTGAAAAGCCATTAGATGTTCCTGTCAAGTGCCACACTCAAGATTATCATTATATAGCAGTTTGATGTTTTTCTTCAGTCACTTTACATTATTTTTCTGCTTTCTCCTAACAATTACCATATGTACACACATTCCTTAACTCATTGCACCTATTAGGGGGTTGACATAGCATTTACCTGTGCTGATAAACACCCATATTTTTCCAGTTTAGGAACAATAGACATAACCACTATATAGGCTGCAAGGCATTTTCAAAATTAGTTGCAGATGTCTTCTCAAAGCCACTATAGGCTTGTTTCTCTGGCAAAAGCTTAAGCAATTTATGTCTTTATGGATTTTATGTGCAATCGCATCAGGCCGTAAGTCAAAATAACCGTGCACGTTAGAGGCTTGGTTTTCTGGTCTATGCTCACATGTGCAGATTGGATTGTGCAAGATAATTGCACTCATTCCTTTAATCAACATCAGACATGTGGGTAATAATGCATGTCTATATCTCCAGGGAACAGGGATAAATCACAAACAACTAATTAAAGGACTGATGGAGGCTACAGGCAAAGTGAGAAATTTTCACCAAACAATTCGTTGAATCAAATTAATCAATCCACCAAAATCTAATCTGCAACTTTTTTGGACTAATTGTTTAAGTCAACGTTAAAACAGTGTTCCAGTTTCTTAACTGTGAAGATGTGCTGATTTTCTTTGCCTTTTGTGGTAATAAACTAAATATGTTGTAGTTTTCGACTACTGCTAGTCGAAAGCAACAGTGTTGAGCCCAACAGGTCTGTTGAGGCTGCTAGCTCATTAAAAACTATAGTTAGGAGTTTGGCTGGTTACTGAGCACGTAAGTGTGTAAAGGGGTTTTGTCTTGGACATGTGAGACCGTTATTAACTGCAAGCCATCTCCCCAAAAACTAGGTGCACTCAGGTCTGTTTGCTGAGTACCAGTGACGTAAAACAGCCACTTCTGGATCATATTTGATCTTGACTTACTTTAGGTGGCTCAGATGATTTTAAATCTAAATATGATGAGAATTACTAAAACAAAGACACTGCATCAATCTGATGTTGATCACAGATTACATGAGATGTAGTGCATGGCCACTTACTTGAACCTTCCTTGGCAATGCTGGCACTGGTCTCCAACCCATCCACGATCACAGATGCAAGATCCGTTGATACATTTTCCAGATAGACAATTCTTGTCACACGGTTTTGCCGGGGAGGCGTGAGTGAACAGTACAAAGTAAAACAAAACATAGACCACCAAGTATCTGTTGATGCCCCGCAGATCGCTGTGGGTGGCTAATTTGGGTCCAAAAAGAAGGAGTTCAGTCTTACATTTCCCCCCAGGATCCATTTTTCTGCCAGGACGACCAAGCCGAGTAAAAGACCGGGGCCTTTAGGTCTGCTGGAGAAAGCCTCGGCTATTCAGGTGGTTTGAATTATGACAAAGAAGTCCTGCATATTTGTTGAGCGTTATGCATACCCACATTAAGGCTTAGCTACGCCTGTTTACAAAGCAAAACGGCTAAGAAAATGTAATGTTATCAAAGTGTTAATAAAGGCTGCTTGTTTAACCGCATGCATACATTTGGAGTGGGAGGAATTCCCTTCACCCTACCTCTTGTTGGAAGAACCTACCAAAAAAGCCGACCATCGATTAAAGCTAATTAAGCAGCTAACTCGTTGAAAACTGTTACTAGCCAATACATCATTTGTTAGCATATGTAGCTTATTTGTAGTTTGGCCTCTGCTAGGTATAGTAACGTTACAGCACTGATTCAAGACCCCTCTCTTCCAAATGCCATTTCAGCAGCCATTTTAACGCGTAAACAATCCTTCAAACTGAAACAAGGATGTACATTTTAACATGCGATGGTCCTTCCTCAAACCGCTGCAATTTAGCTGAATCTTTGCCACAGAAGAACAAAGGGGTTGTGGTGTTTGTAGCCCTGGACCTAGTGCGAAGGCTGCCGCAGTCAACATGGATGTGGTGTGGGAACTGGAAACCTATTCTTGCCGACCGGGGGGCACTGAGCAAATACTTTGCACTGTTGTAAATCCTACTGGTCTATTCCCACAGCAATGTAGGCACCTTCAAAAGTAGACTTCATTGACAGCAGTGTGTTGTGGCGTCTCCTTGTATTCCAGTGGGGAAAAACACCGCTGTTACTCTCAAAACATCACAAGAACTGCCTGGCAGCGATGGATTTGCTAGCGCAGCGACACTAGACAGTTCATCAGGTTGGAAAAAACTAAACACATCATGCGCATGCGTACTGGAAATGGGTTTTATTTAAAGGTACAGTGTCAAAAAACAAAAAAACACCAATTCTATGCGGCATTTAAACGCAGGATGAGTTTTTAAGTTACTCAGGTCAAGGATGTCCACTCCAATACACTCCAAGCATACATTCGGCGACATTGTGTCCTTTTACTTTTATCTTGAAATGGAAAAAATCTCACAAGCAGAGAGAGCACTTTCTTTTTTGATAAGATAAGTTACAGTGGTAATGGAACTGACTCATTTGGTTACATCTTCCTTAAAGTCATACAGAGAATATTTTATGATTTTACGCTCTGTGTAATGGTTTTGTGTTCATATATCATAACATTTCATTTTGTTTTTAATTAAGTAATCAATAAGACCAGCTTTTTACTCTTCCTGCACATAAATTTCCATTCATTTTGTAGGCTATATAATTAGTTTGATTTCAGCCTGTGCAAATAAACAAAACTGATTTAGCCTCTATTGTTAAAATGTACAGCCTATTACCAATACATGAAAAGTAGCAGTAGGTGGTATCTTGCAAATATTGAACCTATAACCTATTAAAACAATACATTGCAAATAGCCTATATGTAACAGTAGATGTAAATATCAGATACGGGCTCTGCTGTTTAAGACACTCTGTGCATTCCGGGTTGTCAGTCCAGCCAAACAGTAAAAAATAAAAAATAAAATAAAAAAAAGATCACACCAGTTATGCTATTAAGTGAAATAAATAAATAAACAAAACAAAATAAAAATCTGTATATATCTTACATTCATACTTTTTGCATTCTTGGCTCTTAATGGCACATCATTGAACACTGTAACAGGGAAGTGATAGTGAGGATGATAAAAATTGTCAACAAATAATAATAATAATAATAATAAAACCATCACCTTATCGTGGTGGAGAGGTTTGTGTGTCTCTGTGAACCTGAGGGCTGTGTTGTCTGGAGCTTTGTGCTCCTGGTAGGGTCTCCCAAGGCAAAGTGGTCTCAGGTGAGGGGCCAGACAAAGAATGGTTCAAAAACCCCAATGAAAAAGCTAAGCAGAGATGGAGTGACCCTGCCCGGAGGAAGCCCGGGGCCCCCGTCTGGAGCCAGGCCCAGACGGTGGGCTCGTCGGCGAGCGCCTGGTGGCCGGGTTTGCCACGGAGCCCGGCCGGGCACAGCCCGAACAAGCTACGTGGCAACTCCCTCTCCATTCCATGGGCCCACCACCTGTGGGAGGAACCGTTGGGGTCGGGTGCGATGCCACATGGGTGGCAGTGAAGGTCAGGGGCCTCGACGGACCAGACCCGGGCAGCAGACGCTGGCTCTGGGGACGTGGAACGTCACCTCTGTGTGGGGAAGGAGCCGGAACTGGTGCGGGAGGTGGAGCGCTACCGGTTAGATCTGGTGGGGCTTACCTCTACGCACAGTCTTGGTTCTGGAACCATACTCCTGGATAGGGGTTGGACTCTTTTCTTCTCCGGAGTTGCCCAGGGTGTGAGGCGCCGGGCGGGTGTGGGGATACTCACAAGCCCCGGCTGAGCGGCCGCTGTGTTGGAGTTTACCCCGGTGGACGAGAGGGTCGCCTCCCCACGCCTGCGGGTTGTGGGGGAAAACTCTGACTGTTGTTTGTGCATATGCACCAAACAGGAGTTCGGAGTATTCGGCCTTCTTGAGACCTTGACTGGAGTCCTGCATGGGGCTCCAGTGGGGGACTCCATTGTTCTGCTGGGGGACTTCAACGCACACGTGGGCAATGATGGAGACACCTGAGAGGCGTGATTGGGAGGAACGGCCTCCCTGATCTAAACCAGAGTGGTTGTTTGTTGTTGGACTTCTGTGCTAGTCATGGATTGTCTATAACGAACACCATGTTCGAACATAGGGATGCTCATAAGTGTACCTGGTACCAGAGCACCCTAGGCCGAAGGTCAATGATCGATTTCATAATCGTTTCATCTGATCTGAGGCCGTATGTTTTGGACACTCGGGTGAAGAGAGGGGCAGAGCTGTCAACCGATCACCATCTGGTGGTGAGTTGGGTCAGAGGGTGGGGAAGACTCTGGACAGACCTGGTAAGCCCAAACGTGTAGTGCGGGTAAATTGGGAACGTCTGGAGGAGGCCCCTGTCCAACAGACTTTCAACTCACACCTCCGGGCGGAGCTTTTCGTGCATCCCTGTGGAGGCTGGGGGCATTGAACCCGAGTGGACAATGTTCAAAGTTTCCATTGCTGAAGCTGCAGCGAGGAGCTGTGGTCTTAGGGTCTTAGGTGCCTCAAGGGGCGGTAACCCACGAACACCGTGGTGGACAACGGTGGTCAGGGAAGCCGTCCGACTGAAGAAGGAGTCTTTCCGGGATATGTTATCCCGGAGGACTCGGAGGCAGTTGCAGGGTACCGAAGGGCCCGAAGGGCTGCAGCCTCTGCCGTGAAAGAGGCAAAGCAGCGGGTGTGGGAGAAGTTTGGAGAAGACATGGAGAAGGACTTTCGGTCGGCACCAAAGTGCTTCTGGAAAACTGTTCGCCACCTCAGGAGGGGAAGCGGGGAACCATCCAAGCTGTGTACAGTAAGGATGGGACACTGTTGACCTCAACTGAGGAGGTAATAGGGCGGTGGAAGGAGCACTTTGAGGAACTCCTGAATCCGACTAATACGCCCTCTATGTTAGAGGCAGAGCTGGAGGATAATGGGGGATTGTCGCCGATTTCCCAGGCGGAAGTCACTGATGTAGTCAAACAACTACACAGTGGAAAAGCCCCGGGATTGATGAGATCCGTCCAGAAATGCTCAAGGCTCTGGGTGTGGAGGGGCTGTCCTGGTTGACACGCCTTTTCAACATTGCGTGGAAGTCTGGGACGGTGCCAAAGGAGTGGCAGACTGGGGTGGTGGTTCCCCTTTTAAAAAGGGGGACCAGAGGGTGTGTGCCAATTATAGGGGTATCACACTTCTCAGCCTCCCTGGTAAAGTCTACTCCAAGGTGCTGGAAAGGAGGGTTCGCCAATAGTCGAACCTCGGGTTGAGGAGGAACAATGCGGATTCCGTCCTGGTCGTGGAACAACGGACCAGCTCTTCACTCGCGCAAGGATCCTGGAGGGAGCCTGGGAGTATGCCCAACCGGTCTACATGTGTTTTGTGGATTTGGAGAAGGCGTATGACCGGGTCCCCGGGAGATACTGTGGGAGGTGCTGCGGGAGTATGGGGTGAGGGGGGTCTCTTCTCAGGGCCATCCAATCTCTGTACAACCAAAGTGAGAGCTGTGTCCGGGTTCTCGGTAGTAAGTCGGACTCTTTTCAGGTGAGGGTTGGCCTCCGCCAGGGCTGCGCTTTGTCACCAATCCTGTTTGTAGTATTTATGGACAGGATATCGAGGCGTAGTCGGGGTGGGGAGGGTTGCAGTTTGGTGGGCTGGGGATCTCATCGCTGCTCTTTGCAGATGATGTGGTCCTGATGGCATCATCGGCCTGCGACCTTCAGCACTCACTGGATCGGTTCGCAACCGAGTGTGAAGCGGTTGGGATGAGGATCAGCACCTCTAAATCTGAGGCCATGGTTCTCAGCAGGAAACCGATGGAATGCCTTCTCCAGGTAGGGAATGAGTCCTTACCCCAAGTGAAGGAGTTCAAGTACCTTGGGGTTGTGTTCGCGAGTGAGGGGACAATGGAGCGGGAGATTGGTCGGAGAATCGGGCGCAGCGGGTGCGGTATTGCATTCAATCTATCGCACCGTTGGACGAAAAGAGAGCTTAGCCAGAAGGCAAAGCTCTCGATCTACCGGTCAGTTTTCGTTCCTACCCTCACCTATGGTCATGAAGGCTGGGTCATGACCGAAAGAACGAGATCCAGGGTACAAGCGGCTGAAATGGGTTTCCTCAGGAGGGTGGCTGGCGTCTCCCTTAGAGATAGGGTGAGAAGCTCAGTCATCCGTGAGGAGCTCGGAGAGAGCCGCTGCTCCTGCGTCGAAAGGAGCCAGTTGAGGTGGTTCGGGCATCTGGTAAGGATGCCCCCTGGGCGCCTCCCTAGGGAGGTGTTCCAGGCACGTCCAGCTGGGAGGAGGCCTCGGGGAAGACCCAGGACTAGGTGGAGGGATTATATCTCCAACCTGGCCTGGGAACGCCTCGGGATCCCCCAGTCGGAGCTGGTTAATGTTGCTCGGGAAAGGGAAGTTTGGGGTCCCCTGCTGGAGCTGCTCCCCCCGCGACCCGACACCGGATAAGCGGACGAAGATGGATGGATGGATGGATGGATAATAATAGTAATAATAACAATAATAATAATATTAAAGATGTCACAAAATAGTCAGGACAACTTGTGTTTGGGATCCAAAGAGGTAATTTTCACAGCTACAATTGCCTTGAACTTAACCAAAGCAGAGAGGCTGAACTGCATCTGCATTTGAATTGTATAAGATTTACATTTCAATATGTCTGGTAAAATGATGCTCTTATCCTACTTGAGGTCCTGACACATCTCAGGAAATTTCAATAACTGACACTAATGGTTGGAGAAAGAAATCAGAAACAAGGTCAAGGCAGGCACTTTTCAATAAATCTCTTATCATTCATGTGTTTGAGGAGGCTCTATTGTGGCTCTACGGTACCCTAACATCAGATGCAGTACATCTCTCTGAGAGAGCACTTATATCTTTGTTTGAGATGAGGCTTGGGTGCTGCCTGCTGCCAGCTGCCAAGCTGAGGAGTCTGACAGATTGGGACGTTGGTGGAGTATGCAGTAATATAAAGCAGCAGAGAAATGTGAGATGTGCTTCAGTTTGTGTGTATCATGCTGCCGATTCAATGGCAGATGGAGCACGGCATAGTGTTGGGAATGAAAAAAAGGCTTAATTCTTCTACTGCATTTTCACATAATAGTTCATGTTTTACTCAATACAACAGACAAGCCATCAACAACTTTCAAGTATGCACAAAGTCAACATTAATATTCTTAATTTTTTGGTTAAAAATATTTTTTAAAGATTAATTTATCTGGAGCTGTCCACACTTCTACATAAACGCCTGCAGGTGGCAATGTTGCAACATACAGGCATGGAGCCACAAATGCAAGACAGTGGGGAACTACAGCGTTATGGTTTATATTCATGCACAGAGGTTACTAATAACATTAGTGATGGCTCTGTTGTATCCAAGTGTCACAGTATGCCATAACATGGGAGACAGTCCTTGAAACTGAAGCAACTAAATTGAATTATGCCATTGTTGTTTGTACTATTTACAGACAGTACAGGCCAAAAGTTTGGACACACCTTCTCATTCAATGTGTTTCTTTATTTTCATGACTATTTACATTGTAGATTCTCACTGAAGGCATCAAAACTATGAATGAACACATATGGAATTATGTACTTAACAAAAAAGGGTGAAATAACTGAAAAAATGTCTTATATTTTAGATTCTTCAAAGTATTTTGTACTTTGCTTTTTTTGATAACTCTACAAACCCTTGGTGTTCTCTGAATGAGCTTCATGAGGTAGTCACCTGAAATGGTTTTCACTTCACAGGTGTGCTTTGTCAGGGTTAATTAGTGGAATTTTTTCCCTTATTAATAAAAAAGCAAAGGGTGGCTACTTTGAAGAATCTAAAATATAAGCCATGTTTTCAGTTATTTCACACTTTTTTGTTAAGTACATAATTCCATATGTGTTCATTCATAGTTTTGATGCCTTCAGTGAGAATCTACAATGTAAATAGTCATGAAAATAAAATGGAAACACATTGAATGAGAAGGTGTGGCCAAACTTTTGGCCTGTACAGTACACCTCTGCTTTTTCTGTGACATGTTGAAATGTGTTCTCAGGAAAAGGCCTTTGACTTTAACCACTGTTTTTTCCATATCTATGCAAAAGTTATGCCAAAATAATATTCCACCACGGCTACAAATCTTGTCAAGAATTTCCATCTAATAGCAATATTTATAGCCTACTAGAAGGGATTTTTGTTTTTCTTTGTTTATTCAATCTTTCTTTACAGTAGATCGTCTATTGAGATACAAGTCTCTTGAGAGAGTCGAAAATGGCAGCACAGTTATGTTATGAGCCAACACAGACACTATAGGATGAAGTGTAAGGAAAATAGGATGGGAGGAAAGAAATAAAACTTTAAAAAGAATTGTTGATTCAAAGGAATAGTTTACATTATTACATTATTTCATTAATGTCAATTGTACAGCTCAGCTCCTTTTGTAAATTTAAAACAGTCGCTCAATTAGCTAAAGACGATCTAGAAATAAATCTTGTAGCTGCGTTCCAGACACAGTAAAAACAACTAATGGAACAACTGCTAGGGCACCGTGACACACGGTGTCACATGTTGTCATCTCACCCACAGTGATTTTGCTGAGATATAGAGACTTTTCTGTTCACAGCTGGAAGACTTGTGATTTTTATAGAGATAATTCCAGGGAGTACTGGATTGTACTGTACCTCAAAAGTCATTGGAATTGTGCAGCATACATCCTGTTTGACAGACTTGATTAATCTTTAAGAAAAAATAACTTTAACACAGTATTGGTTACAAACAAGTAAAGCAACAAGTGAATCATCTAAATACCTGTCCTCTCCTAGATCTTATTTAAGGCATGACTGTTAGGACATTTGACTTCTAAACTCTCTCTCTCTCTCTCTCTCTCTCTCTCTCTCTCTCTCTCTCTCTCTGTGTGTTCCCCAAACAAAACCCAAGATTTAAGCTGTCACAACAAGTATCACCTTGATTTTAACGAGTCATCCGCACACTTTGAAACCTGAAGAACCCTTGTTTATTTTCCACAGAGGTTACCATGAACCTGGGCACACATAAACTAAAAACAATATTATGGTGCTATGACTTAACACTCTTCTACTTAAGCCACGGGAGAGCCTCTTGACGTTTAGTCAGGTGCACGCACCTCGGTGGTGCAGGGAAACAAGCACCATCGCTACAAGGTGTAGTGTGTCTAAAGCCAGTGCCCTCTGCATTCTTGGTCAAAATGTTCTTAAAACAACAGGGAGGTACAGCAGAGTCAGTGGATTCAACTTTCTTTGGAAATTCCCAGACGTAACAGTAAGAGGTTTGGACTAGAATTAGATGAAAATACCTAAATAAATGGGGGGTCTCTTTTCAGGGGACCGGTGGTGCATTATGTGTCTGTGTATATGTGTGCAAACATGAGAAAGGGCCCTGAATCAAAGAGGGTCCAGTGTTAATTTGGAGTTGAGTCAGTGACCCTTGTCCTCTGATTCACAGCTGAGGAATGCTCTTTGTGCTCCAATCCACAGCAGAAAAGAGGAGGGAAGCCCACTCTGCAGTTGCACCTCTGACTCAAAAATGTAATCTTGTAAAGTTCAAGTGTGTCTGACCCACTCAGAAACACCTACACACACATACCTCACATACACAGGCAAGCATGATGACCGTAAATCATTCGAATCTGAATGTTCAAGACCTTGAACCACCCGTAAAGCCAGGGGCTTCCAAAGGTCTGCTACACAATAGGAATTCCCCTGCTGGATTAAAAAAAGACAGTTATTCTGCTGTGGACAGACAGACAAAAGAAAGACCACCCTTATTGCACTCATGCTGAGCCATCATGCCTGACTCACATTCACACTTTCACCATTTGCTCAAGGCTATACGATGAAGTGTAAAAAAACTGTGACATCACCCCTTGGCTTTTAGCTGACCTGTGAAGTCTGAACAGAGATTCAGACTAATAAACACACTTCCAAGGCTAAGAACTGAATAATTATTGTACATTGTAGAAGGTGAACATATTTGTTCAAGTACAAATTGTCTTTTGTATTTGTGCATAACAACAAAAACAAATTATTGAGCAAGGAAGTTCCATTCTTGACCTTAGAAAGTAGTTTGACACACACTGTATTTGATACATATGGTATCAGCCATGGTTACAATAAATGAAGACACAAAAGCAAGCAATTTCTTCAGATTGAAAACTAGCTGTGCCAACTTTTTGAGGCAGCTTACCATCCTGAAAACAGACCCTGTGGAGTTTAACATTTAGCTGAAAAGAGGTGTGAGGTATGAGGACTTTAGGAAGATTATTCAAAATGCATCTTTGAGACCTTCACAAAGAACCCAGAGCAGGCTCACATTATCGGCTTCAGTGGCTACCAATGAATTTAAGAATGTTCTTATTACTAAAGCTTTTTATAAATTGATGTATTGTTGATCCACATAAGGCCACAAGATTATATAAGGGTTTCTGTTTGTCATCAAGTCTGTTTTGTCTCTGATTCTGAATTATAGTAACTTTGTTGCTGTTTAAGTATTATTATTATTATTAGGTCTACCATTAATGCACAAAAATAATTAAGGCTACATGATAGGTCTCATTTTATATATATATATATATATATATATATATATATATATATCAAGTATATACAGTGTTATATGACATTACAATGTTTTGGCAGGTTTTAAAGTAGACAATTTACAGTATAATGTTAATATGATTGCAAAGATGGATACAAACTTGCATCCTAATAGGTTTACACTAATAACACTTCCCATATGAACACTTTTTTTCTCAGGCACCGAGTTTAAGCTACCACATAGAGAAAAATCATGCCAATGCACAAATCACAGTGAGTTTAGTTTGACTCACAACATTGTATTTTCACATGAGAAAATGTCCAGAGGACAATGCTGCTTTTGTAGCTCATATTCACACGCAGAGGCACGCACATACACTGCTAAGAAATTGCCATCAATGCTCATAAATAAAATTGTATCAATAAGCAAAGCAAAAGATATATCCCCCAGTGGCAATGTTTGTATCTTTGGAGAAACTGGGATTTGACGTACAAGTTGAAATCAAAGCAGGGAAAATATATAGCACTAGATTTAAACAAGACCCTCTCTGAAGTTCAGACAAACTAGTCATGGGAAAGGACAGGGATTCTCATAGGATTGTCGGCAGTGTGTGCATTACTGAAAAATAGCAATGACGCTAAATAATAGCTGTTAGGTTTTTTTAAATGGCATGAGTTCAAAAGTCTTTTCAGAGATCTTTAAATCTTGGCACAGAGAGAAGGGCAAAGAGACATCCCCTCAGATGAATATACTATTTACGATAATTCCTCATCAAACTCATGAGGCTAGAAAGGCAGGTTTTGCATTTGGAAATATTAAAGGTCTAGGGAAGAACCTCCATTTGTCACAATTTATTGCAAAATGTCAGCAGCAAGCACTCACAATACTGTACAGCAGGGAAGTCCTCATTTCTGATCTCAGCCTCTGCTGTGTTGAGTTTGGATCTTGGCTTGGCTTGTCTGACCCTGATGACTGGTGACTGGCCAGTTCTGACCATTGAGCTAGGAACCGAAGCACCCTGTGACCCTGACTATAAAAAGAAACAAAAACAAGAGGATAGATGAATATGTAAGATGTTGTTGAAAAACTGAACCCTCTTTCATGACTAAAAAATTACACTTTTTTTGTGATTAACAATTTTTTATTATATTAAAATACATTAATATATTAAAATATATATATATTATCATACAACTTGGCTGAGTCTTGCAGCTGTGCGGGTTCGATTCCGACCTGCTGCCCTTTGCTGCGTGTCATCCCCCATCTCTTTCCCCCTTTCATGTCTATCCACTTTCACTGTTTAAATAAAGGGAAAAGACCCCAAAAAGTAATCAAAAACAAAACAAAAAAGCATACAACTTGCAACAGGACCCCAAGTGGAGGCTTTATACAAAACACTCGCATGCACGTCATGCGTTCATCTTCTGGAGCATGTTGCGTTTCTCTGCGTCACATTCCCCTCATACCTCCACACGGTTCTCCCACGGAGGTGCGTGAAAGAACAGTAGGCTATGTAGGCTATACTCTCCCAGTGTTTTTAAGAAAGCCACTAACTGTACATGGGTAATGCTATCTGTAGCCTGCCATGTACAAAGTGTTGTCCTCAGACACCATTTCGTCTGTTACTGTCTGATCTGGCGGTCATTACCCCTAACTTTCGGATGAACTGTGTTATAAATGACAAAAATGCAAAAAAATGTGACTAATCCTTACTTGTGACAGAAATCGCGCAATTATTTAGTACCATCAATCAAAGATGTGTTTGTTTTTAAACCAATATTTAAGGGTTCATACATAGCAGGAAACAAACATAATCGAACCTGATTAGAAGATAACAAAAGTAGACAGACGTCCTAGTGAAAAGTGAAAACTCTTCCTCACTTTGTTCTGGGACCCATGGGAGTCTCTGAATGACCGAGCTGCAGTGTGGATGCTGCATACGGGAGGAGGTGCGGCCAAACTGGATTAGGAAGACGAGGAGAGCGCTGTTGTTGCGTCAAACCTCAGTGTGTCTGGTCTAAAGCCAGCAGCCAGCCACTCAGCGGGTATTGGTGAAAACGGGAGCGACTTGTCGGCAAACTTTTGGCATTGTTTGTTTTTATGAGAGGAGGAAAGCAAGGGACAAGAAGGTGAAACAGCAAGGGAATGGAGAAGCACAAAGGTAAAAGGAGGATTTTTAATTTTTTTTAAACTGGGTCAAAAACATGAACTGCTGACTTCTCGAGTGTCTCCATGTCCTCGCTGACAATGCATCTTTATGAGAATGACTTTACAACTAATGCAACCGTATTTAAAGATATATGTTTGTTTTGATTTGTTTTTTTAAATACACCAAATTAGGACATATAGATGTTGGCTGCATTACAGTGATTTGCATGTTGCCAGAGCCGGGTAGAAAGACACCTAATCTGATGTTTTGGCTTCCAAAAACAAAAAAGGTTTGGGATACCACCATGGACATATAGGCATCTACTGTACATCTTGATTTTAGCTGTGTTTGGTCAATGCTGAAAGGAAACATTGTTTCACACATTGGCTTGGACATGGTCACCTGCCATTAATACTGATGATTCAATTTCCTGTGTGGGTGGGAAATAGGTAGCCTACCAAAATAGACAGACTGTTTTAAGAAACTAGTAAGCTGCCTTTGGGCAATCAGTCAGTTGAACGCACCCTCTGAATATGAAGAACTGCCTTGCCATCCAAGTGGGCTCTATAAAATAGTTACACTGTGGCCACTGATGAATTGCAATAGCAGCAACATTGTTCTCGCAGCATTCCTCATATTCCTGTGGTTATTTGCTCACGAGGGATGAGCAAGGCCGTTTAATACTTCCTGATTGACATAAACAAAGAGTTTGAAAGTAGTCATTGGAATGATGCAGTTCACCTCACATTGCTGTCAGAAAGAAAACTATTTTGCTATTAGATTTATTATCAATACTGTTATTATTATTTTATAATTTGCTTATACTGTACTCCATTAAAATAAACCCAGATTATGTTTAGCTAACTTTCCTGATATTCTGATTGCTCTTATTAATGTGGCAAGGTGTTTGAAAAATATTTTCTGCAATAATTGCTTTAGATGGGATAAAACTGGGAGGCCTTGTTGCCACTACGGCAGGGCCACTGTGTGTTGGACGTTCCCCTTGTTGAGCTGCTCAATTTGATAACAGTAAGTCGACATATCAGAACGACAATCATAACAACACACTAAAACGCCATATAACAACGACAGAGTGAAACGACACAAAGCAACGACACACAGTCATGACACAGTCAGCATCGACACAGCAAGACGACACAGTCAAATGACAAGGAGGGCAACAGACGACAGGAATAAGTTTAGTTGACAGACACATGTTTTGTCTTGTGAGTGAACAGTAAGCATAGACATAGACATAGACACATTGACACATAGACAGTAGACATTGACATAGATATTGGCACATAGACATAGACAGTAAGCATGTTGACTTAATTTTGGCACAAATGGAACCCTATATTGGATCACCACAATTTGAAATTCTTGCTGCAGCATTCCTGTTCTCCAGCTGACCAGACAGTCAAGTCTGTTCACTCCCACACTCTGTCAAAATAAATGATAGCCAGTGTTGCAATTTGTTTATTCATCTATCCGTCACGCGTTGAGCTGACACAATAAATCGATGAATTAATTAGAGATCTGCATGTTTGAGTCATTTTCAAGCAAAAATGTCAAATATTCTCTGGTTCCAGCTTCTTAAATGTGAAGACGTGTAGCTTTCTCTCTGTGTTATATGATTGTAAATTGAATATCTCTGCGTCTTGGTTATTGTAATGGACTTGTTCTTCTTTCTGACATTTTATAGGCTAGATTAAACCCTTAGTCGACTGAAAAAGTAAGATTAATCGATAACAAAAAGTTGCAGCCCTAATCACATGTAATATATCAGTATACATCGATTGATGCATTTTACGTAATGTCATGTTTCAGAATTTATGAGATTACATTGATTGTCCACCAGGGGAGCTACATTGTTCACTTGACTGTCTCCTTAAAGGTCCCATGGCATGAAAATTTCACTTTATGAGATTTTTAACATTAATATGCATTCCTCCAGCCTGCCTATGGTTCCCCAGTGGCTAGAAATGGCGATAGGTGTAAACCGAGCCCTGGGTATCCTGCTCTGCCTTTGAGAAAATGAAAGCTCAGATGGGCCGATCTGGAATCTTGCTCCTTATGAGGTCATAAGGAGCAAGGTTACCTCCCCTTTCTCTGCTTTGCCTGCCCAGAGAATTTGGCCGACCCATAAGAGAGAGACATCATGGCTTTCAAACGAGCAAAGTGGCTGTTGGTCAAGGCCACACCCCACTCTCCACCTTGCCCCCCCCACCCACCCTCCTCTCCTCCTCAATAGCTACAGACACAGAAATGGCACATACTAAGTAAAGCTCACTGTGGGACTGGCTCTAGTGGCTGTAATTCTGCACCAAGGCTGAATTTCGGGAAAGAGACTTCAGATATGGTATTAGGGGACCACTAAGGCCTATATAAAAGCATCCAAAGATCACCATGTCATGGGACCTTTAACACTTTTGATTGTTGAAGCTAAATTGGAATGGACTGCCTATACGGCATGTTACTGTATTTTAAAAGAAAGGTTATCATCACAACATTAATTTGTTTCTAATCAACTCATTAGGCTTTGAAAGCTTAGAGAATGGTTGCACTTTTTAAATCTATTGGTTTTAGATAGGAGCTCCAATTATAAGCCCCAGACATTTTTGCAGGGCATGTAGAGACCTGAGTAATGAGGATGTAATTCATAAAAGAAAGGGAGAGGGCAGGTGGAGTGATGAAGGGAAGGATCCCACACCTGGTAGTTACATTGTGCAGAGAATGAGCCGGTGTGTGGGGCTGAAATAAGGACCAGAGTGTACTCTTTTGGCAGCTGTAAGCAGCAGCACCAGGCCACTAAATTAGATATACTGTAACAGCCACAGGCAGCCAGTGGAGGAAGTACAGTGAAGGGAAACCTGGGAAAATTCAGGGAAACCAATGACAAGGAGACGCATTGTTTAGTATCCTGGGCATGCTCCGTTTTTCCTCAAACCTGATTTATGCAGGTTTCATTCCAAAGAAACAACTTTCAGCAGCTCATGTCACAGATTCTCACACCTTCTGCCAGAGATAGGGATCAAATTACTGAAACCACCTGGAGCTGTGTATGGTTTGAAAGACCTTTGGGCTGGGATAGGACATGTTTAAGGATCATTGTTGCAGCAGAGGACTTAAAGCAGCTCAGCAAAGAGATAATAGGAGCATTTTTCTATGCAATTATTGGCTCACTGGCTACTTTCAACCGTAATACATATATAATAATTAAAAGTGTAATTTCCCTAAATATTCGCATAAAGGGAATGGAAATATTTGTTTATTGTTTTAGCAAGATCCTTTCCAGTATTTATCTTCCTTTACTTGTCAATCAGTGCCTTCCATCTCATGGCCATTGCTTGTTTTGCTTTCCGTGTTATCATTGATCCCCACAGTTTCTGGGTTAAACATGTCTATGTTGAATTCACTGTGCGTGTTCTTTGCAGTTGGGTTTCACCCAGATAAGCAGCAATGCGGTCTGTGATGACGGCTCCTTTTCTTTCCTCCAGCGTCAGTCGTCTTCTCCAATAATAATCAGATTCTGTGATCACTGCCAAAATAAAATGTAAGACAAATGGAGACAGACTGACATATGTATTGAAGGACATTTTTGAAGTGGATTGTTAATTGACCCACAAGCAACTACACAAAAGTCGACTGACTTAGAATATATATATATATATTTTTTACAATAAAAATAAAAGTGTATTGGATTCAAACAGCCTCTCAACACAATATAGTTCAAATACAGCTTTCAACCATCAGCAGCACCATTTTTATGGTTACGGGTTTAAACCATAAAATGTTTGTGTGCGCTGTATCATTTGATGTAGTGTCAAAAAACAGTTGCTGAAAAGTTATTTCAATTTTATTAGCATGTGTATTCCATACTGGCAGCGCTTTCAGAGCTGGTGTTTTAAAAAGCCTACGCTCTGTGAACTGAATATCAATCAAAATGACTCTCAGTCAAAATAAAGTGTGCAGTTTGAGTATTTAGTTGAAATTTAGAGTTTCAAATGTGCTTTTCTGTGCAGTATGACAGCGTGTGACAGAGTCAGTGGGTTAAGTGGGTTTGACCTCCCATAAGCTCAGAAGAGGCAGGCTAGGATGTAGGCCATCGGGGCTGGCATGGGGTCTCCCACTTCATGTGTGTTTGTGTGTGTGTGTGTGTGTGTGTGTCATGGGCTGTACTTGCCAATGGGGAAGTGAGTCGAGTGTGGGTGATTCAGGAAGCTGGACTGGGCTATAAAAATGATGAAAAGAAAGACGGTCTTCCTGATCTGTGGCAGTGCAGCGCTCCATGTGAGTTTGGCCCTTTTTCACCCTCTGGGTCTCGCTCCTGTTCATTTACAACACATCAAACGTGGCTTTGTTTATTGGATACAGGAGCTCTGGATCAGACCTGTATTGTGTTTTTATTTCCTCACCAGGTACTCTTTTGAAGAAAATGGTACTTAGAACAGGAGCTTACTCTCTTGTAATCACACACATGTGCACACTCACTAGTTCTTACTTTCCCTGCAGCCCTCCTGGCCACTTATCTGTGGGATAATAACTAGCAGAGAAGCTTTTATGTGGATGACTCGGAGGCGACATTGCTAGTTAGGTTTTTATTTGTCAGCATCTGCTTCTAGTCTGTCGCTTTTTTTCTCATCAAGCCAAGACTGTGGAGCCTTGTAAAGTTTCACTTTTCCTTAAAAAATAATCTGCATGGTATACACATGCATATACACCCCGCCCCACACACACACTTCAGAATATCTAGAGGACGATGCCTTTGACTGTTGGTGGGGTACTGTTGCGCGAGAGGACATAAGGACAGAAGAAGATTGAGGGAGAGATGTAGTCATGGCGCTGCATTAAGAGGATGAGGTGCAACCACACTGAGCCTCTTCTGCACCATAGCCCAGGGCTGACCGGTTATTCATCTCTGTGTGTTTGTGAGGAAACCCAGTGGGAGTGAAAGAGTTACAGAGTTGTGTGATTTTAGAACAAGTAGTCTGGAATCACAATATTACTGTCATTTCCTGGCAAAACAGGCATTGAGTTTTCTGCATGTTCTACTGCACAGATCAGTCAATGTGATTTGATATTAACTTGTTTTAGATGCAATAAGAAAAAGGCTAAAACGCTTCTTAGAGCTGAGAAAAACTGCAGTGATATTTCCCTGTGGGTTTGTCACCACATTCATTTTACACATAGTAATTTGATCCATTGTTAATATATGAATATTAGAGCAGCTGATGACATTTTAGCATTATTAACATTCCAGTCCATTAAAACTGTAATACAAACTGTCTTGCTTGTTTAATTTGTCTTTATAATAACTCATATTTAATTTGCCATTAAATTAAGGCTACAGAAATTCAAGAGGAAAGAACTTGTTAAAGAAATGCAATTTGTTAAAATATTAAGACCAGCATAAATGGCAGATTATGGCATAATCTTTCAAACTTTATTTTCATTCCGCTCTTTTTCTCACTTCCCACATCTTTGACTTTGCTCTATACACTCTATACACACACACACACACACGCACGAACGCATGAAAGCACGAAAGCACAAACACTTCCTGTCATCAACTAAGCCAGAATGTTGATCCTTCAGCTCAGGCCTTCATCTGCAGTAACATACTGTACACTGCATCCTAATCAAGTTTCTCAAGTACACCATGGTCCCTTTCTATATAAAAAAAGATTTACTTGGAGCCTATTAGCATGTTTCAGCTATGAAAACTGCCTGATTTCTCTAAGGGCAGAGCAGCTGTAAGCCTCAATATCACCGAGACAGCAAAGACTGGAAGAAAGAAAAGGGTGTTGGGAAAGATAAAGTGTGAGATGAATAAAGGCAAGATTCAATAGTTGGGGCAGAGGGAAGATGAAAGAGGAGAAACTTAAAAAAGAAAGAACTATGTTTTATAAGTGACTCCTTTACCACTGGACAACCTTGAGCTCCTCCTACGTCACATTTTTTCCCACAGTGTAAAAAGCACTTCCTGTCACTAGTATTTGGCCTACTTTATGACCTCAATTGACGACTGACACAGATTTTATTTTTTACTACATTTTAACCATGCCATACCAGATAGAAGCTAAACATGCAATCAATAAATTAGAACCATGCGGAATTTTACTTAGGTTGCCACTCACTCTGCAGAGTCTGTTGTGTTGCTGGAGTGTGAGAAACTTCCCAGTGGTTTTCAGACACAGCAACACACTAAGACAGGAACTTGTAAACACTGATGACCGTGCACCTTAACATAAGATTCAGAAGTCCTCCTAAGGCCCAGCAAAACAAATAACGAAGACAAAATGTCCTCAACTTATTAGACAACAGCCTACAATATACATCTATTGCATATGAATTCAATTTAAACAGAGAATGAAAAGTGACAAAGACAGGGAAACACAGAGGCTCGCCTTTGATCAGATGAATACTGCAGAGCAGAGGGACTGACGAGCAGAGTTTATCACAGTGTTGCATGAGGCATGGAATCTGAAATGACGCACTTGCTTTGCTGTGAATGTATCTTGCAACCAGAATTTGAACAATGTTGCATGGCCTTTTTCGACACTTAATGACTGTAAATACAATTCATGAGAAATCCTCTTCATCCTCCATCAATCTGTATTCTATACTATCTTACTTAGATTCAGGGGTCATGGTGAGAGACATTTCTAAAGAAGTCACAGAACGATGCTTAGTTTTTCTCATTGACTGGTAAACGTAAAAGATGTTCTCGGCATTGTGACAAGGACCTGTTAAAACAATAACCTAAAGTGAAATGTAATGCTGAAGACACTGAAGATTTTTTAGGTAGATCACCATTTTAATATTCCTTGCTTTTTATGTTTTCTTTATGTTAGAATGTTGACTTAATGCTGCGAGAAAGGGACTTATGTGCCTTTACCAGTAACATTTAATGTTCCATCTTGCTTTTAGCTTCAGTTTATTCTTTCACTTTTCACTTCTCTCTTGTGTCACTTTGTCCACTTCTTTCCAAAGTTCCTTCAGTGCTACTATCAGACACAGACGGCCCCTTCCCTGAAGTCATGAAGTTGACACCCGCTTTTTAATTTAGGTTTCTACGGCAATAACACCAAAACACAGCTTGGATTAATCCAGCCATGTCCACGCAGTCCCTGCCTCACAGCTGAACCCAGCATGTTGCAGGGAGACAGACCCGTGCCTGCCAATAGCATCAAACACCATTTAAATCAGTGTTTTATCCTTTATTCGGCTCTTCCCATCAGCCAGTTATCTGCCCCACTGGCCAGAGCCAGGCCAGGCTGGAACAAACCAATCATACGTGGCTCCTTCTCCCAGTTGTATTGCATTGAAACTGACTCAAAGGTCAGTGCCATTTGGGTGTTTTTCCTCTAGACATTTTGGTGTGTAAAAATCAAGTGATAAGAAACAAATCTGCTCTGCTTCCGTCAGTTTCTTTCCTGTCTGCTGAAGCAGAAACAGCTTGAATCTGTTGTGTATCTGTGTACAAACCAAACATTTTACTGTAGTAGTTGGTCACTGGTTCCAATTCTCCTTCTTTCCACCACTTCCCTTTCTGGTAAAGTTGTAGCTCTGCCATTGTCAGCCACAATATGGCACTAGATATCAGCTCGGTGCTGTGTATCATATCACGTAACTTTGTTTGACTACATCTACCAATCATTGGTTTCTTTAAAAATTGAATTATGAAAGTTTCTTTTCTTATTCATAATAATTGGTCTCCTTTATGTTTTTTTCATAGCAGGAATATTAATGATGAATTGTGTAATTCAACTTTTAATTGAATCTACTTACAAATAGACAACATACAAGTACAGTTTACCAACTTAACACAGACTGGGACAATGTAGCACAAATGCTTTACCCAGCAACAATGGGTAGAAAGCCAAGCAAGATAATGGGTTGTTTGTCTTATTTTTCATATTATTGTTATTTATTTACCCAAAACTAAAATATGGTATGGTCGCAAACCGTTATAATGTACTCTAGCTCTTTTTACATTTACATGTTTGTTGCTGATTGTCAATAATGTAACGTGAGGGTTCGATATGTGATGGTATTGTTTTTTTTTGTAAAGATACATTTTTGGGGCTTTTCCCTTTATTACATAGAGACAGTGGATAGGTATGAAAGGGGGACGATTCCAACCCGCCCTGCGGCAAGACTCAGCCAACATGGGGCGAAGGCTCTTACTGGGTGAGCTAGAGGCCACCCCGATGGTATTGTTTGTTGAACTAGCAGTAAATCTGTGACAGTTTTTTACTTATTTTTTTAAGATTATTTTTTGGGCTTTTCCGCCTTTATTTGATAGGACAGCTAGGTGAGAAAGGGGAGAGATAGAGAGGGGGAAGACATGCAGGAAATCGTCACTGGTCGGATTCAAACCCTGGACCTTTGCGTCGAGGCGTAAACCTCCAAGTATATGTGCGCCTGCTCTACCCACTGTGCCAACCTGGACACAATCTGTGACAGTTTTATGATAAAACTTGAGATTGTTGTTGTGTCTGACACTGGGTCACTATAACCATATTTTAGTTTGGGTGAACAAACCAACCATAATATAAATATTACATTGCTGAGCATGTTTGCAAATCAAAATTACAATAAAGCACAATGGCCTAAAACAGCTGTCTCGTCTGTAGAGGATACTGGGGCAGCTGCTCAACTGGGGTGCCAAACAGATGAAATCACATTCAAATAAACTGCCAGTTAATCTCCTAACATGAGTAATGGTGCTAGCTGTGTTGTAAACAAGTTTTATGAGTTTAGAAAATGCTTGCTCAGGAAAGAGAAAGATGGTTTTGCAGTTAGCTAAGCTAGTTGATTCTGATTTAATGTCCCTTCATTACTTAATCATGTTAAACAAGTAAACACTGAGGGGGTTTCTTGGTTGCCTGTGCAAAGTCAGCATTGTTTTCAGATTGATTAAGGTTCTGCGTCATTTGTTACAGTAGGCTATAAGAAAAACATTTGATACACTGTACTGTAAGAAAGAGTTTGACTTTTTTCACCATTGACATATTGACACAAAGACATAAACTTGCGTGAAAGCGGCACAAATATTGCATCATATTTCCTGGAGCATGAATTGATATGCTAGAGTTGTTTTGAAAGTAAGACAGATGGAAGAAGATGATGTAAAGATGAGAGGAAACATAAAAATGGGGCCAGTTTGATTTTAGAAAGGAGAAAAGAAGACAGAAGGTAGAACACACCAGTCACACGTGCGATCACGGAAGGCTTGTATCATGTGGACGAGCTGACAGTGTTGTTGTCATTGCTTAGAATTCCTCATGGGGGTGACAGAAACTACGCACTATAGCTTTTAAAAAGATGTGAGTTTGTTTTGGCTATTTAGAGGACATGGATGACAACTTAAGGGTTTTGTAAACATGCTATTGATGTGAAATTCTCACTGTGATGTCCCAAGTCACGAATTCAAAACTCAACTTAGCACAATAGAAATAGTGCATTTGTGTTTGAGATATCCCTACCGGAGATGGAACAAAGCACAACGTTTTTCATATTCTCTTAGGTCTCCCACACATGACATGGGTTTTAGTATAACATGTTTTACTACTACAAAAGTGGTTCAACTGACCTAGAATATTGTGACACACCACATAAACAAAACAAGTAAGATACCTGAAGAGCCTGCTCCTGCAGCCTCCACCTGCTCTGCTTTTTCTAATATCTTGTCCTTAGTCCTTGTTGTTATTGTTGGTGGGACTTTACATAATCCTGCATATCCAGCAGTAGAATGTAGTATCCTGGAGTCCATGTTGAGCCTCCTCTGCCTGCAAAGGAACTCATTACTTTTTAGATGAAGACACAAAAATATGATCATCTTAAAACCTATGATGCATTGTTACAGATTTAACCACCAAGCAGTATATAAAGCAGTTAAGATTAGCTACACCTCGAGCAACTACAACATTACAATTATTTTTACACGTGAATGCAATGCATCAATAATACTGATCCAATAAAACAGGAAAACAGGGATAGGGGCATTCTGCTGTCTATCTACTGTTATTTTGAGTTTTACTTGTATTTTTTAGTGAAATTTTCAATGCAGGATTTTACTCCTGTGCTGCGCACACACCTCTCTTCATGTCCCTGAACTCGGCACACATAGGCGAGAGAAAGAAGCGCTGAAAGTGCTTTAGTTTTCGAGATATTCCCTACTGGAAATACAGGATTATGTAAAGTCCCACCGATATTATAACAACAAAGACAAGAACAAAGACCCTCCAGGATAAACAGGGGCAGGCTCTTCAGGTATCTCACCGAAATGTTGAGGCGCTCATGTTAAACAAATCTGTTTTTAACCAGAGCAGCACAGATCTGTTGATCATCCAATTGCAGAAGTGGAAAAAGTACTCAATTCTTTTACTAAATTAACCAATACCACAGCGTGGAAATACTCCATTACGTGTAAGTCCCGTATTCAAAATTTTAAGTATTCAGTATTTCTTACTGTTGTGGGAGATTTTAAGGGGACTTTTAAAGGCACACCTAATTAGATTCTTGTCAGATAATATTAACCCAGGATGTTTCGAGATCAAGCAGCATATCAGCAACGCGGAAGCAGTCTGATTGAAATGAGAGGCCATGTCTGCCTCGTTCATTTAATCAAAGGAAATGGCTGCACCCGTCTCTGCTGAGATGTGGCCCGTCAGTGTTGATGCAGGACCTATAGCCTCTCAATATAAGAAATGCTACCAGGATCCTGACAAGACCTTCTTGTTCAGCAGATTTGTTCAAATTAAACAAGGAGAATGGTGGTACAGACCTAAGTTCAGTTCCTTCTCTTCCTTGAATGAAAAGCCCTTATACAGAAAAAGATTTTGACTTTTTGAACTGAGGAGTCCTATTTTTGTATATTTCATTCCTTAGCTGACCAATTTTAGGGGTTGTTTCAGTTAGTTTTGGTTTTTAGTAAGATCTTGTTGTCATCTTCCTACTCACAGGACAGACTGGAGGTTAGCAGCTGGGCTGGAAATCTGTTAAAGAATGCTATCATTTGTAGGGTTGGGTTCCTACCCAATCGGTAGGATTAGAACGCAAATTTCGGTTCCTCATTTCGGTTCCACTTTGTGTCGACTGAAATATTTTCCCTCTGTCACTCCGAAACAGACGTAAAAATATCCCACTTTCTTTGTAGTCTACCGTTAGATAGCTAACGTAAATGTAGGCTACTTTTAAAATGCCATATTTTCCCTCTGGGCTCACCAAAACGGACGTAAAAGCATATTACAGCTACCACATCTATAAAAGAGCCTTTCTTTTATCTAATTTTTCAGTTTTTCAAGAATCGGTTTAGGAATGGGAATCATTTTAAAAGTACTGGTTCGGCATCAGAATCGTAAAAATCCAAACGATACCCGACCCTAATCATTTGTCCTGATGCACATATAGGCATGCATGCAAAGACATTCTTAGATTCAGTTTGCTATTTTTGAAGGGTTAAATAAAAAGATTGTAGCCAAATTGAAAGAATGTCAAACACAATTTGAGTGGATTTTTTTTAAGTGTTTCAGAAATCAAACAAAAGCTTAATTATGTTTCTTGTCAATGAAGCAAACCAGGAAGTACAACCTCAGGCATGAGGAAGAGAAATTCCCCTGATGCATGCTGTACGTGTTTGAAAAACTCAAATCAACTGATTACTGACGCAAACTTTATGCAAAGTGTTCACTTTGTTTTATTGTTAACTTCCTTTTTTACTGTGTTCTAATTGCATCACGCAAATATATATATTTTTAGCTGAAAACATTATAGCACTCTGGCTGGCTGATGGTCTCTCAGATTCCTTTTGGCCATTCTACAGAAGTGAATTGTTAATGCTGTGGAGGCTGCGGTCACTCACTGGATGTGCAGTTGGCGTCTGGCCAACCCGTGGACCACAGAGACAGCCTGCTACAGACCTCCCTGTCCTGTCAGCTGACTCCGTTTCCCAGGGTCCTCCAATCCAAAAGGCCATCAGAGTCAATCTCTGCAAACACACAAGGAGGAGAAGCTGGAAAAATGTTTAGAGTCATACTGAACAGCCAAACATCAGCAGCTAAACAACTATTGAAATGTAATGAAAAGTTTTAATCATTATAGTAACATTTAATTTTAATTACTTTATCCATATGTACATGTATGTGTGTGTGCGCGTGTGTGTGTCCAAACCAGTGATGTTTTTTTTTCATGGTGCGGGTCCTTCTACCACAGGGCTTCTCAGCAGACGTTGACTCAGCTTGAGCAGGAGTCATTAAAAACAACCCAGCTTGCCGTAGCTTTTCGTCATCTCCGAAAGGCAAAGCTTACCGGTGTCTGACACCTTATTTTGCAGAAATTTCCCCCACTATGCAGACGTCCTTTGATGTGTGGGAGTGTAGGAAGGAGGGGAGAGGGCATTAATGTACTCCCCCACCCAACCCCCCCAAGGCCCGGTTAGCGATCAGTTTGAGCCGGAAGGAGCCACTAAAACAAACAAGCTGACAGTTTTAAAAGAGTTCAGACTGAGAGCAGCAGTTCACTCTCCTTATAATAGTTTGAATAGAATATTTTATATTAAGTAGAGTTCAATTCTTGAGTAGAGTCAGATGTTTTTGACATATATAATGATATAATTTCAGATTTAGTTATAGCAGTTTGGTTGATATGGGTACAAAGACTCCTGCCCTGGCTAACTTTTGGTGTGTCCAGTGTCTCAGTAAAAATCCAGTCACCTCATTAGTATGTATGTGGTAATGAAACAAAAATGACTGTACAGTATAGTGCTATTAACAGACATGATTAAACAGTGTGTGTGTATCTGCTCCAATATGAGCTGCAAACGTTAGCGTGTACAGCTAACTAGCTTCAAGCAGTAGTTAGCTAACTCTGCATTACAGTTCCTAGGCCAAGAAGCATTTTGTTACATTAAAAGGCTTATGTTGGATAAATTTCTCTTGTAACATTAAAAATCATTATTTTAATTATTTGATTTAGAAAATATGAACAATAAAGTATAAATATCTAACCTCGTCTAAGTGTGTAAGCGAAGGTTTAGTCAATTCAGCCAAAATACCAGCACCTCTAAAGCTCAGGAATGAACATGTACATTGTTTGTTTAATCTTACACCAACAGAAATGAAGGCGTCATTTTAACCCTTGGAGAGAGCTAGGCTAACTGTTTCCACCTGTTTCCAGTCTTTATGCTAAGCTAAGCTATTCGCCTCCTCACCAACTCCATACTCAATGCACGACATGAGAGTGGTATCGATCTTCTCATCTAACTCTCAGCAAGCAAATACTATTCTCATGACATGTCATCTGGGGTTAAATTTGTGTCTATTTTTAACATTAGCCAAGTAGAAGCAATGCTAAAGCTAAAACAAAATAACAAAAGTTAGCGCTGTACATTCTGTGGGTGATTTCATACATTTTAGTATCTAAGAACAGTATGACATCGCCTCTGATATTAGCCCCACCTTTTCCTTTAATAAACGTCTCTTTTCTTTATCCCCCTTCTGTCTGGTCTTTTGGTGAAGTGCTCACACACTGAGGCCCAGTGTAGCAAGGGGTCTATTCATGAGGCCAAGAGACAGTGAAGGGAAACACAAAGAACTCCCTACACAGTGGAGAGGGCTGTGAGCTCAGCGCTGACCCCTGAAGGATGTGTGTGGGCTGCACCCAGACACAGAGGCCCCGCCAACTCCAGGCCCAGGCTTCTCCCTGCTCTGGACTCGACCTTTCACTATACCCCTGCAACTCCCAAAACAACTTCAAACAGACTTGTAACTGTCAATAGCAACTGGATCAGAGTAATGACTGAATGACATAAAGTCTGCATGGTTATCGACTTGTTGCCAGCTAAAAACCTCTGAAGAATCTCTCCCATGTTGGCATACAGCACAGCCTGAAGCATAAAAGCCAAGCAGTGAGAATAAAATAGCTAACAAATGTGCAGCTGAATTCAGTGTTAAAAGACAAGTCACTGAGTTTAACTCCCTGTTCTCAATCTCAGCCATAAATTAAAGTATAATAGCCTAAATATTTCTGCCTGGAAACTTCACAGGGTTTATGTTGCTTGTAGCTCTTCTCTTTCTTGCTGATGGGAACTGTCACAGTTCTGGTCTGGAGCCATTATTTTAACACTCGCTCCAAGAAACATGTAACACCATTTAGCATAAAGGAATTTTTATTATGCCATACCTTTGAGACCCTCTTGTCTGTCTGTCTGTGCTCCCAGTGCTGGACCAGCTCCTGATGGAGCTCCACCACTTCCTGCTCGTCCTGGACAAGGAGACACTGAGTGGGAGTGCCACCATCCAGAAGGGCTTGCTCTCCGATCTCCTCCAGTCCTACAGAACCTCCAATGGTATGAACAAAAATCTCCTTTCTGAGTTTTCAAAGTGTAGTGGCTACACATACAGCTGAGCACTTATTTGCATTTAAAAAAGTAGATTAATAGGCTCACTGGCTTAGTTTTTTAAACATTTTAGTCAGGAAAATAGCCTGAGCTGAAAAGACCACTCAGTAAACTAAGTCAGGAGTGCATACCAGTAGATGATAACATCTCACCCCTAACTTAATTAACATATATTAAAACTCTGCAGTAATAGTAGATATATAAGGAAATACAATTATCATGCTGCATGATCTAGTTCTCACTTTAAATGTATTGAGGAACCTATTTTGATGGATATTTTTGTGGAAATTGGTCAACCTGTTGACACGTGGAACTAAAAACAAAGACAAGTAGGAAGTGAAAGGTTGGAAACATCGTCAATGTGATAGTACCTCATGTAACATAATAGTTGTATTTGGAAAATTACAGTAGAGGAAGAGAAAGTTGCTCTGCCTGGTTAGGAGTGGCAAGAGTCTGCAAGAGAGTAGCTGTAGCAATGCACGCTATGTTACTGTATTGCAAATACCCGAGAATTAGAAATAACACGGGAAATGAGAAAAGATTTGTATTTCTAGCCCAAAATGTTGTTTGATTGCGTAAACCACAGTGGATTTTCCTTGTTGGTCTTTACTGTAAGACCATCATTCATTCCTTGTCTGCACTGTGTTATGAGTTGTCATTTACCTCCCACGAAGGCTGCTGAATGTCTAACAGTTGCTGTAGACTTCCAGCTCCAAGAAATATAAGATACTAAAACACTTTTTACTAATTAAGGCAGGCTCATTTAAAAGGTCAACGCAATTTCCAACGAGCTTGGTCATTTCTAAAATAATTAAAAGAAATTGTCTCAAACATTTCCTCAGTCTTCCTTATTTATATTTCTTAATGTTGTGGTATTTGGAATTACATGAAAGTTACATTAGTTGAGGTTTAACCACAAATCTTTAAATATGGGTCACTAGAAGTTAATCTACCTTTATGCAAAGCACCTTATGTAGCATGTGGTCATACCCTGCGTTTCCCACAATTCAGTGGGCTTACATTGTCGACTATCAAGCAACCCACTCTGGTATTATGTTGCTAGTATAAACTCTGAGTAACCACCGTGTAATAATTATACTCTTGCAGGCTTCTATTAACAAATACATTTGGGGTCTTTTATCCCATTTTTGTGGCTAAAAACCACACTGTGGCAGCTGAATTAAATACTTTTGCCTGCATTTCTACTTTCCTTGCAAAATTATTTTTTTCACGTTGTGGATGTTTGAGGTTATTATTTTTACGCTTACAAGCAAAATATAATCAAAGTGCCACTTGCTTCATCATAAAATGATGCATGGGTCGTTAATGTATCCTGTCAAACAGCTAAAGACAAGTTTGTTGTTCTTGCTCACTGGCTCTGACACTCAACATGAAAATGTGGCAACTGCTGGCGGTGCTGATGATGTGATTTATGGCGCCTGGAAGTCAGTAAGTTACGATGTGAACCAGTGCCACACAAGCCTCAGTCCCTAGGTGTGTGATTAATTGGGAATAATAAATGACACTGCTGCTCCTTCAGAAATCTTAGCTCTGTGTCATGTAGGGAAAAGTTGCGAACTATTAAAAACAGACATCTTTATGCTGATCTTTATAACAATTTTCTGGCAATTTCTTTTACATTCTCTGTCACTTTTGATTTGAAAAAGCCAACATAAGTTGTGCTACTACTCCTTCTTTGTCTTTCTCTGTCTCTCACACACAACTCCCCACACACACACACACACACACACACACACACACACACACACACACACACACACACACACACACACAGCAGTCATGCTTTTCCATGTTCAGGTCCTGGACTCGTCTCTCTGTACTTCCTCTCCTGGCTCCAAGCTGTATCATTTTTCCGAAGCTACTTTTATCCTCTGGGGACGCTCACTTCCTTTGAGCAGCAGCTTATTAATAGCAGTTCAACTCTGTTCCCCGAAAATCTGTTTTCACTGTACAGGCAAAACATAGTTTGTATCTGCTGTTGTTTGGTTTCACCTCGCAATATCTATTTCAAAGGAGAAAGCTTCTCCAGAGTATCACCCAAGGTTAGAGTTTTGTTTGATTTCCTCTCAGGGTATAATCTCAAGTCAGCTAAAATATTTAATTCAATGACTTTCCTTGAAACTCCAGAACAAATTCCCATAACAGGTTATATTAACCAGCTGGAGCCTGCTGCGCTGAAATTGCAGGGTTTATTGTTGAGAAAAGACATTCATTCAAACTGTTTGTGTGGCAATTTTATGGCGATGTCTTCGTCAACTTGTAATTACTACACCATGCTAGAAACAGCGTTCAACCAAACACAGCCCTTTTCTCACTCAGCTGAGTTCAGCATTAGTGTATGACATGAGGTTTCATCATCTCTGCTTATTGACCAAATGATACCAATACTCACACTGACCCGTAAATATTTACGTTTGAATGCAAAGAGAAGTCAAGTTCAGTCTCTATGTTTAACTCCTCTCACCATGTGAAGCATTTCCTGTGCTTCTATTGTTGTCACAGGAAACTACATTAGATTTTATTGTTTTCTTATTTTTACTTTAATCAAATACTACTCTTTCTGGCTTTCTGGCTTTTATGCCTATACAACTAAAAACTGATTGCATAGAAATAAACTGTTGTCCTAATTCTTGTTGGGGTATTCTTGATGTGGATATAAATTCCTGCAGATATTGAGTGGAAGTATGATTTAAAACTAAACCACAGTCATACTTTTGGTTATACACACTCTTTTGGACTGGTCTTAGCAGATGGACCAAGTTCGGGAGCTTCATCATGTACTGTATATTAGCTGTATGAGCTTCAAACCTTCAAGGATAGAATTGACACAGTGCTCTATCTGTGCAGGCAAGGAGTTTTCTGACTAATGTCCGATGAATGCCAGTCACGGTGAGAGTGGGTGTCAATAATGGGCCCATCTGTCCACACAATAGGCCACTTGTTTGGATCAAGTTCCCCCTTTTAATCTTGGACTTTTGACAAATATGCTTAAAGTTTGTTTGGCACTAAGTGGAGCCAGATTTTTTTTTCATCAGCGCTACAATATGCATGCTCTTCTTACATATACGTTACGTATACAGTTAAACGTACAATATGTAACTTTCTGCCGCTAGGGGTCTCTCAACCAAAACAATGGACGGTAAAACTGGACTTTTGATGACGTTGGGAAGTTGCGTGGAATTATGGGAGTTTTTAGTGTTAAACACCTTCGCTGCCGGTTAGAATCGTTAGAATGCTTCAGTTCACGGACGAGTTTACCCGTTCAAGTTTATTCACGTTACGTTTAGTAACGTTTATTCATGTTATTGTAATAAAATAGCTGCAGTTTCCCCAACATAATTACGTTTTTCTTGATTAGATTTTTATATGTAGCTGACCAGTTAGCTAGTGAGCCAGCAAGCTAACAGTAGCCAGCAGCTAAAAGACAAAATATTTCACATATCAATGTCACCTTTTGGATGGTTTCAACACCGGGGCGGACGGGGTTTGTTGTAACACTAGCTAGCTACTAAACGAGGCTGAGAGACGGGTGTGGGTGGGCGATTGTCGGGGAAATCTCCGCGATAGCGAGCCAGGACGTTTGATGCCTGTTGTGCAGCAGCAGAACATCTCCCAGCTGCCCGGAATTATCTCCCCTTCACTTTTCAGTAATCTTAACTTTTCGTTTTGGTGCTTAACCTACCTTTTGTCTGGTTAATTAAGCTAACAGTAAAGACAGCTAAACGCGAAGGGGGGCGAAATTCGGCAGGGAGGAGATTTTCGGCACATGCACCAGTAGCGCTATGGAGATGTAGCTACCGCTATGGATGTTGCCGCTGTTGTGACTCGGTGCTGGGTCTGATATAGTCTGTTTCCCGACGTTTAATTAAACTGCCGTTAGCGTCGTAAGCACCAGGCACTGGAGATAAGTTCTGGCCGGGGGGTTGCTGTAATGAAAGTTGCTGGCTGATAGCTGACTGGGGGCTAACGGTAACTAGCTAGCTATATGTACCGGGGCTGTTGTCAGCTATCATCCCGACTGAGTCTCTCTGCGCCGGGGGAGTGAGGCAGACAGACCGGGGTGTGCTACTTTGGCTAAATTAGCATTAGATTAATCGTCTATCTACAGCTAACGTTAACATTACTAGTGAAGTTATTCGTGGGTTAGCTCAGTCCTGTTAGCTGTGGTCGAAACAGTCATACTAAAAATAACTGTATTAGTGTGTTGAACGATGTTGTAACCTCATAATGTTACCCACAAAGCTTTAGCATCAACATTAGCACATTGTAGTAACGTCAAGCTGGTATTGATATTGAACTTTCAAAATAGATAAGATTTCTGTTGTATTACTGTGATAAAAAGTGGGATGTAATTAATCACAAAATGATGCTGAATGGCAAAAACAGCAGTATTACGGTTACAAGCATTTTTTTTCTGCGACATTGTATGATTTACAATTACTCCTGAACGTAGCATCTTGGTGCCAGTGTTCTGACGGAAGTTAGAGCAACTGGAGGGTGAAAGGTTATATGACGCCACTGACGGGCAACTAAAGGAAACGTGCCGTGTCTGAAAATAAAATAACCGATTTCACTGGGTTTGACATTTGGTGGAAACATTTGGGATAGTGTAAGAACACAACTCATAAAAATATATAACATAGGTATGGTCATTTTTAGACATTTTAAAGCAGAAATGTTACATATTGTACCTTTAAAGCTTTAGTGCGTAACTTTTTGATATTAATAAACGTCCGTTACATTCAAGCCATTGCCAAATGAGTTGATGCAAAGCTAATTAAGACTATCAGTTCTACACAACTCCGTCTGTATTTCTCAGTATTGCTATGTTCAGAAGATTGTGGCGTCTGGTGACTTTCCCCGTGCAGAAACTTGAGTGAAGATAATTACCTCTTCTGAAGAGTCCATCATGTTTTTTAATCCTCAGTGTCCTCCTTAGCTGCTAGCAACTGCATCGAGGAAGGGTGGGGGCGCGTGCGCGATCACGTAAGGCTTGTATCATGTGGACGCGCCGACAGTGTTGTTGTCATTACTTAGAATTCCTCATGGGGGTGACAGAAACTACGCACTATAGCTTTAAGTTACTTTGTGCACATTATACTGAGAGGTATCTCAAGACTATTCACTATAGTGCAAATAATAACAATATAGGAGGAGTGAACAAACCTGAGTCTTTGCAACAATGCACTAGCCTGAAAAAGTTTCCCACCTATACTGCACTAATAAGTGGGCAACTTTTTACAATGGAATCCAGAGGGCTCTTGGAGTCAATGATTCAATCTACAATGTAATGATTCCTAGGTTGGAGAAGCATGCGTGGACCTCTGTCCTGTAGATTAACTGTGCATGGGTTACTTTGGACAGTTCCATTCATTCTCCACCCAGTCACCTTCCTTCTTTTATTATCATTATCAAATTTTGTAAGTAAATTTGTAAGAATACTGTAACTGTTTACCACAGATGCAAAACATGCATGTATACATATTTGTCTGGTGTTTTGTTGATTGGTATTCAAATTGCTTCTTCTAGTTTCTTCAGTTCAACACAATGTTAGTGTTTGTGGTAACTAGCCACAATGAAAATTTCCAGAAGTATGCTGATGTCAACTGTTAACCACCAACACTTACTGTTTTCATGCAGGTGCTGATGAGGAGTATATCTACATGAACAAAGTCATTGTTACTGGGAAGGACAAAGGCGGCAAAGGTGTGAGTTTCAAAAGGTTCCTCTACAAAGTGTGATACTAATACTGGGTGATGATTTTTTTCTTCTTCTAAAAAGTAGCTGAAATATAATCTATAAAGAAAAGGATTTTATCTTTGCAATTGGATACTGTCACAATATAGCTTTTTTAGCCTTGGTAGTGACGTGGCTCTGTGGATGGTAACGACAGTCGGACCACTACTTTGGTCCAAACTGAAATAATTCAACTACTGTCGCATGGATTGCCATGACATTTTATACACAAATTATTAAAAAATATTATTAATGTTCTCCAGAGGACATGTATGTGTGACTTTGGTGATCCTCTGACTTTTTCTCTAGTGCCAACATGGCGTTGAGATTTTTGTCTTTGTCTCAACAGCTTATTGGATGGATTGACATACATTTTAGTAGGTCTACAGATATTCATGGTGCAGACACGGTTAATCCTAATGACTGGTGATCCCTTATCTTCATCGTGCCACCAGCAGGTCATAATGTAACCCCATCAGCCTCAGCTGTATTTTGTTTGGTGCTGTTAATTAGCAAATGTTAGCATGCTAACACACCAAAATAAGAGGGTGAACATGTTATGCCTGCTACATTTTTAGCATGTTAGCATTGTCATTGTGAGCATGCCGATGTTAGCATTTAGCGCAAAGCAACGCTTTGCCAAAGTACAGCCTCACAGAGCAGCATGGTTGTCGACTCTTAGTAGCAGACATTAATCCATTTAGGTCGCATTACATTTTCATTAAATTATGGTGTAGGTTAGGGCCATATTTTCAAATCAGTCATCATAGTTCACAAACAGAATTCAACCCGAAAATATTAAAATAGTTCTGTGGCAAAGCTCCTTGACTTTCTATCTAAGTATATGATACTTGAAATATCCAAGTACATGTTTAATTTGACACTTTTTATGTTAATCGTTTTACGAGTCCATCTAATCGTTTCAAATTTAGCTGCAGGATGTTTGTTGTGAAATGGTATGCAACCTAGAACTAAACTTTCGGTCAATTCAGTCAAACACCAGTGCATACTTGCTATGTTTTATACTCCTTAATTTGACATGATTCAAGTGAATAGTAGATATGAGCATAAGCTGCTACAAGCAGCACGTGTCCACCCCCACCCCTGCTCTTACCCACCATTTCCTGTATGTTTCTTCATTGCTCCTCAACATCTGAGACTGACCTGTTTTGTTTGGACAGCGTTGAAGAATGTGGTTTCCTCGACCACCAGACTTAACACACATATTTTCAGCAGTGACGCTAGCAAAGCCACAAGTTCTTCTCTGACAGACACTGAAAGAAAGTCGGGGACGATGTGAGAGAATTGAAAGTTCTTACTGAAATCATTGAATTCACACCCCCAACCGGCCCCGTCAGACACCGCCTACCAAGAGTCTGGGTCTGATGAGGTTTCTTCCTAAAAGGGAGTTTTTCCTCGCCACTGCTAATGCTTGCTCTTGGGGGAATTACTGGAATTGTTGGGGTTTTGTAAATTATAGAGTGTGGTCTAGACCTACTCTATCTGTAAAGTGTCTCGAGATAACTCTTGTTATGATTTGATACTATAAATAAAATTGAATTGAATTGAACTGAATTGAAATTAAAAAATTGATTGTTTGGTAAACCTAAACTTTGTCTTTCAGATGAAGTGCAAGAGAAAAACATTTTGGACTTAAATATTAGTGTAAAACATTTTGAATAAAAAAATACAGTTAAACGCATAACTGAAAATGTTGATGCTCATATCAGTATTCAAGTAGAAACTAGGTGAAAGGTCTGAGGAGAGAGGAAGTAGTAGTGGCCTAGTATTGGCAGAGATATCATCCCAACCTGGGGGTCTGAGCTACAGTCTAAACCAGCAGAACGTTAGCTTAGCTTAGCGTAGCAGACAGATTGACAGCAGGGGAAACAACTTTCCTGACTTTCAACAAAATCTGCTTAACAGCACCTCTGAAGCTTAATGATTAACATGTTATATCTATGTCGCATCTGGACGTCTGGAAATAGTGCTGAATAAAAAAACGGACAGAATTGTGACTCACCAGTTGTTTCATTTATCCCAAATTCCTGTACATTCATTTCAAAACAGCCAATATACATTTCTGTTATTCGCTGACCTCCCTCTCTGTACTTTCATGACCTAGATGACAGATCAGATGCCCTGCTCAATGGAAAAGCAGCTAAATATGTCCCTGTCCCACAGAAGAGCCTTCCCGACCTGCCGCCCCCCAGAGCAGTAAGTGCTTTATTGCATCAGAGTGGATGAACATGTGAAATTATTTGTTTATTTGAGCCACTGCCACTGTGGTGGGAATGATAATGGTGTAATTGACCCCAGTAGGACTGCTGAACTCAACAAAGTACATGGGAAAGTTCAGAGGAAATCATGATTTTCAAAAGTATACCAAAGGAGCCCAAAGACAAATTTGAACCTTAAATGTAATTGGCATTATTTTGGTCTTTTGTTACATTAAGAACATTACTATCCATAGTAAGCACCAACTTATTTAAAATAAAGTACTATGGATTGAAATCACATGTTGCCAGAGAATTCCATGGGTTTTTATATACCAAAACAAATGCAGTCTGTGGTCATACAAGCCAAAAACATTTCCCACAACCCTCAGAGTCACAAGCTTGAGGCTATGTGTAATGTATTCTCCCACAGAAAGGTATTATAATCAGTCATGGGGGCAGCAAACCTGGGAAAGTGAGTATGCAAGAGTGTGTGTGTGAGAGCTGTGGTGTGTTTTATGTCGACTGGGAGGCCGGTGGCTCCTGAATTGGCCCAGTGTGACTTCAGGAAAAACGTAGAGAATGAGAGGTTTAGAACATCCCGTCAGTGCCTTTGAACTTTGCACACAAACACACACACACACACACTCACACACACACACACACACATGCACAGTGGCCTCCCCTAAAATAAACTACTGTAGCAGCTGTTGCTAATCAGAACAAATGTGTAGTGTCAGCACGTGTGCATGTGTGTGTGCAGTGTTGAAACACAGTGTTGAAACGAAGAACATTTGTGTCATATGCAATCAGAATCGTCTAGTATGAGATAAATCTCAGACTTTCAGAACCCCTAAAAGCAAAACATTGTTTTTCCGTTTTGTAGTAATTTCAATGTTGCGGTACAGCTTCCACAAATCCTTCAGATGTGTCTGGCAAAGACATCTCTTCGTCCTCCCCATCTGCATCCAGCTGTGGTATAACGGGTCCTGTCTTGGGAAGCCTGAGTAAACACGTCCACAGTGAACCACTTTTTGGAAACCCCTTCATCTGCCTGCGGGGCTTCCATCCATCTCCCGTGATGGTGTATTCAAGAGTTAGCATGTGTTTCACAGTGAACACAGAGTCCCCCCTTATCATTGCAGAGAACAGCGCCCCCTTGCTGTTGATGTAGTGTCCGGGCATGGCTGTCCACTGGCCTGTCGTGATGTTGTAGCTGTCCATTAGACAGCGCAGGAAGTCGTCACACGGCCCGTTGCGCATCACATATAAATTATCTCTGTGGGCTACCATGCAGTGGCCATAGCTTTGAGGTTTGATCATGGTGGTTGCAAGTTTCCACTCGTCTTTCACTTTTATATATTCATATATGTCTGTGGTGTCTGGTGGTTTCCAGAAGCAAACAAACATCCGTCGTCTTGCAACAGCACATGCTGCAGATAGTACAGGTCTTGGTGCATGTTGTATAAATGTCCACTCCCCTTTCTCAACGTTGTAACTCTCGGCTGTGGAAATAGTCCGTTTTTGGAATTCGCCGCCAATGGCGTAGAGTCGGCCCTCATACCCTAGCAGGGTGAAGTCATATCTTAGTTGCTGGGGACCTGGAAGAACAGTCCAAACCCCTGACTCAGGGTTGTAGCAGAAGCTGCTGTCCACTGTGTCCTTACCGTAACCGTAAACTCCCCCCACGATGTACAATCGATTGTCAAGCACTGCCACTCCAGCCATGGATGTGCTGCAGAGAGTTGGGAGGTTTGTCAGATGCTTCCAATCTCCCTCTTTTTCATCAAGGTAGCAAACAACCCTAAAGGAGTCCTGTAGCAGTTCCATTGAAGGAGAGTGTGTGCCTAAAGCAATATAAGAAGCAGGAGACAATGACTGAGAATATTGAAGAAGGTCTTCAGGAATACAACTCTCTGCTGCATCCTTCAAATCATCAAAAGCGTCACGAAGGAAAAGAGCAGCATTGTGAAAGAGTGCATGCACCCCGAAGATGGAGGCTGCATGGTAAAGCAAGAGGCAGTTGTCTGAGTCAATAATGTCACAAAGGTGCTGCACCAAACATGCAACCTGCAGGAATGCAGCACACTCTACAGCTTCTACAAGCTCATCTGGGTCACTGATAGCGGGGACCTCTCCCCTGCAGACACCAAGGGCAATGAGGAAACCCCTTGCATGCACTCCTCCCTTCAGGTAGAGCTCGTCCTGGTGACATTCCGTCATCCCAGAGTGAAAGAGGGCAGAGAAGTAGTTGCTGTATCTCACGAGCAAGGCTCGCTCCACAGTGAACCAGCTCTCCTCCACCCTCACTCTCACCCAGCCCGTCTGGTGCTCTCTGTCCTCCAGATCAAGGGTCACATTCTCTGCACGAATATCCGGGTTGACTCCCAGGCCTTCAGGCACTTCCATGATCTCTTAAACCCAAGTCTGTTCTCTTCCTAAATCAGGCTCTCAAGTGACAACGCAGCGTGTATCTCGACTGTTTCGCCACTTTTTTCCGCTGAACTGGATGGTAAATAAAGGTTTGTGAGACTTCCATTGCGCCCTGTCTGCATGGTTTGAAAATAGAGTTGTACTATAGATAGCAGCTATGCCACTCGCAAGTGCCAGGCAGGGAAAGGAAAACTGTTGACATGCACACCAAGCGGTACTGTGGCTGCCGGCAACTGGCGATTATCATAGCCGCGATTTAATTGGCGAGCATAAGTATTTGCTGAATTATTCATGATTACATTACCTGCCAGCACTGCCCCTTTGAATTTTTTTCTGCCTCCCCAACTGGCTTTTTCCCTATTTTCATTCAGGCTTCAAATATAATTAGAACAGGTTTCATTTTAGTGTTTCTAACCAATAATATACTATGTTACAAGTGCTGGAGTGATAGCAGAGGCCACAAGAGTTCCCCTGAATCTGGCTGTCCAAAGCCGATTATTTTTATCACTACCTTCTCCTCTGCCCCAGTCTCCCAGCAGGCTTTCGGATACACTGTGTGTGTGTGTGTGTGTGTGTGTGTGTGTGTGTGTGTGTGTGTGTGTGTGTGTGTGTGTGTGTGTGTGTGTGTGTGTGTGTGTGTGTGTGTGTGTGTGTGTGTGCGCGTGTGTGCGCGTGTGTGCGTGTGTGCGTGCTTTTGCTGTGTCGGATTCTTGGCATGGGAACCAGGGATTTTCCATGTTGCTCTGACTGTTCGTTTTTTGGGCTCTTTTTCCCACTCTTTACTCAAAGCCCCTCCACCACACCCCTATTCCTCCTTCGCTGCCCCTGTCTTTGCTTTGTTATTTATGCTTTGACTCCTCGATCCACTCCTTCTACCCAATGTTTCTGTGGTGAGGATGTGTGTGAATGTGTGTGTGAGAAGTGAAAGGAAAGGGCTAAAGTGACTATTAAGAGAGCTGGAGTGATTGCAGTCTTCTGGGACAAAAAAAAACATACACTTACAGACACACACACACACACCTGTCGGCATGTTCTTTTCCCTTCTAGGTTTAATATCAGTCCAGCTGGTCTGAGGAATGGCTCGCTATACTCCTCTTTAACCTTGGCCCAAAGAACAGGCAAATTTAGTTTTTTGGAGATGAGGGAAACGGAGAGAGAAAAAGAAAGAAGATAGAGATACGGGTGGGTGGGTGGTTGGGTGGTTGTTGCTGCTGCTCTGGAATGCCTGGCTCTTTGTTTTAATTAACAACAGATGCCTGAACTGCTGTTGTTTCACTGTGGAGCAGTTTACACTGTAAGTGCTGTTGTGTGTCTATGTGTGTGTACTTTTCTCAGAGGAAACACTTTTTCTTATGAAATTCCTGTCAGCTTTTGTTGCTGTTTCTCTTACTTTTGGGGTCATGTAATCTCAAAACTCTCTTTAATGCTCATTCAAATAAATGACGTCTAGTTTTTGGCCATATACAAACCACAAGATGACACAACATATCCTCTTTTTTGTTGAGATTTTGTTTCAAGGTTTTTAATAGATTATCATTTAATTTAACTAATTCATCATTAAAAAAACGTATATTAATCAGCAAGCACAGTGCTGTGGAGATAGGTCTGGCAATGCAAGACTAATCAGCAAGTAATATATTAAAGTCAGTGACACATATTTTATTGGATCCCTTGATCCGAAGGCTTATTTATTTCCATCATTGTGAAACTGGCTTAATTCTGTTCCTCTGTGATTGGTGGCATAATCCATCTTGTTCTGTATAGACCAGGGGCCTGTTTCACAAAAGCAGAATATATAAATCCAGGATAACTGATAAAGCGAGGCTTGACCTAGTCTAATCTGTGCATCCTGGCTTAGTGCGTTTCACGAAGGCGAAGCCAGGCTGAGGAGGAGCGACTAGGTTGAGCCAGGCTGAACTAATTCAGATAGATGCGCGTCCACGGCTTTCCTCAAAAGACCGCGAGGTCGATCACAGATTTACTGATGCCAAAATGAGAATACACATTGTACATACTTTATACAGAGTGAGCAGCAGCTTCTTGTGGAAGTGAAATGATGACGTGAAACACATTATTTGAATAAAAAGAAAATAACACGGCCGCTGTACTGAAACAGCGAGAGAAAGCGTAGCAGGCGATCACGGATCGACTCAATTCAATGTTACTCAGGAAATTTACCATGAAGATCCATTTTCTATAACGCTAGAATATGAAGCGTAAATATCTCTTTCACTCTTTTCCTCCCTCTCTCTCATTGGCTAAAATATTAATTTCCTGAGTCATATTAACTTCCACTACTCGCTTTTAATGCAAAGTGTACAGGTGTTCGTTTTTGCAAATGACAAGTGACACATTGAATGGTTTCATTTAAGAGCAGTAGTTCATAAATGTATATTTTTAGACTATCATTTAGTCTGTCCGCTATTATCTGTCACGCTTTTTCTCGCGTTTTTTTATTTTTTATAGAGGACGAGTTTCCTTCTCTACATATTATATGCCTTGCTCCCTGGTATATATGGACATAGAAAATAAAGACACTGAAGAAATTGCACTGTAAAATCTAGAAACTATAAAGATGATAAAGTGATAAATTCCATGCACACTATAAACATGAATGGAACAGAGTATATTCATCAGTTATTTCCCCCCAGGCAAAATATAAGGTCAAAAACCATTGAGGTGTCCTCTCCCTGTTGTTACATGAATGTACAGTAGCCTACATCACTATATAGTTACTGGTCCAGTGAACTAAGTCTATAATTTGGGAGGATTGTACAGTTAGGATATGTTCTTAAAATTGTACAATCCTCCCAAATTATAGTCCCAGTTTACTGGACAACACAAATTGTGTGCTAAGAATGCCAAATACAATACACATGGAAGCAGAACAAACATGATCCTTATTGTTAAAGAATAAAAAAAGAAATTATAAACTAAAATAATTTAAGGTGCATTGGGGAACTATAGAAATGTACAGCACTGTATGTATTGCCCGTAGTAACAGACTTCATTTAAAACACATTTGAAATGTTATCAGCCTTTTCTAATTATCCCAACAACTGCCATAATATATTCATCAAACTTCTTATGAACAGCAGTCTTCATACAGCAACAGTAACAATGACAAATTTGTAATTATAAAAAAAATAATGGTCACAACTTTAAATAATAACAGTACTTAAATGAACAGCAATATGCACCTGTTGTATTTTAATCCAGGCTGATAACAATAGGTTAAACCACTACTGAGTGAACAGAAAAGGTTCCAGGATTAAATAAATCCTGGCTGTTAGCCTGGTCATGACCAGGCTAGCTGCACAGAATAAATCTCCATGGTGATTTATGTGCCTCTGCTTTCGTGACACCGAGTCAAGGCTAAATTCATCCAGGATAACCAGGAAATTTAATCCCTTATCTTGGTTTTGTGAAACAGGCCCCAGGCCTGCGTCTGATAAAAACAATTAAGCGTTGTCCCTTCTAACTTATTTACAGTATTTATGGGGCTCAGTCATGTTGGCTTCTTTGTTTTGTGATGCTTAAAGGGTTTATCTATGCATACCAATGTTCAAAGCTAATAAATAATAAGCATTTTAGCTGAGCAGCTTGGATGTAAATACAGTAGTTATTAGCAAATCAATTAGTAACAGTATAGACTTTTTCCATGACAGACATTCTGGCTTGTTATCGGTGTAACTGATATCATTAATGATGGTTCTGTTCCACTTCACTGTTGAGCCACTATGCACAAAACTACTAGCGTACCTAAATGAGTAATTAGTTACACTTAAAGTATGTTTGACAAGCCATGGACATAAGTTTAACCTTCTCAGTTTATTTGGTCATATTATGTTTATTAAAATTTATATTTTCTCAGCATTGCAATCATTTTGATAAGATAAACCTGTCAAAGTCATATTATATTCTTAGATTTGTATTTGCTGACACTTGCATTATGAAAAATCTTCAACAGCTCCAACTGATGTTACTCTCCTTAAACCGCAGTAATAATACTCCCACTCATTTCTTTGTGGATCCTTTCCCGCACTCTCTGGCACAGGCTAATCACAGAAAAACAAGTATTTGTCACTGTGACTGTATGCTTACCGTGACATGACGCCTGTTATTATGACAGATTATTGCATCTGCTATGTATTACTGTCTGACAGCCCACATCAGAAATGATTATTTTTATCCAAACAGATTTGTTTTTCCGTATTTTGTTGGTCTGTAAATCTAAACTTAACCAGTATACCACCAACACAATATATTATCGCCTCTTTTGTCTTTAATTTGATTCATTTTTCTTTTATAGAGAGTAAGCATTGCTACACACCAAACATCATCAAACTCCCAAAGTTGATTTCAGAGTCATATTACAGGAAGGGAATAGCTTTTGCTGTACCAAACATTGAAGGGAAGCAGTTTTGACCAGCTGATTTCCACCCTTGATTAAACAAACTCTAATCGTATGAGATACTTTAAGATGTTCATACACAGAAGTCACAGAGCCAGCCTCCCTCAGGCATGGTTTGCATGATATATGCAGCTCCTCTGCTTAAGGGTTATATTTTATTTTTCTATGATCTTGCAGAGAATGTGACAGCCTTGGGAAGAAGTAAAATGAATATGAAGTAATACAGACAGCGTGCTCAGATCATTGGCTGGAGGAAACATTAGACGTAGTTAAGAAATCGTTTTTTTGTCATTCAACTCGTAGGGTTTCACAGAGTTCACTTGAGAAAGTTGCTTCATGATGTTTTTCTCTTTACACTGGAAATACTACACTGATTAAATCTTCACTGGCAGCTTGTGAATTTTTAGAGCTGGTATGTCATCTTAGTTGTAGTATGTACCAAGGCAAAACTTGCATATCGCCCATCTTCTGCTTGCTGCCATGGATATGTGATAGCTTGAGACATGTGGTCACAGGTTGAGAAGATAAAGAAGAAATTCATACTGGTGGGAAGTTTGTGTTTCAACATACTGTTTCAGCATGAGTCAGAAAGTCAGCTTTCAGTGCCAAGAGGGACAGTTCCCCCCCCCAAAATCAAAAATACATATTTTTTTTCCTCTTACCTGTAGTGCTATTTATCAATCTAGATTGTTTTGGTGTGAGTTGCCCAGTGTTGGAGATATCAACCATAGGGATGTCTGCCAAAAAATTTAACAGCAATTTTTCTTTCCAGAAATCATGACCCAGTTACTCAGACCAGGGGGGTATTGCATAAAAGTAGAATTTATAAATCCAGGATAACTGGAATATCCCGGCTTAATCCCTTATCCTGGTTTTGTGCAATAGCCCTCAGATGGTAAGTAGTTTCACGTAGGAACTATTTTCTTTCTACCAAGCTACACCCATCAACCACATCACCACTTGGTTGTGCTCCTGACAGCACAAGATGTAAACATTAATGGCATCCTCCTTGGCTGAGCTGTAGCGGTAGTTAGCTCAGGTGAACTAGCAGTATTGAACTACTATTGCACAGCAAGTTGGGTGCCATCTAGTTCCATTATATTTGAGAGAAGGCACGGCCGATATCTCACAACACTAACACTAACACTCACACCGAATATTTCCAAAACTCACACCAAAACAATCTAGATTGATAAATAGTACTCCAGGTAAGAGGAAAAAGTTGTATTTTTGATTTAGGGGTAAACTGTCCCTTCAAATATAAGCACCTAACGATGTAATTCCAGTGTAACCTTTAAATAAACTGCAAACCAGGAACATAAGTAAAACTTAAACTTGAACTTGATAAGTAAGCTGTTTAAAGACTGGCTGCAAAATAGCCATTGTGCACAATTTCACAATTCCACAGAGAGTAAATCTGTGTTTATCTACCAAATAACTGACTGTATCCCTGAAAAATTCCTTTATAGTGAGTGTGATGGGGTTTTCTCCTAAATTTCTCCAGAATTTGCAGCAATTGTGCACCAGATGTGTGGATGTATGACACCCTACAATATGAAGATCAGCAAAATTGTTGCCAAGTGATAGATGATGATACACAAACCTTCAAGTTTAATAGTCTAGCTCATGGCATGTCATCCTACATGCTAAGAAATGCCAATTTGGCATTTTTTACATTCATATTTGACAAATTGAATTCAAACATACAGTTTGTTTAACGGTTTAAAGGTTGTATTCAATGAAATACTTCAAGATTCACAACTTAAGGAAAGCTAAATAAGAAAAGTAATGACAGATGTCTCCAAAAATGTATTTTGGATCATGTAGCTGATCATAACAGTAATGAAGATATTCTAAATGAATTGAGACACACAGCAGAGAGTCTGGTGGTTTCCAGCAGTATGGGGAGGAGCAGACAGACTGTCTTTACCACACAGGAGATATGAAGAAAGACAGAAGTAAAGCCAGACTGCGCTACGCACGCAAGCAAGCAAGCGGGCGTGCGCACGCACACACACACACACACACACACACACACACACACACACACACACACACACATTAAAATACATGCTCTCCCTCTTTTTTCCATGCTTACAGACATATACTCCTCCCTGAAGACAAACATGTAACTCTTTATTGCAGAGGTTCAGCCGAGGATTGGTTACATGAGGAATTCCCTACTTACTCCTGAAGTGACAGCTGAATTAGCCACATGTTCAGCCTGGTCGAAGAACACATGTTAATAATGTGCGTGTGGATGTGCGAGAATGTGTATTGTTGTTTTCATGACCTGGCTCAAAGGTATGACAAAAGGTGCAGAACACACGTTTGCTCAATTAAATTAAATGAACTCAAATAAACAAAGTTAAACGTGCTATTGGTTTATCAGTAATGTGTGTCGTGTATAGATGTGTGAAGGTGTAGTGATGTAAGAGAGCAAAAGTAACTCAACCAAAGTCCAAACAAACCAAGCAACCTTGGTGAGGGAGAGAGAGCGAGTGACTGCCCAGGCACTCCTATTCATGGACATGTGAGCAATCAACTCATCCAGTTGTCAATCATCAGTCCTATGCTAGCCAATCCCCAGATCCCAGCAACCAAAGGGACTTGGAATAGGTCTTGAGGCCTATGAGCCGTCACATTGTTAACCTGGACATTTTCCTCTTCAGGGCATTCATTAAACATACTTATATGGAGGCTGCCATGTCCCTTAAGTTGATAGATAAAAACGCCAAATCTTAAATTCCTTCACCCCTCTCTCATCCTCCTTTTATCCGTCAGGGTGTGGTGGGTCGGGAGCCGTTCCCCTTACCTGCAGTCCCTGCTCCAGCCTGTATAGACACTTCAGAGAGTTACTACGAGGAGGCTCAGCCCTATGAGGAAGCTTTCAATGGTAAGAACTCTTTCTTCTCACCCATACCTGTTTCACAGGAACACATCTTGGTATACTCTCAGTGAAGCCAAGCTGAAGGATTGCCAGATTATCTCGATTGCTACACTACTCCTGCAACGGATGCTGTATCTAAAAGCTCACCGTCGTGAGGCCAATACCAGAACCCCTGCTTAAAATAGAATATGCTTTTCACGTCTATTGTAGCTGTATTTTCAGACCCAAACCAATGACTTGCGTGCATTTTTTGTCAGGACAGTCATCCGCTCTGTTGTGTTTCTTGTTATGATGTTAACCATGATAGAAAAAGCCAGACACAATAGTGACACTTGTTTCTGTACATATTCTCATCAGAACAGAGTCTGGTGTTGAGAAAGCGGTTTCATGCACTGCAACATGTACACCGTGATAAAAACACAAGCTGTGAAACACCATGACCACATTCTATGAGAAGCGTTGTTCCGCTGTAACGGTGCAGTAGCATGTGAGGCTGTGGTAGGTTAATAGGTTAACTTAATTGCTCATATATATATATATATATATATATATATATATATATATATAACACAATAAGACAGCACATTTTTGTGCAGTGCTGAAAGCTAAAATACCTTCTGTAGTATTTCCTAATTGCTGCATTGGTTAAATATGATTATATGACAGCCGTGGAGTTGTGGATTGGCCAGAGGATGCATGTTATTGTTCACACAACCTCATCATGAGCAATAAACAATATTTTTAATTATAGGCAAGTTTTGATATTTTATGATATACCCAAAAAGGTTCATTAGGCCTACACAGTTTAATTTTACTTTTTTTTATATTTATCTTTTCTATAAATATTTTTAAAGGCACTTTTCCCTTGGATTTTTCCCTATCTTGCCTTCTTCTTCTTCTTCTTCTTCTTCTTCTTCTTCTTCTTCTTCTGTCTTTCTGTTTCTTTTGGTGTTGTGTAGATCTGGACTGTTTCGGCCTCCGCTCGGGGCCCTGGATGCGAGTGCAGAGCTCTGACAGTGTGGTCTATGCTGTTATCAACAGGGGTAGCTACCCTTCTATCACTGGAAGCGCGTGTTTATGTATGGCAGGCATGTGCACGGGCCAGTCAGCATGCCTCCTCAGCCCTTATTGTCCAGCATGACCAAGCGTCTTGCATGTAGAGAAACAACTTCATGACTTGCTGACAAAAGTCATCAATCAGTCCCATCTTATCATTTTGCTCCATTTGTTGTTTTCCTTTTCATCGTATTTTTTTACCTGTCACCATCTTTCATCAATACTTTAACAGCTCATTTGCAGCCTGCCTGTTGCAAGGAAATCCTCTTCCATTGAAGAAGGTCATCGTGGTCAAGAAGTCAGCCTCCAGCTCATTTAACAGTGTGTGTTGCTGCTACTCATGCCCTCTCCACCTCTTTGTTTTAGTTTCTTATCAGTGTCTGATTTTTGTTTCCTAGATGACGGGGACGCAGTTAGCAGTTCGTACGAGTCCTACGATGAGGAGGAAGTGATCACCAGAGAAAAGTCACCGTCACTGTCAGCACAGCACCAGTGGCCGTCAGCAGAGGCGTCCATTGAGCTCATGAAGGACGCTCAGATCTGTGCCTTCCTGTGGAGGAAGAAGTGGCTGGGCCAGTGGGCCAAACAGCTGTGTGTCATCAAAGACCATCGCCTGCTGGTAGGTAGAAGATTACGTGAAAATCGAAATTAAAGCCCTGCTGAGGTTTAGTGTACAACAATTAAGGTCATGACCAAAGAAGGTTTTATAAACGTGGTTTGCTTATTACAGTTCATTGTAACTCAACATGGAAAAAGACTAAAATAAGCAAAACCTCAAAATATATTTAAAACTCACTGAGACTTAGCTGTCACATGCTGTCCTTGTTTTGCCACTTATTTTTAGAATGGAAAATATGAATCCAATAAATCAACCTTTAGACAAATGTACTAGTAGAACAGTCAGTATTATGGTTCTCTCCTCGTTTGGTCTTAGAATGATGTGAAAGGCCCTCATAACAAGCCTAAATGCACAATACCAGGGGCCTGGACCTGGGACATTTTGGGAAATAATTATTCCGAGTGTCCAAGAATTCAATTAATGCAGATTCAAGCACAGAGCTGGAGCTCTGAGGTGATTAGCCTAGCTTAGCATAAAGACAAGAGGCAGGGTAAAACAGAGTCAAAAATATGCCTTAAAAATAACAAAATACCTCTAAACCTCACTAATTAACAACTTATATCCTATTTGTATGTATTGCTGTAACTATTTCTTGATAAACATTCCCTGGGCTTAGTTACTTCCCTTCTCTTTTGGAAAAACAACACGGATAGTATCTGCCCATACGTGTTAAACTGTTCAGCGTGTGCCTGCAGTCAGAACTTGTACAATCATAACGTGCAGTGTTACCTCTGCCTCTCTCAGTGCTATAAGAGCTCCAAGGAGCAGACGCCTCTGCTGGATGTGAGTCTGCTGGGATGCAGCGTGGTCTACAAGGAGAAGCAGCTGAAGAGGAAAGAGCACAAATTGAAGATTATTCCGGTGGGAGGGGAGGCCATTGTGCTGGGCCTACAGAGCAAGGAGCAGACTGAGCAGTGGCTGAGGGTAAGACTCACAAACCGTGTGAGGCTGTGTTTTACAATTATGTTTTAATCATATGTTAATTAAAAGGAATCGGTCGACACTAATCAGCCTCTTGTACATTAGGTAATTCAAGAGATCAGTCCCAAGCCGGCTGAAAACTGTGACTCCCAGCCCTCGGTGTCCGACTCCCCAAGGCTCATTTGTTCAAGGGTACACTTGCTTCAAACTTCTGCACTTTAGAGTACTTGTCGTTCTATAATTAGACAATCTCTGGAAGAGGTCGAAGGAGCTTTTGATTGGCTCTACTTAAACCATAGGGCTCAGTAACAGTTTTTGTCATAATTTGTATCTCTGATGAACATGCCTCCTAAATAACCTAAAATGTTAATCTGAACTTTCAGGGAGAACTGAGTGAGAGATACTCAGTGGCTTCAGAGAGCGGCAGCAGCACTGACAGCCATGCTGAGACTCCCGAAAACAAAGATGGTGAGTCACTCCTCAGCGTTATTTCAATCAGTCCAAAATATTGTCCAGCTGCGAGTGTCTTATAACGAAAATGTCGAGAACTGTTCTCTTCCCCTCCACAGTGAAGAAAAAATCTGGTGCAGGTTTGAAGTTTAGCAACCTCATGAACATTGGCAAGAAGAAAACCTCCTCGTTGGAAAGCCAAGAGAAATGTGTGGACACCTCAGGTGAGCAGAGATCTACTGTACATGTCAGGCCAGATTATAAAATCCCAAAGCATGTACCGATTGGCCCTCAGGTGCGGTTTCTATCCTTTGACACAGTTACTTTCTTGGTATTCGTGCCAGCGGGGGCCGTCTGGTGAAGGTCTCTATGTGTATTTTATACCAGACTAAACATGTCAATATTCTCCCTTATGTAGCCTTCTGATGAAAAAATAGTTATTAGACACTCTTGTAAGAAAACTCTGGCGTCCTTAGCACTTTACATTTAATCTGGAGAATTAGCCTCGTAGCTTTAAACGAAAAAGCTACACACTTTTGACACAGAACATTTGATCATTTTCAGCCAACAAACAATAAACAATAATAGTCAATGAGTTTATGACAATACTCATAGATAACCATTGTTAAGGTCTAATGGCCATGGAACTAGTTTTGGTTAACATAAACATCACAGGTACCCCATGATTAAGTTACCTCCTCTTTTCTCCATCAGGCTACCTCAACGTGTTGGTGAACAGCCAATGGCGGACCTGCTGGTGTCTTATAAAGAACGGGCAGCTATGGTTTTACCAGGACAAGGGCAAGAACAAAGTGAGCCAGCCAGCTGTGACCCTGGGGGGCTGCAGTGTTTTGACAGACCCCAGCCCCGAGCACCTGTACTCCTTTAGGATCGACATGGACGGCACACAGCTGGCGACCCTAGAGGTAGACACCCACTGTCTTTTCTGCTGCTTTGCAACATCGCTGGATCTGAATAAACGATTTGACACTTTAACGCACAATGGTTTGACACCCTGATGTCTTTGACCGGTGACGGGTGTCAGTTGGTTGGGGGTGGTTTGGTGGGTTACAAGTACTGTGCGTTTCCTGTCTTCCTGTTTGCCTCAGATAAGAGCTCACTTCAGCGTTACTCTGTAGGAGAGGACGGGCTGCTGGTAATCTGAGAAATAACCAGAAATCTAACATGTTTGGAGAAAAAACAAATGTCAGCATCTCTAAAAAAGAGAAATGGTGTACAGCTTCTTATAGGAAACTCTAACATGTCCTCATTTGAAAATCACTTTCTGCTGACATCTAACTTAGCATGTGTAATATACACAAGGGTGGTCTGCGTGTTTGTGTGCATATGTGTGTGTGTGTGTGTGTGTGTGAAGGGTGTGGATGTACTGGGATTTTGGGGACTAATGCTACGCCCTTTTCCATTAGGTTTACAGTACCACCCTGCTACAGTGCATATTTGGTCATGGAATTCAATGTTTAGTCTTGAGGTCTCTGATACATTTATAGGTGTTTTTTATGTTGTGTGTTTTTTTTAATTTATATTTGACAAATTGAAACTTCCCCAGTCAAGTATTTACCAAAACAAACACAATTCAACAAGGTTATCACATATAAAGTATGTGCCAAAGCATCCTCTGTTGCTTGCCTGAATCTCCCCAGATAATAATAGGCTGTGAACATGTTGTGCCTCTTTATTATGGGTGTAATTTAGTCTGGTTATTGTAAAGAGACGTTTTATATGTATCAGTCACACTGAATAGTTGTCTGTTCTCAAACTGCAAATTGCTATTGCTTTTTAGATGAGTAGAACTGGTCAGTTGAAGATATTAGACATTTCAAGTCTTTAAAAGGTTTTGCATATTGAAATACTGCTGGGAACAAATGCGTTGGAAATAACTGTATTAATACAAAGTGACAGATGGCATGCAACATAAACCATGAGCTGTTTTTAAACTCATGATGTTGCAAGTGCATGATATATACTGAATGAACTTTGATCCACTCTTTATTTTCCGTCTCCTTTCTTCTTTTAGGCTAAGACGTCTGCAGACATGGGCCACTGGCTGGGCCTCTTGCTGTCACAGACAGGGAGCAAGATGGACCCCGAGGAGCTGACGTACGACTATGTCAACGCTGAGAGGATCTCCAGCATCGTCAATGCTGCCAAAGCTTCCTTATAGTAAGATCCTCACTTCTGTCCACTTAAAGTGCTCATATTATGCTTTTTGGGTTTCTCCCTTTCCTTTATTATGTGTCATATATCTTTTTTGTGCCCGTTATACGTTTACAAAGTGAAAAAGCCCAAAGTCCACCCAAAGGGACTTACCATCTCCAACAGAAAACACTGTTAGCAAACGGCTCCAAACAGCTCTATTGTAGTCCAGCCTTTACTTCTGTGACAAACGTGCGTCACTTTGTAACACGTTATAATTCTCGCCTAGCTGCTAGCGTGGCACGCCCTCATACTCTGCTTCTGACTGGCTAGTAGTCCTTACCTAGCTACTGAGCATGTGCGACTCCCAACAAAGATGGAACAGAAGTGTGATGCCTCACTCGGTAGCTGAAACAGAGAGCTCAACACACAGGGTGAAAAGAGGAGCTGCAGCAATGTGCAGTACAACAAAAATAATGTTTTTTTTAAATTAAACCATGTAAACCTATTCTGATATAACCTCTAAATACAATTATGAACCTGAAAATGAGCATAATATGAGCACTTTAAACACTGGTCCCACTGCTGTATGCATGCTTTGGCACATTATTCAAGTGGTACCTCTCTGTGTATTTGTGTGTCTCTCTAGCTTGATGCAGAGGAGGTATTCAGAGCCAAACACCTACATAGACACCCTACCATCCATCGCTCACAACTCTGATGAACTGTATGATGATGTGGCGTCTCTAGCTGATCCAGAGGTATGTTAATCTAGAGCCAAAACAACGGAGACATAAAACCCCGCAGCCTCTCTGCCTGGTTTTGTTTTCGAATCAATTTTCTATTTCGGTTTCATTTTTACATGGACTCACTCAATCTGGCCACTTTCCATCTCATAACTTCCTCCCGTGTAATACAGGATGCAGAAGAGGGCAACCTGCCAGACAGTGAGGACAACAATCCTCAGGAACATAATGAAACATGCACGCAGGACATCAAGGAGTCAGTGGGAGCAGAACAGGACATTGAAAACAGGGTTTACCTGGACCTAGTCCCTCTACGCTCTTTCCTCCATACGTCCAGTGGGGTTAAATCCCCGCCTGCCAAAGAAACTTCTAGACATTCCCTAGTCCCAGAAGACCAGAAGGACACCTCATCTCAAATGAAAGAGGTAGGCTCAGTAGTAGTGATTTATTTGCTGCATTTGGAGCAAATAGCTTTTTATTTTCTACTTGCATGACATTTAAATTATATATTTTGTGCTTTAATTCTATATTTTATGCATTCATTTCCAGGTCATTTCAAGTAATCGTACTGAGCCAGATTCAACACCTGTGTTCAATGGAACAAGTTCGACCTCTGTCAGCAAACCAGAACAAGAGCAACCCCCGACTCCCACTCCACAGCAGCCACAACCAGTCAAGACCTCATCCCAAAGCCAGGATACCCCCAAGAGGACCAGTCTGGGAATCCCACAGGTCTTCAGCTCCTCCGGGATACAGATCCATAAAGGCCCAACAGTTTCTGCTGGGCTTCCTCACAGTCCTCAACCCCTGCGGCCCAAGGCACATACCATAGGTGAAGACAAAAAAACCAAACCTTGGGTTTGCTGGGTCATGTGTGAAAAGACCCATCGGTATCACTATCACCACGTCCGCGCACACTTTTAAGATATTTGTAAAGAACATTTTTAACATTAAGTGAAAAATTGTCTAAAACTATTTACATTTTAGTGAGTAAATGTAGCCATTTATTGTTTGCTGCTTCCCTTTCTCTGTAATCTTACATTACTACAGCTCCCTCTAGTGAAAAGCTGCATCCTCTACAGTTAAAGGCACAGCTTCACAGTGGAATGCAGATTCATATTACAACAGAAATGAACTTTTTAATAACGAATGCATCTTTTTTTGTTTCTATTTTTGGGCAAATTTAATGATAAACACTGGATGTTATTTTAATTGCGTATGAGCTCAAATTTACACAATCTCAATCTTTTATTCCCAGGGTGTCCCAGTGCAGTCGAAGGAAAACTGGGCAAGAACCGCACAGAGGCAGACATGCGCCGCTACATCGATGAGCGCGACCGACTGGAGAGAGAGAGGGAGGAGATGAGAAGCAGTCTGGCAAACCTGAAGAAGGAGAGGAGGGAGGCCAAAGAGGAGCTTAGTGTCTGCCAAGGTACATCTACACTTCCTGTGACACATTACTACTACTATTGAAGGTTTACAGTGATCTGTGTGACTGATGGCTGTCTGTCACCCTCAGATCCCAAGCAGCGGGCCTCATTAGAAGGCGGTTTGAAACAGAAGGAGGAGGCGTGTCGGGAAGCAGAGCAACGCAGGGTAGAGGTGGAGCTACTATTGATGGAAGTGAAGGAAAGTCTGAAGAAGTTGGAGTCAGGGGCTTTCACACTGGGGACCACACTGGACAGCAGCCTCCAGGACACATCCACGGTTAGTGTACAGGTCATCCATCTGAACACAGGAAACTGATTCCAAGCCTTCCACTCTCTAGCAGAGCTGCTGTTTTCTTCACTCCCTAACTACCCTCTCTACCATTTTACCCTCAGCCTAAAGCAGTAACCCTGCCTGCTCCCCAGACATCATCATCATCATCCCCCCAACCCTACAACAGTAACGCCAATGCAGACCCATCCTCCCCAGTCAACTCCGCCACTGCGCTAAAGAACAGACCCGCCTCCATCATGGCCACCAAAGGAAAAGTCTTGCAGAAAGCTAAGGTGAGACTGTAGATTTCTACGTATGTACTGAAAGCATGATGCTTCAGTGGAACAAGATTTTTGAGTTCCACACAGCACAATAATGTGTTTAATTTATATTTGTGTACACTGTCAAAATACCTAACGGTCATCCCTTTTTGTATTGACAGGAGTGGGAGAAAAAAAACCACCACCTAAAGGGGAACCTGAATGCCCTTTCACTTCTCAAATGCACAAGTTTCTCTTGGTCTGGTCTGGTCTGGACATTCATATCAACACCCTTCATCCTCATCACCTCCTTGCCCAGACTATAAAGAGCCAATCAGAGAGATGCACAAGCTGTCTTCTCAAACACCACTGGATCAGCTTAGTTTCAATGACTTTTCAACTAGTTGTTCTCAATTTGCTAAAGGAAAGACATTGATCTAGTAGCATTTTGGCCAGTCTGACAATTGTTCTTAATGATGGAAAACAGCCAAACATTTGAAACCACTGAGACAGAAAGACATCCCTCTACTAATTGGCCATTTTGTAAACTAGATGTAGCTTGGTTCATATATGCTGGTAGCCAAGATGTAAATATATTTACATCTTTATTCAGCCTGATTTGGCTTGTATTGCTAGCTAAAAAATGCACTTTTTATTCAAATAAAAATGTACTGACAACAATACTGGCAATGACATGTGTTTATGCAAAGGTCTCCTTTTGCCTTTAACGTTACATCTGTCCGTCCAGCTTGTCTGATGAAACTGGACCAAAAGTTCACTTCAGTAACAATACTTTGAAATTTGCAAAGGACAATGGAAGCGTGCAGCATTAGAAATTGAGCATGATAATTAGAGTCAACTCAGTCAATTCTCACTGATGGAAGTAATAAAGCATTCATGATGGGGAGTCATTTAATAACAGGATGTTTACTGGGAAAATATTGAAGTGCTCATATTATGCTTTTTGGCTTTTCCCCTTTCCTTTATTGTGTTATATATCGTTTTGTACCCGTTATAGGTTTACAAAGGGAAAAAGCCCAAAATCCACCCCAAAGGGACTTACCATCTCCAACAGAAAACACTGTTCACAAACTGCTCGAAACAGCTCTATTGTAGTCCAGCCTTTACTTATGTGACAAAGGTGCGTCACTTTGTAACTCACATTATAATGCTCGCCTAGCTGCTAGCGTGGCACGCCCTCATACTCTGCAACTGACGAGCTAGCAGTACTTACTGCGCATGTGCGACTCCCAACAAAGATGGAACAGAAGTGTGATGTCTCACTCTGTAGCTAAAACAGAGAGCTCAACACACAGGGTGAAAAGAGGAGTTGCAGCAATGTGCAGTACAACAACCATTTGAAAATTAAACCACATAAACCTATTCTGGTACAACCTCTAAATACAATTATGAACCTGAAAATGAGCATAAAATGAGCACTTTAAAATTGTACTTTAGGTTAATAATTGAAATGACTTGCCATTTCAAATATATCATTTTAGGCCTTGTTGGGTGTTGTACAAGTGGAAAAATTCTACTGGATTGGCAATCATGTATTATGGAAGTTTGTTTCTCTTTTCCGCAAAAGAGATAATAGTAAAGGGTAAGTTAAAGTACAAAACCAGCCTTATTTTCTAAATTACAGTTAGTTACATGGCACTAATATAACATATGAAATACATATATAAATATATTTAAACAACAATGTTGTGAGAGCAAACAATCTTTTTACCTTCTAAAAAAACTCAATGAGTTGAGTGAATTCAGGAGGGGCCTTTTGTAAAATATGTTGAAACAAAAATAGATCACTTGGTATAAAGCTTTTTTTTGGCACAAATTACAAATTTTGTCTTGTTTGGAAGAAGGAAAGGCGGTTGTGGTGATTATACAGTATAATAAAAATAAAATCATGACACAGATATACACTCTAATATGATATAAAAGTTTACATCTTTGAATAGACAAGAGAACCATGTTGAGACAAATGCACAACAGTGAGCACAGTGACAAACTAGGACACAGATAGACACTGCAGTAGTAGTACACACAGTTAGAAGGCACTCGTTGAAGTTTGTGTGCAAGTTTAAATATTGAAACAGTAACATTAGTTTTCCCTTTACTCCATTGTGTACCCGCAAACATCCTTGGTTCTTATGTGTCCATAGGTGACTCGTTTCTATGTGTGTTTATGTATGTATCAGGTAGCATGTGTCCTACGGTGCAGTTTATAGTGATGCAGGAGCTCCTGGTGACTCTTCTTCTGTCTGCTCTTCTTCCTGAGACCAGCAGGCCTCGGGAGATCTCCTCTGGATGAATTCCTGCTGCTTCCTATGAACAAACCAAAGAAAAAAGTCACACAAATGCAAATGATGCTGTTGCTGCAAGGACTTTTTGGTCGCTGTGAACATGGCGATCACAACATTAAAACAAAGTTAAGTTGTGCAAGTAACAAGAGTGGAAAACCAGATCTAACCGAATGAATTAAAAGCTTTGATTAGATAGACAGACAGATAAGAGGAACGGTTTCTTTAGGAAGGAGTAAGGACAGTGAAATTATGGATGGCACGAAGGTGGAAGCAAAGAATGGAGTAAGAAAATGAGGAAAGAAGACTCCTTAATGCCACTGACTTGTTTCACAGTGTGGTCCTTCATAGCCTTGGCACTGACAGCGGAAGCTCCCTCCGGACAGGATACAGGTCCCATCATTCATACATGGGTTGGGCTTGCACAGGTTAACTGGCTTTTTAACCTCTAATAGAAAGAAATGTATCATAAATGAGCTGGCTACTACAACAATAAGTTCATATCTCGTATAGGTCCCTGAGCCTTTTGTATCTTAATTCCTCCTATCCATAGAAAAGGAGAGAACAAGCTATCCTGCTTTGTAACAGATCCTTTCCTGCATTCTCACCTGAACACAGCATCTGCACCAGCACGTCCTCAAAATACTTGAGATCTTCATAAGACGACACCGCGATCATGTGCTCCTCTGAACCAGCAATCTGCAGCAGCCTCTCTCTCTGTATGTCTCCGATACCGATCACAAACACTGAAACTCCGTTATCTCTAATCTTTTGAGCTGGGACAACAGCGTCATCCCCGCCTGAACCGTCCGTCACCAACACCACAGCCTTGTTGACTCCGGGCCGTGCACCTTTGGCCACCGTCAGGACGTTGGAGTGGATGTGAAGTAGAGCCGCGCCCGTTGAAGCCACTCCACCCAAGTAGCTGGCGTCATCAACAGCCTTGAGGATGGCAGAACCGCTCTCATGGGCGTCCAGGTTAAAGACGGTGGTGGCTCGCCGACCGTAGGCCACAAGTGCCACTTGAGCCACGTCACGGTTGATGTCGAACTGGACGGTGAGAATGCGCACAAAGTCGCGCGTGGTGGCAAAGTTATTGGGGCTGACACCACCTGAGGCATCCAGGGCAAACACCAGGTCTACTGCTTGGCCAAGGCAACCTAAAAAAAAAAAAAAAAAAAAAGACAAAGAAATATGTTGTCTAAATATACAGACAATTAATACTAGTTGAAACATGATTTAGAAGTGGTATTTCAAGACCCTAGAAATGTTTTTTTCATGCATTTCATGGATGAAAATGCCCCTCAAAAGGAATGACCATAAAATAACATTGTTATTCACATTCGGAATAGCTGGATCCTAATGGCAATTTGGATATTTTATAGGGTATTAAGTAGTCAGTCAATCAGTCAGTACCTTGTGTATCCACACTGCAGATCTTAGCCTTGAGCTCAGGGATCTTGGCACTGAAATCATGTGGTGTGTAGGTGATAGTCCTCTGGGGATTTCCTGTAACATTATTCAGTTGTCCCCTTAAGAAGTCTGGTCCCACCCCTATCAGAAAGATTTCTCTGTCTCGTGCATATTTAGAGGGCTCTACCACCTCGTCCACAGCAGGAGTGGCGGTGAGCAGCACCACCACGCGGGGCAGGTCGTCTGTAACGTCCGCAAAGACTGGCGCGCTCACGAAGCCGTGACGTGTGACGTAGCGAAGTGCCTGGCCTGTCCGGGTCTCGCCGCCGATTGGTCGAAGTGCCTCCACAGTCTTAACCAGACCCCTCAGGTCCCCTTTGAACTTATCCACCGGGGCCTCGACTCTGGTCTCTCCACCAAACACCGCCAGGCCGACTTTACTGGGGCTGTCAGACCCGATCACAGTGTGCAGGAAGCGCTTTAAGAAGGACTTAAGGCGGAGGAAGCCTTCCAAGGTGAGCGTGGCAGAGCCCTCCACCAGGAACAGCAGGTCTACGGCGCAGTCCAGTGATAATGCGGGAGCTGAGGAGGGATGGAGGATCAAGTTAGTTCATTTGAGTTAGTATGCAGCCATTAAATATATCTCAGTAAGTCTGAAGACAGTGTTCGGACCACAGTGTGGGTCTCCTCCATAGCCAGGTGGGCATACGCAGTGGTAACCCTCTGGACCTTCTGATACACATGTGCCACCATTCAGACAGGGCTGAGAGTCGCAGGGATCTACAGCATAGTAGAGAGAGAGAATAGCAGGGTGTCCCACAAATCCACATCATCTCAAAAAAAGAAAGAAAGAGGAAGAGCAGTGTTGTTACCTGGACAGATAGTCCGATGGCAGACTGTCTGGTGTCTCTTGTACACCTTGTTGTACCTGCAACACACATATATGGACAAACACAAAATTCACTTGTTTTGTCAGGTTGAAAATGAATAAAAAATGTATATTTTTCTTCTCTAAAGTAAATTAAGTTTTACTTTTCAAATTGGCAAACATTGAGCCTTGACTATCAGCTAATTCACTATAAAATTTAATAAGCATACACATTATATATTTACATTTATTTATGTTGAAAATAATGTACAAATTTGGTATCTCACTTGGATTGCAACTGTAATTTATGTGAACCTTTATTTATATGGATATTATATAGACCCAGTTTACAGTATTGAACAAGCAGCAGTCCTAGTTTGTGTGGTACCAACAAGTGCTTAAATTTAGCTTTTAACTAAATTGATGGGCAGTTAAATGGATTTGTGAGAAAAAAAGATTTGGAAGATCAATTGAAAAGTTGTGATGGTTCTTTAAACTTAAGCTCTATTTGGTTTTGGCCATTTCACTGTGGTAAAGTTGCAATGTGCTGTGAAATGAATATAGTCAAAGGCTATTTTAATTTGCCCTGGGAGGGTCTGAGAGAAGTTCACTTGTTTTTATTAACACACTCACAATGACACATTAGCGGATGGGAGTCGCCCTGTTGAACAACCACAGTCTAATGGTTCATTGAGCAATGAAAAACAAGTGTTACATATTTGGTTCCACTGCACAGATTGTTCTCCCCAGTTTGACCCAGAATGACACCAGCACCCTTCTTTATCATCAATCAATTTCTGTGGCTTCTTCAATACCTGCCAGACATTGCTGTGGGTCCACCATTCCCACCAAACATCGCCTGGTGATTTACAGGAAAGTTTGTATTAGAGAGGGCCCGATACCATTTTTTGCTTCCCGATACTGATTCTGATACCTGATACCTGAACTTGCGTATCGGCCAATACCGAGTACCGATCCAATACCAGTGTGTCATATATTTTATTATGTTTTAACAACTGTATACTACTATCCCTGTATGGATGTGATTTTTGTTTTGTCGGTCTGGCTCAGGTTAAACTCTTTGTGAAACATGAACAAACACAAACAATGAATGCCACAGAACTTTCTTTTATTCTCCAGTTTGACAGTCAGTTATAACGGAAAAAGAACATAAATAAACTACTTTAACGTAGATTTTCTTTAGGGCTCTATTACGTGGTATCGGATCGGTGCATAAACCCCAGTACTTCCCGATACCAGCGTTTTAGGCAGTATAGGAATATCTCTAGTTTGTATTGTACAATTGTAAAGAAATTGTCAGGAATTTTGGTTTTGAGGTGATGTTGTAGCTATTACACACAGTCTCCAGTTTTAGTGAATAGGGGTTTTCTCTTGTAAAAGTGCAAAAGTTCATCTTCTTATAAAGACTGTATTTTTGACTTCAGATAAGGAAGACGACAAGAAAATTTGCATTATTTATGAAATCATGTAAACTTGCCTGTAGTATGGACAGAGAGACGTGTATGGGGAATACCCCTTGGAGCCTTTCCAACACATGTAATTCCCCTGCAGCTCTTTCACTGTCTCCAGTGTTTTCCTCTCACAGGCAAACAACTCCACCTGACAGCCTGGGGAACAGGATGAGAGGATTGTGGAGGGACAGGTGGGGATATGAGGGAAGTTACATAGGGACAAGAGTTGGAAGGCGTTAGGGAGAGAAACACAAAACAAGGAATTTTGCGACGGACAGGGAAGTTATAATTGAAAAAGTGTTAAAGAATCCCACCTGCAGGTGTGGCATTGCAGACAGAGAAGGTGCTCAGTGTGGTGTACAGGCCATTGACAGCATCGTAGAAATGCTCTGCAAAGAAAACGTGGCTCTCCATCGGCTCACTGGCCAAAGCATGTAGCTCTTCCCACCTAAGAACAAAACCATTTTTAGAGACTGCACTGCAATCAAAAAGTAGTATTATTATTATTGGCAATGATCATTAACAAACCTGGGGTAGCGAACGCCCACCGCAAACAAGACAACACCCATCTCTTTGAGCTGCGCAGCCGCCTGAACGGCGTTGCCCTGAGACCTCCCATCTGATAAGAGGATGGCGATCTGGGCCGCAGTGGAGGAGTTACGGCCTCCTGGGAAACCCTTCCTCAGCACGTACTTCAGAGCCAGGCCTGTCTGGGTGCTGCCTCCTCTGGGAGTTCAGAGATTGGAATAGTGTTTTTTTATGTTATTGCTAGAACAATACTGAAACAGAACAATTAGGGAATGTGTACTGTACTACAGAAGACAGCAGCATTAATAATCTACCGCATATCACTGCCAAAGTAAACCACAGACCAATTTCGGTTGGATTCCTCTTTCACTTCTTGGAATGAATTGTCTGAGTGTTAGCTGAAGTTTTATCAACCCAGGGCTCAAGAAACCCATTCTTTTTTTCTCTTCAGTTTTTACCCATCTCACCACTAGACACAAAGAAACAGATTCACAGTATCTTGTGATTGTTGAGAGACAGAACTGCTAGTAGTTTAGGTAGTGAGGTGCTTGGATGCCATCCTAACATATCTCCCATTTTGATCCTTTTCTTCCAGCTGTAAAAAACAATACTATGTCTGCTTGGAGTGCTGAAACTACAAAACAATACAGTGAAAAGTTCAAAGGCCTTCAGGCATGATTAAAAGATCTTAGTTACCTTGAACAACACAGGGTATTGGTTTCTTAGCTTAGTTACATAACACAAACTGTAGACACATGTAGGACAAGTTATAACTTAGACACTTGCTTGAATTGCAGTGGGTTATCTTACACAATAATGCTGGATACAGAAGTAAGTAATATTTTTTGCATTTGATAATTAGCTTTTGCAGCTGTTGTTTACAGTTTTTATCCCAGTTGAGACTTGCTGTTACAATATATCTTTTCTCCATGCTTACAAACTAAATCCTTGAAAAGGCAAGTTAAACACAGACAACTATTTCCACAGAGTGGATTCAGCCACTAAATTAAAAACAAAGTGGTTATTTGGTAGCCTGGTTGACACCAGACCCTTCTCAGTTGTAACTGAGAGTGGGAGTCTCTTGCACACTTTTTATGTTAAACTGTTTACTGCAGTGCTGCCATATGTAACCATGCACACAATTCTGATTTTTGGTCATATCAGGAGTAGAGAGGAATATTGCAAAGTAAAAGTTTTATAGTATAGAATTGTGTTTGTAATGTCAAATATACAAAATGTAACTAAAACAGTGGAGTCCCAATAATGCATGAATAAACATGTGCTTACATTATACTGCTACACTTGAACTCTCTAAGGTACTAGTTGGATTTAAGGCGATATCACACACACACACACACACACACACACACACACACACACACACACACACACACACACACACACACACACACACACACACACACACACACACACACACACACACACACACACACACACACACACACACACACACACACACACACACCAATATCCAGTGACCACCTGTGGTGCACCCCTCTAATCTGAAATTAATTTGTTTTCCTTTCCAGGGAGCATTAGCAAAAAACTACTACACTAGACAGACAATTGTGACAAGTTGCAGCATGCCAAAAAAGTTGACCATAAAATGTTCTCATCACTACAAACAACTTGTTTGTATATACAGTAAATACATATACTGTACATTAATAGGGTAATAACTGTGATTTCTGTCCATGTAAAACCCAATTCCCTCTCATCTCTGACAGAGGGTCATATAAAAATTAACACTTTTTTTCAGGAAAGTGGGAGAGAGAGGGGGATGACATGCAGCAAAGGGCCGCAGGTCGGAACAGAACCCACGGTCGCTGCGACAAGGACTGAACCTCTCTACATGGGGCGCACACTCAACTAGGTGAGCTAACCAGGCTGCAGCCTCTGCCGTGAAAGAGGCAAAGCAGCGGGTGTGGGAGAAGTTTGGAGAAGACATGGAGAAGGACTTTCGGTCAGCACCAAAGTGCTTCTGGAAAACTGTTTCAGGAGGGGGGGGGAACCATTAAGGATGGGAAAACTGAGGAGGTATAGGGCGGTGGAAGGAGCACTTTGAGGAACTCCTGAACAGATCTATCTTAGAGGCAGAGCTGGAGGATAATGGGGGATTGGAAGGCTCATTCTTAATCATGGGAACAAATACCTAGGATACTATATCCTCTTCTATTCTCTTACTAGCTTTTTTATAGGCTTCCAACCACATCTCACGGCCTTCTTGAGTGAATGTAACTTGCTCAGGTGTCATCAACATAAAACAAGAGGTTGAGATGAGAGGAGAAACACACCTGTGAGAGATCTTCTTCATGTGCTTCTTGAGCTCCTGTTTGGTGGTGTATGTGTCCAGGGCGAACTCCAGCCGAGGAGTGGAACCAAACTGAATCAAGCCGACTCTCACCTGGACAAGGGTGGGATCAAGTGAATATTGATTGTCATGTGACAAAGACAGGTAGGAAGACTCAAAAGAAAACAAACCTTGTCTGGTCCGATGTCCAGTGCTTGACAGAGCTTGATAGCGTAGTGTTTGCACCTCTCAAAACTGCCCTTCCCCACGCTGTAGGAGCCATCCATGAGGAAGAGGATATCCATGGCTGCTGAGCACTGCATCACTTCCCATGAAAAACCCACACACACACACACACACACACACACACACACACACACACACACACACACACACACACACACACACACACACACACACACACACACACACACACACACACACACACACACACACACACACACGATATCTAGATAAAGACGTAGGTCTAATCTCATTCATTGCATTTCTGGCAGCAAGTTCCTATTCTATTGTTCTACAGTTTATGGGCATTATGGGATTATCCTGGTTAGTGATCTAATGGGCTGGAGCAGATGAAAATAATACCTTGACAGAATAAGAGAAAAACAGCTTAGCATGCCAGAGCTCATTTATTTCCCAAGGCGCACACTCAGGGCCATTAGAGACGGCGAGAGTGTGCCGTCTGTCTGCGTATTCACCTCCAAACACTTTCCTCTGTGACACAGACACCGGGCTAATAAGACCACCCACCACCTCGAAGGATTCTTCCAAAGTCTTGTCACTCTGCTTCACAATTTATTAGCTAATTACTACACTATTTAATGGCATTATACTTTAACATGTTTGTGTAACTCTGTCAACAGATTTATTCTCCCAGCAGAATCTTTACTCTACTCACTTTCTCCTGCCGAGTTGATCTTTACGATGTTTTCATGGCTGGTTTGGAGCTCCTGCACTGAGGTGCCCTGCTGGACTAGGAGGGACAAACAACAGTCAGGTCAGTCAAATGTCTAATACATCTAACTTCACAGTATTATGCACATAACATTTTTTTTTTTCAAGAATAACATTAAAGAAACATACTTCATTACCAGTGGTGGAATGCAACTAAGTACATTTACTCAAGTACTGTACTTATGTACAAATTTAAGGTACTTTTCTTTTCAAGCCACTTTCTACTTTTACTCCACTACATTTCAGAGGGAAATATTGTACTTTTTACTCCACTACATTCATCTGGCAGCTTTAGTTACTAGTTACTTTACAAATTAAGGTTTTTGCACACAAAAGACATGTAGTTCATAAACACAAGGTTTTATTATAAATGAAACTACCCAACAATATACAGGCCTACAAGTACAGCTGAAACAATTAGCAGATTAAACACTTAGTTGATTAACAGAACTATTTTTAAAAAGCTAAGCAGAGATGGAGTGACCCTGCCCGGAGGAAGCCCGGGGCCCCCGTCTGGAGCCAGGCCCAGACGGCGGGCTCGTCGGCGAGCGCCTGGTGGCCGGGTTTGCCACGGAGCCCGGCCAGGCACAGCCCGAACAAGCTACGTGGCAACTCCCTCTCCATCCCATGGGCCCACCACCTGTGGGAGGAACCGTTGGGGTCGGGTGCAATGCCACATGGGTGGCAGTGAAGGTCAGGGGCCTCGACGGACCAGACCCGGGCGGCAGACGCTGGCTCTGGGGACGTGGAACGTCACCTCTCTGTGGGGGAAGGAGCCGGAACTGGTGCGGGAGGTGGAGCGCTACCGGTTAGATCTGGTGGGGCTTACCTCTACGCACAGTCTTGGTTCTGGAACCATACTCCTGGATAGGGGTTGGACTCTTTTCTTCTCCGGAGTTGCCCAGGGTGTGAGGCGCCGGGCGGGTGTGGGGATACTCACAAGCCCCCAGCTGAGCGCCGCTGTGTTGGAGTTTACCCCGGTGGACGAGAGGGTCGCCTCCCTACGCCTGCGGGTTGTGGGGGGGAAAACTCTGACTGTTGTTTGTGCATATGCACCAAACAGGAGTTCGGAGTATTCGGCCTTCTTGAGACCTTGACTGGAGTCCTGCATGGGGCTCCAGTGGGGGACTCCATTGTTCTGCTGGGGGACTTCAACGCACACGTGGGCAATGATGGAGACACCTGAGAGGCGTGATTGGGAGGAACGGCCTCCCTGATCTAAACCAGAGTGGTTGTTTGTTGTTGGACTTCTGTGCTAGTCATGGATTGTCTATAACAAACACCATGTTCGAACATAGGGATGCTCATAAGTGTACCTGGTACCAGAGCACCCTAGGCCAAGGTCAATGATCGATTTTATAATCGTTTCATCTGATCTGAGGCCGTATGTTTTGGACACTCGGGTGAAGAGAGGGGCAGAGCTGTCAACTGATCACCATCTGGTGGTGAGTTGGGTCAGAGGGTGGGGAAGACTCTGGACAGACCTGGTAAGCCCAAACGTGTAGTGCGGGTAAATTGGGAACGTCTGGAGGAGGCCCCTGTCCAACAGACTTTCAACTCACACCTCCGGGCGGAGCTTTTCGGCATCCCTGTGGAGGCTGGGGGCATTGAACCCGAGTGGACAATGTTCAAAGTTTCCATTGCTGAAGCTGCGGCGAGGAGCTGTGGTCTTAGGGTCTTAGGTGCCTCAAGGGGCGGTAACCCACGAACACCGTGGTGGACACGGTGGTCAGGGAAGCCGTCCGACTGAAGAAGGAGTCTTTCCGGGATATGTTATCCCGGAGGACTCGGAGGCAGTGCAGGGGTACCGAAGGGCCCGAAGGGCCCGAAGGGCTGCAGCCTCTGCCGTGAAAGAGGCAAAGCAGCGGGTGTGGGAGAAGTTTGGAGAAGACATGGAGAAGGACTTTCGGTCAGCACCAAAGTGCTTCTGGAAAACTGTTCGCCACCTCAGGAGGGGGAAGCGGGGAACCATCCAAGCTGTGTACAGTAAGGATGGGACACTGTTGACCTCAACTGAGGAGGTAATAGGGGCGGTGGAAGGAGCACTTTGAGGAACTCCTGAATCCGACTAATACGCCCTCTATCTTAGAGGCAGAGCTGGAGGATAATGGGGGATTGTCGTCGATTTCCCAGGCGGAAGTCACTGATGTAGTCAAACAACTACACAGTGGCAAAGCCCCGGGGATTGATGAGATCCGTCCAGAAAGGCTCAAGGCTCTGGGTGTGGAGGGGCTGTCCTGGTTGACACGCCTTTTCAACATTGCGTGGAAGTCTGGGACGGTGCCAAAGGAGTGGCAGACTGGGGTGGTGGTTCCCCTTTTAAAAAGGGGGACCAGAGGGTGTGTGCCAATTATAGGGGTATCACACTTCTCAGCCTCCCTGGTAAAGTCTACTCCAAGGTGCTGGAAAGGAGGGTTCGGCCGATAGTCGAACCTCGGGTTGAGGAGGAACAATGCGGATTCCGTCCTGGTCGTGGAACAACGGACCAGCTCTTTCTCTCGCAAGGATCCTGGAGGGAGCCTGGGAGTATGCCCAACCGGTCTACATGTGTTTTGTAGATTTGGAGAAGGCGTATGACCGGGTCCCCCGGGAGATACTGTGGGAGGTGCTGCGGGAGTATGGGGTGAGGGGGTCTCTACTCAGAGCCATTCAATCTCTGTATGACCAAAGTGAGAGCTGTGTCCGGGTTCTGGGTAGTAAGTCGGACTCGTTTCAGGTGAGGGTTGGCCTCCGCCAGGGCTGCGCTTTGTCACCAATCCTGTTTGTAATATTTATGGACAGGATATCGAGGCGTAGTCGGGGTGGGGACGGGTTGCAGTTTGGTGGGCTGGGGATCTCATCGCTGCTCTTTGCAGATGATGTGGTCCTGATGGCATCATCGGCCTGCGACCTTCAGCACTCACTGGATCGGTTCGCAACCGAGTGTGAAGCGGTTGGGATGAGGATCAGCACCTCTAAATCTGAGGCCATGGTTCTCAGCAGGAAACCGATGGAATGCCTTCTCCAGGTAGGGAATGAGTCCTTACCCCAAGTGAAGGAGTTCAAGTACCTTGGGGTTGTGTTCGCGAGTGAGGGGACAATGGAGCGGGAGATTGGTCGGAGAATCGGGCGCAGCGGGTGCGGTATTGCATTCAATCTATCGCACCGTTGACGTAAAAGAGAGCTGAGCCAGAAGGCAAAGCTCTCGATCTACCGGTCAGTTTTCGTTCCTACCCTCACCTATGGTCATGAAGGCTGGGTCATGACCGAAAGAACGAGATCCAGGGTACAAGCGGCGAAATGGGTTTCCTCAGGAGGGTGGCTGGCGTCTCCCTTAGAGATAGGGTGAGAAGCTCAGTCATCCGTGAGGAGCTCGGAGTAGAGCCGCTGCTCTTTGCGTCGAAAGGAGCCAGTTGAGGTGGTTCGGGCATCTGGTAAGGATGCCCCCTGGGCGCCTCCCTAGGGAGGTGTTCCAGGCACGTCCAGCTGGGAGGAGGCCTCGGGGAAGACCCAGGACTAGGTGGAGGGATTATATCTCCAACCTGGCCTGGGAACGCCTCGGGATCCCCCAGTTGGAGCTGGTTAATGTTGCTCGGGAAAGGGAAGTTTGGGGTCCCCTGCTGGAGCTGCTCCCCCCGCGACCCGACACCGGATAAGCGGACGAAGATGGATGGATGGATGGATTTTTAACGTTTCTAGTGAGTGTGAGGATTTTTCTACATTGAGTACTTTTAATACTTTAAGTACATTTTCCTGATGATACTTACATACTTTTACTTAAGTAACATTTCCATGAGGGACTTTTACTTGTAGCGGAGTATTTTTACAGTGTGGTATTAATACTTTTACTTAAGTAAAAAGGATCTGAATACTTCTTCCACCACTGTTCATTACAACCTGCTACCTGTACTCCAATATAAGTTAAAGCAGTGGGTCCCATGCTAAGGGGTTGAAAGATGATCAGGAGGAAAGGAAGTTTGACAAAAATGTCACAAATCTATACTTATTTTAACTTTTCTCTCAGCTTTAAGAGCAAGAACTAAGCAAGAAAAATAATCACACTGATCTATAAATCTCAACTCTTTTCCATGTTAGCTGTGTCTATTTAGTGCCGTTTAAAAAGCAATCATTAGAGCCTTCAGAAGTACAAGAAAATAACATGCTGTCCCTGAAGCCAATACAGTCCGCTGTATCCAACTTGACCCCTTCTGGAATGGATAATTAAGTATTCAGAGCTAATGTGAGTGGACAAGTAAAGAAAACCATTCTTTGGCTCCATTCACTGAAGGGACGTAGCTCTATTCAGGCACACGTACGGCCCAGAGAAGAGCATGTGATGCCCTGTTCAGAACCCCATTTGAACACGCCGTCTTGTTGTCCCTGGTAACCCCAACAGGTCACAGAGGCATTTGTTCAGCGCAGAGACCGAGCGCTCGAGTGGTTTTACATGCATCTCCACATTAAACAGATTCCACTCTCTGAATAGCAAAACGGAAAGAAAATGTGAGTTTGTTCCCGTCAACTTTGCTGTAATGCCTCAGGCTGTCCGCCTCATGTTGATTTAGTGCCTGCTAATCAGGTGAAATAGGTGAAGGTGAAGAAAGACAGATACATCAAAGAAAGGTTCCATGTCCTGCATGAGAGGATTTAGTGTTAACACTGACTTTGTCCTCCTCCTCTGCTCATCTTTCTGTCGCTAAAGTTGTGCAGTGAGAATTTGGGAGAAGAAAAATATGACAATGATGTTTTTGGGGGGAGAAATGCAATCCATTTTATCAGTATCAAAAGTAAATGATTTATTCTGAAAAACATCAGCTGCAACTTAACAAAGACTACTTTAATAGTAAACTTTAGGAGAGTAGTGGTTCATGGTATCCTAAAGAATAAGTATTTTTCATGGTACAAAGACCAACAAAAAGATTATTTCACTACAATTACAATCACCTAGAACTAAATATATGATTATGAATCAAAACCTGAAAGAGGTATTAAGAGTTTCATTGTTACTAAAATATGATGCTGTAATTTCTACCGAAATACTTTAATGTCAGAGAAAAAATAGCCACTGACTTCACACTCCTCTTTAACTGTTGCTCATTAAATCCAATACTGTACACAAAGTCTTCCATCATCAATTCATTAAAGAAGGAGCAAACTGCATTAGGTCACAGAACATTAAAGTGTAGCCCAATGTCCACCAGTAATCCTTAAATAGAAGTACCACCTGCAACTCAGAGGCCTCAGCTCTCATCTTTTTCTCATTCCTGACCATTTCATCTGCCCCTAATTCCAACGTCAGTCCAGCCCCAAGGTCCTCCTGATAGTGAAAGTTTCAGGTCTTGGCAAGCTGCATTCTCATGGTCTGCGGGGCCCCACTGCGCTGAACAAAAAGTCTGTCTGTTCAGCCAAATGCCTCTAGCAAAATGACAGTATCTTTTAATGTCTGTGTATGAAAACATAGCTGAAAAAAATCAGAACCAAGATAATGAGCAAGAATCCTCAGGCTGAGGAGTTTATTTCTAATTGCCGTTAATCCCAGTAGTCTGGAAGATACAAGGAATACTCGCTTGAAATCAAAGATAAAAACTAGGATCCACTCCTACCTATCTGAGAAATTTACCTTGACAGGCCGGATTACATGGATATCTAGCTGGTGAAGCACTGCAACATGTTATCTGTGTTGTCAGTACAGGAGGAAAAGGGGGCGTCTCGACAAGATGAAACAGTCTGGTTTGCTCAAGTTCAAAGTCTTAAAACGGCCAGTAATAAAAACCTCAGATGGTGCTAAAGCTGTCATTTTTGAAAACAACTCAAAGATTATACAGCCCCACAACTCTCGCCTCTCCCCTCAGGCAAATACCGACACTCCCAGGTCCGAGAGAACAACTGACCATACCCTATAAAAACAATGCAAAATTTGACTTGCCGGAAAATAGGCAGCATTTTAAGCACAGGAGGAAATTACTTTGAAGAGAATATAATGGGAATTCTTCAGCACTGACAGGGTTAAGCAACGAAACATCTTGTAAAGAATCTCAGGTTGACCAGAAGAGCATCGGCGAAGCATCATTCATTTTCCACCATGCATTCGACGTAGACCTCAAATATGCTCACACATGCAAACACACTGAACATTTGAATCCCTGTATTTGTTAAAAAATTACAATGACTTCAGTCTTTCTTTTCGTAAACACTTGTACCTATCAATATATGACTAATATTAACATTAATTAATCCAGAAACGGCCCATTTTAAAATCCTGAGGTTCATAAACACAAACTAGCACCTTTGGACAGAGCCAGGCTGTTTCCAACTTTAAGCTAGGCTAAGCTAACTGGCTGCTAGCTGTAGGGTCATATACAGAGTGGCATGAATCGTATCATCTAACTGGACAAAAAAAGACAGGCAAGCTCATTACCCAATTTCTTTAGATAACTAAAGAACATTTTAATTAGTGAGTTTAAGAGGTGTTGGTAAGCGGACTTTGTTACCTTTGGACAAAGCCAGGCTAGCTGTTTCCACCTGTTCAAAGTATTTATGCTATGTATAAATGTGGATATACAAAAGGTATAAACACGTAACAGGGTCTCAGCCAACATCATACTTTGTAAAGATGACTCAAAGGTTGTGTACGGTCACATTTAGTATATTTGCTGTATGCACCAAATGATTTTTAAGTGACCAAACATTAGTAATGATATGGTAGGCTACATTAAAACCTTCCAAAACTGTGCTTTGATCTAAATGAATGAATACCAGAGAGGTACAGAAGGCACTCCCCAAGTAAAACTGAACGCAAACAGTAATAAAACCAGTCAACCAACCTTGAAGAAGCAGCAGCGTTAAGAGGAGGGAGAGATAGATCTCAGGGTGCATGTCGAGAGATCTGGAATGATAAACAAGGGCACAATCTTAGAAAAAAAGGAAGCAACATGATACACCAAAGAGCAGAGGAGAGATTGGATGAAAGTTAAAAAGAAAAATATGTACAGAAGTCATGGCGTTAGTGTGGACATAAGTTTGTATTTTGTGACCCTAAAATGACAGGGGAGAAGTGAAGGGAGGTCAGTGTAGTAGTCAGCTGCCTCAAGGACCCTGAGTACACCCTCAACGTGTTTTCACAGCTAAGTGTGGATCGAACCCTGACCTTTCAAAGTGGACTGACAGCTGCCATAGATATCGTTAAAACAGCTGTATCTGTTAAGAGTTCTGCACATCAGAATGATTTGGTTATTATTCCCCATGGACCAATCAAATTGAGGGGAGAAAATTGTTCAACAGCAAGTTTCACAAATTTTACCACAATGCACACGTCAGCGTTTGTAAGACAGTATACATAAAAAGGACTGGTGTGTACCAAAACACACTAAACTGTACAAAGCTGTCCATGACACCCAACATGTGGACCATTCTGTATGGTGTCTGGGTCAGAAAGATAAGCAATATCAAAACATCTTCCTTTAATGTGTGTGTATGCTAAAGGAAGCTTAGAAGAAAGCATGTTTTAACAGGAATGTGTTGGACCTCGTGAATGCGATGAGGGCTGTACGAGTGTGCGAGGACTCTATGTCCTCTATGTTGACGGTGTCATCATCAGTGTGTTCACCTGGGAAGTGGGTTGTCAGCAGTGTGTAGGCTTATCATACAAGGTGTGCGGATAAATGGTAAAGGTGCCACCCTTTTATTTTAATTTATGAATTTATTCTGAATCCCTATCACGAAGGTGTATATAAAAACACCTAACAGTCCAATACATACATAAGTATGAAAGATTCTGGCAGTGGCAACAAACTATTAAAACTAAACCATATAAGTGTCACAAGTGTACCTAATTAATGCAAGGTTATATTCGTTTAATCACACAGGTGTACCTGATTAACAGTTAATTGAGTGAACAAACCCGACCTGCCTTATTCTGTATGGTCATTGCTGGGCACACATAAGAAGTTGATGGGCTGCAGATAAGGTTTGATTAACTCTAGCCGCTGATAAGCTTGGCCATATTATCCTCTCTGCGTGTGTGTGTTGGGGTGGGCTAAAGAGGACAGACGTGCCAGAGAAACCTTACAGCTGTGTGTATTTCTGAGACAGAGATAGAATTGTGTGCAGGACGGAGTCCCTCTTTAAGAGGAGTCTGTGTGTCTCTGATACAGATCTGCAGAGCTGTCATGCAGTGGCTGTTTGAGCAGCCGCGGGCTGATAAACATCACCAGGCGCTACTGATGCTCTATTTGTGCACTCACTGGTACGTCGCGAGGACAAGAGATTTCATTACTACCAGGACACACACGAACACACACACACACACACACACACACACACACACACACACACACACACACACACAAACACACAAACACACACACTTGTAGGAGGAAGCAGTCATGCTTGCACATTACACACACCTGTCTCAAAATTGGCTCCCTCTTCACAAGCATTCTTCTGGAACCCTCCACCCCTCATCTTTCGGTCTTCCTCACTTTTTTCCGGTCTGTGAACACCTTTCTTGTATTCTTGGCTGAAAGTTTAGTCCTAGCTAAACTAAAAGTCCCCTCTTGCTTTCGGGACTCAAACTGTGTCACTGAAAATCTAAATCAGCAATGACAATAAATGCCAAAGCAGGGTCATTTTGTGAGGTACAATTTCAATGATTTCTGACTTGGGATGGTTAAACTAATGGGCTATCAGTCCTTATCTAATAGAAACATTAAGATTCCAAATTGGGACATACATAAAAATGTTACCACCTTAAAAAAAACAGGAAGGCCTAAGCCATGGATGTGTCATCTGCTCTGAATTGGTTGGCAGGTAGGAAAGTGCTGCCTCTGTAGTCTATAATTAGAAAGGAGTGCTAGTTTTTGGACCAACTTCAGACAAAAATCCCAAGATTTGCTAACCTTGGAGGTGTGAAACATCCTAACAGTTAAAATTATTCCAGGGTGAGTCACCTGAAATAGCCACTTTTAAAAACAACTGAAGAACAAATGTGGAAACTTTTTTTTTCCACAATGTGACATCTGTCTGATTAAAAGCCACAACCAACTATAATTCGAAATGTCCTGGTATGCATTTAAGCATAGGAATTGGGTTGCACGAGCAAGCTGGCACCCCACAGAGGATGTAAATTCCTTCAGTCTTCAAAGGGGAATTACATTTCTCAAACTACTAGGAAACAATTAAAAATAGGGCTGGGCGATATGGAGAAAATCAAATATCCCAATATTTTTGACCAAATGCCTCAATATCAATACCGCAACGATATTGTAGTGTTGACTATTGGTGCTTTCACAAAATATTTACACAATGACATTTTTGATAAATAATCATTAGTAATGTGGATATAATGACTAAGTGGGTAAAGGCAAATAATAGAACAGCTAGAACAGTCTAAGTTCAGAAAAATGACATCACTTTACTGTAATGCAGCCTTTAAAACCAGGAAAAGACATTTACCATATTACGATATCCAAAAACTAAGACGATATCTCGTCTCATATCACAATATCGATATATCATCGATATATTGCCTAGCCCTAATTAAAAACCCAGTCTAGTAGAATAAAACTTTATGTGGTGGCTCATTCTCACTTGATCAATTAACTGTCTGCAATGTAGATCACACCTCAAATTAAAAGACCCGTGTGCAGATATTGAAGACAAAGTCATGCAGCCTTGAACACACAGCTATGCTCCTACAACAGGTAAACCTGAGCTACCATTTTAAGATGAAATATCTCAAAAATCTACCAACATCTGGCCACTCTTAAATGTGTCAAGGGTCAAGGCAGGTCTAAGATGGTGCCAGAGGTCATGACCCTCACATGCAACAAAGCAGAAGAGGTTTACTGAAGAAGCCAAACAAAGTGATGCCTGTCAGCCTACTTAAGTAGTAAGTAGGTAGAATGAGTTGTTGGTCTAGTTAGCTTCAGCTTTACTTTAGACTTGTATTTTAGACTAGCCTGATGTAACAACGTCTCTTATTGCCTACTGCTAATCTTATAAGAGCATGGTAATAGTGTGACGTTTTCGTGCAATGCATCACACCGACGGACTTAACATTCCTTTCAATTTAGAAATTGTACGTTAATCTGTCGATGCTCGGCTACTTTGTTAAAAATGTAAAAGCAAAGTCCATCCAAAACTGAAATGCTGCGCTACAGCAGGTTCCGCACTGTAGTAAAATATACGCTCTCCAGCTTTCCTCTGTGAGCGAAAAAAACGTTTCACTTACCATGCGCTGTTCAGGGTTCACAATCCTTAGTTACTCTTATAGGCAGTAGTCCTAACCGGCTCCCCTCACCTCTTCGTTTCCGCACTGGCGTGTTCTGCTGGAGCCTTGTGGTCCCGACAGGAGGAGAGCAGCGACCCCACCTACTCGCCATGCCCACCTCTGATGTACCTGCACCGGTAGGGTCTAATATCCTCCTCTCATCCTGCACACGATAGGTATGGAGACTGGGAGTGACCAAGCCACACTGTAAACACTACCCACTTATGTTAGTTAGAATTGTCTTCATCCAAGATAATTGACCATTTTAATTTAATATATAGACGGGTTTCCTGTTTACAAACATTACAGGGTGCGTGCGCATACCAGGGGCAGAAAGACAGATTGGTGAGCTGGTCAGATAATGCAAACGCATTTTTGTCTCCGTGCACATTGTCTTAGTCCCTTCATTTTCGTCATTTATATACATACTCTATGGTCTTACAAAGCTAACTTGGACCAATAACTGGAAACGTGCCATATCTTACCCAAGAAATACGACTCTAATCGGCCAGATGTTGGCGCTGTAATTAACGCCTAAAAATACAATTTTGGAAAGGCCACGCCCTTTACACCGTGAGTCAGATTGACTTGAAATGTAAGGTGTTCCACAAAAAAACCTAAAATAAAAGTCCATCATGATGGATTTTTTTTGCTAATTTGCATAATATGAAAACAGTAATGTGAGTAGATTTTTCAATTTCAATAGCACCAACTTTGGTATAATTGGCTGAAGTAGATGCACATTTATACTATAAATTAGCTAATTAGTACAAAAAAACATGGCAACCATCAATCAAAAACAATTTGCAAAGGTCGAGGCGTGGCTGACTTTGCTCACCTTTGTGAAGCCTGAAAGCAGCTATAGCTGCTCGCGGGTTCAATTTTGGCATTTGAGCCGCGTCCTTCTGTTGACTGAGAAAGGGTTTGAATCCTGTATTGCTGCTATATTTATTCATTTGCTTTAAAGCAAAAATGTCCACAGAAATTCCCTCAAAAACATCACAAAATAAAAAGGACTTATGTTAATCATAGAACCTTTATGTAAAAACTGAAACATGTCAAACATAAATCAATCAAGCTGGACAACCCACCTGAACAGGCGATTAGGACTGAACAAAGAAAAAGATGGCAGCACAGCATGCTACAGCACACTTATAGGAGACAAACACTTGGATAATTGAGGTTGATCTTTTGTTACAGTTTTCTGCCAACTTACACAAACCTAAAGTGTTTCTTATGAAAACCTCCAGAAATATAAAAAAATAAGTCACTGGAATTTAACCACAGGTTAAAAACCTAAAAGTCCTGGTTAAGGACACAACATTAAAGCTAGAAAGCAAAATTAAAAGCTGGATGGCAATAAGGTGACAAAATTAAAATTACAAACTGTGTGGCTGCGTCTGGAAACCACATTCAGAGTTAACCTGTTTTAAATAAACAGGGTTTGAAGAATAAACAACATGCTTGATTTTAACAAGTTGGCAAACAAGACTATAAAGTTATGTAATTAGTAAATCTTATTTTGTCTGTCCCACTAACTGCTTGATGAGAGAAAGCTGCAGCTGCATCAACTGTTCCAGGTGGTCAATCTGTGAAAGGTAACAAAAACCATGTTATCCATTTGCACTTCAAATTTCAACTGCTTAAGCCAGTTCTTACCATGTATGACATAACAATGTAAGTCAAAGTTGGCCATTAACACCTAGCTTAACAAACTAAAAAACAATGTTCTATAAAATTGAAGTTCAAAGATGCTTTCCAAAAAACAGTGAAACCAGCTTTGACCTTAGTCGTCAGGTTCAGACAGCAGCAGCCAGAGGCCTGAGGATCTGGGATTCAAACAGAAAGCCAAGTCAACGCTATACCATCCAACTCATTGTAGAATGAAAGTGTGATAAAAAGTTTTAAAACATTTTAAGTTAGGCAGTCGCAGATCATTGTTCTCGTTTTAAAGCATACATACCGTGAGTTTTAGTATCAATTTTGCATGGAGGCTCCATTTGCGCAATTATCTTCTGAACGGGATCTTCTGAAAAAAGCAAGATGTCAGTACAAATGCTACTTGGCTTCAGCACTTACCATACCTCGCAAGCCATTATGGATACTTTTTGTATTAATTTTTTAATTAAGATTCAATGATTAAATCAGTAAAAATGAATAGATTAAACCAATGATGTAAATAATCATTACTTGCTGCACTTCTTTCCAGTATTGAAATGTATTTGAACCTAATTAAGCAATTAAATTAAAGCAATATGAGGCATACCACAAATTGTGAATATAAAAAAAATACTGGGTTAGCCAGGATATTTTGTTGAATTTATAATGCAAAAGTAAAGACAAGCAACAAACCATTGACTGACACAGCAGAGGTGTTTTTCTTCTGCTGGGGAGTCTGGGGTTCCGGCTCTGGGATTATGGTTAGGCCGGAGGTAGCCGTTGTATGTTTCAGCCCCTTTTGGGTTTCAGGTATGACCATGGGCTGGGGGGGGCAGTCAGGTACAACTGGAGTGCTGGCAGCAGATGTGCTGCTGGCAGTTTGGTCAGCCTTCTGGGTGGTGGATGAGCAAGGATTACTATTTGCCTGGTCCTGTAGTGCATCTAATATCATGGTGGTGAGGTGCCCCCCACCCCTCTCAGTGGGCAGAGTGAGTGAGAGCACGTTAACAGAGCCATTGAAGGACTGGACAGTGGCGAGGACACCATTCAACAGCTGGCTTTGAAACATCTGCAGCACTTCCTCTGGCAATTCTGCAGGGAAGTGTTCTTTACCTAGAAACAGAGAGCGGGGCGAGGTGGGGTGGGGCGGGGGGTGGGGACATGATTACAAATAATCAAATCAATAAAATAATTTCAGAGAACAGAAATAACATCCCCTTTGTCTTACCAGTGAGGGTGCAGCGAGTGATCTGAAAGGGGAGCTGCAGCAGGTGCTTGGTGATAGGCAAGATACGGGAGAATGGCACCTTCTCACTGTTGCCGTAATCTGCATAGATGACACTCATCTCATTGTCACCGACCTCCAGGACCACCGCACGGTACCAGTTATTGTCAGCTGGAGGAAAGAAAAAAAAAAAAAAAAAAAAAAAAAAAGGTCAGGGTTTTTAAATTCCATTTTTTGGCAGTTTTGTGAGCACCGATAGATGCTTATTAGATTTTGACAGGGATAGCCGTTTACCTTCATGTCACAACCTCCAGAAGTATTTTTTTGTGTATTTTACTGCCTTGATTGGCTTGTGTATTCATGTATCTACGAAATGGGTTAAATAAGAATACATATTTTCTATTCACTTAGAGGCAATGTCTAAAGTCAACAACATGCATAAAATGTCTTAAGTTCAGATTCAAATAGCCTTGAATCCTGCCTTTAAGAGATAACAAAGATGACTTTACCAAAACTGCCCTTAAAAATAGATGAGCCTTTACCAGCTACAAACCTACAGACAGCACTGAAAAATCCATTAAAACAGACCCTGTTGTTAACTGAGCTGCGGAATGTATCCACGCTATAGTCTCCTTCTTGCATGCTGTGTTTACAGAGGAGCCACTCCTACGCTCTGCAGCACAAACGCTGTATAATTATATCTACTAGCAGACACCAAATTACCAGCTTAGGTCTGCAGGGGCAACAACTGCAGGTGGGGTCTCAAGAACAGAGTGTGAACATAAAAACTGGATGTAAGAATGAGATAATTGAATTCATGGTGGCAGATTGTGTCTGTGTTTCCTCTGAGTGATAGCTCAATGATGGATCAGCTGGTGTGTCCTAATACGGTCTCTTGCCTGTAATCATTAAACGATGTGTGGGAATGATACTGCCTTAGCAACGGGGCTTTCCCCTGCTGACAGTATCTATCAAACTCTGGATGCAATTTCCTTATGAACCATCATGTTGACTAATCCACCTATCAAAACTCAACTGTAATCTTTTGTCACATAAATTTTCTCAAATAAGATTACATTGTTTTGGCATAAAAGCAACAAAAACTTCTTTGTTTACCAAAAGTCTAGATATATCAATATAATTTTTCAACACTAATATTGTTAGCCATTATGCATGGCTAGATTTGAAGTTGCATTTACTGACTTTTTTTGTCATCCATTGTAAAAATGTCACTTAAAATCATGTTAGGATGTGAAGCACCATGAATTCAGAAGCTTGCTCACAGTTACTCACTCGTAATTACCTGTCTGACACCTAGTGGTTTTAAGGGTCATGACAATGCTCACAAACACTGAACTAGTTGTACTCACTCAATTTGTGTCTACACAGTAGTGCAGAGAGCTTTGCATCTACTGTCTGTGTCCTTGTTACTGTTCGCTACCTGCCTCTTCAAAAGCTTTGATGGTTTTACAAATGCCAGTTAAGTCTACACAACTCATTATATTTTGGTGGGGGGAAATTGAGCAGTTAAGGGGATAGAGGCCAGGACTAACAATGTACGTTGTTGCTTTAAGAAGAGCTGCATGCTATAGCAGTGTGTGTTACAGTTTGGACATACATTTTATGTCCATCTGGCATTGTGATAGAAGGACCACAAATTAAAAGTTAATCTCTGGACCTATTCTTTTATGATGTACAGAATGTATTTATGGAATATTAAGTGTTCCTCACCAGAGAACTGGGCACAGCAGGCAGCCCCAGGAACTGGTCTGCTCAGGACAGTGGAGGATAAAGAAGCACGAATGTTGCTGCAATAGGCAACCAGCTCCATCATCACATCCTGAAGCTTCTGCTGGTCCACTGCACAACAACACACAGAAATTACAACAGGAAGGTGTATTACATTTTCACCATTTGTGCAAGCCGAGTGTTCTGACCCTGGCTGGGAACAAGCAGGTAGAAGAGGGAAGGACTAGGGACGGCTGCAACGCAAGGCTGAAAGGTGTCGTTGAGAGGCAGCTCCACTGTCTTCCAGTCCACTGGAAAAGATGGGGCTGAAACAAGATCACAACACACAATTTCAACCGGGCTCCTTAAAAACATAAACCATTGCATTTCATGTTAAGAACACCTGTATTCTAGCTGACCTTCTGATGGCACTGCAGATTGACCCTCTGTTGGCATCTTTTTAGAACTGGTTCCTGTCTGGTTTGAGGCTTGCACATGCATTTGGCTGTTTTCATTTTCCTGTATGTTCTCTTGGTGTTTGTGTTCAGAGCCTGTGGTTGTATGCGTCTCTTTGGGAACCGCTCCAGGAACTTTGGCTAGTTGCGCAGAAATGAGGGCAGCTGCCACATTCTGCCCTTTGCTCTCCAGTTCCACACCATAGCCTTGTTCAGTGGCACAAATGACACGTGCAGAGAGCTGCTCGCCATCCACCAGACTCTGGAACCACAGCAGGGCTTCACTGCTCCACTCTGATCCCAGGGGCTCCACACCTGATTCCAAACATACACACTTTGTAAGACGCATAATGTTGAATGCCCCTTTTATTCAACTATCCAAGAAAAATTATAACAATAAGTCTTTTACACACCCACCCACCCCCACACCTGTGAGCCAGCAGCGAATTGCCTGGAAAGGTAGAGTCAGGAGTCGGGGTGTAATGGATCGAATGTGGTCCTTTTCCACTTTCATGCTATAACCATAGTCCACGAAGTTTACACACACAACTTCAGACAGCTCGTTTACTAAAGCCCGATACCACTCTTTATCACCTGGGGAGCAAAAAGCAAATAATCCTGAATGTCATCTGATCAAGGCTGTTAGGAAACAGTTCCATGTGTCAGTGTTTATAACAACCAGCGGTACGTTAAATAATCTCACCTGGAAACATGGCACAACAGGGCTCCCCCATTTTGGGCACAAAAGGTGAGGCCTCTGCCGCACAATGCTGTTTCAACTCAGCCCCGAGCTCTATCAGCCGTTGATGGTCTGACAAACACATGAAATGAGAAAAGGTCACATTAAAGTATTAAAATAGAAAAATCAAGTCTTATGTGGACATCTGAAATTGCCATAACCTTATTAATATAAGTCAAACACAATTATAAAATAGAATAAAAAAAAAAAAAAAATAGAACCTATAATATACACACTGCAGTGTTTCCCATAGCTTTTCAAGTTACTTGCATTATTGTGGAAGTGCAAAGAATTAAATACTTAATCTAGGCAGAAGAAACAACTATACCTATAGGATTGTTGATGCGGCAGTAAAACTCTTGAGGGTTCTCCACAACACTGGCTAGCAGTGCCACTGTCTGGCCGTCACAAGGAAGCTCACTACAAGACCACACCAGAGGCTCACAAGCTGGGGCCGGCACTGAAAAGCATTATATAAGATTTAGGCTTTACTATCTGCCCGCTTCAAAATTATAAAGTTAGTCATAAAATTCTCTAATTAAGACTATGGTAGGTACATTTGATAGAATGACTCAAGTGACACTGCAGTTAAACTAACATTACCCTAACATACAATATCCTGAAAAGGTAGAGGCAGTCATCATCATGGTTAAACACCCAAAAGGGTCAATCATTGCTTCGATTTGAGAATTTTCTCTCATGCTATGTTTTAGATAGAGAACTGGATATCATTTTCATAATTTAATGTTAGTCGTTTACAACCATGTGGTTCCGCAGCAACAGTTGCTGTCTCGTCAGCCTGCTGGTCACTACTGATGGGAACAGGAGAAGGAGCAGGTGCAGCAAAACCAGCAGAGATCAACAGCTCGGCTACATTGGCCTGAGGATCACTGGCCTCATCAATCATGGCCACCAAAGCCTTGCCCTCATGTGCTCCCTGGATCTCAAGGCGCAGTATTCGGTTCGATACCCTTCGCTGCAGGGCCAACAGGCAGTCCTCTGACCAGCTCTCCCCAACAGGCTGCACCCCTGGAACAGCCCAACGACAGATGCTTGAGAGAATGTGAGACAACGCGTTTCAGAAAGACACATGCATTTTCAAAGGTTTATTATAAAAGTTAACATCATTTTTCAGGTACCTAAATAGAAGAAGTTACTTTATATACTATAGAGTGAAGGCAAGACAACCTCCTGGTGACATACGGTCCTAAATAACCAATAAGGTAAAGCGTTTTTTGAGTAACTTTCTTTTGAAAAGTTGGGTGACACTACAAAATAAAGCAGCGAAAAACAATTGAAGAATATTTAGCTCTCAAAGCAGATCCGTCAAACACACTTTGGTAAAGTTCTAACCATTTAAAATTTGCTTTACAACGCATATACTACCTGCAAGACCACAAGCCATAGCCTGCATGGGCAGGGCCAGTAGTGAAGTGCTGATAGGCTGCAGGTAGCCTAAATCCACCTCCTCAGTGTTGCCAAAATCAAGGTAGCCGACACAGACACGTTCCTCTGATGAATAAGCCAGAACTTTAGCCCTGTACCACTGCTTGTCCTCTAGAAGAAACACAGAGGTCAGAGCTAGATTAGGTTCACAATGCAGGTCAACAAAGGGAAACTACTAATTTGATATTATACTGTATGACACCATGTTTTAAAAGCTGAATGTAGAAATGTAGACACACAGAATCTGTGAATTTGTCAGCTGGAGCACCTCAGGCCTGAAGCATTTACAAATCATGAAAACACATTTATAAAAAGGAATACACTAATCTTTTGGCTCTTTTTGTGCATCATGTATTCACTTGTTAGGCTACAATAAAAACACACTTTTACTTTAGTAAATGGCATAACCAATTGCGCATATTCTCGATAACCCAACTGTCACATACTGGAATGTGTTAAAGGGTGATATATTCTCAATATGCACGTATGTGTTGTACCTGAGAACTGGGCACAGCAAACTGTGCTGGGGGCTGGCCTGAAGTTCTGGGGGGCTGGGGCCTGGCAGCAGTGTTCCCTCAGCTTCAGCTGCAACTCCTGAATCACTCCTGTAAACCATAAGTTCTCAAGTTAAAGATACATGTCAAAGTCCAGAGGTTTTAGTTGCGTGTACCAGATGAAAAGCTACTTACCAGCGTTCTCCACCTTCTGTACGATAATTTCATTGGGCGACTGAAGATGAGTAACCACAACAGAGAAGGAGTCACCTACTGCCAGTGTCAGTGGGTCTGGTGGCTGAGCCCATGTGTTGTCATCCTTCCCATCGGAGAGACGCCTGAAGTTATCCAAGGATGCACTTATCATGGCATCTGAGGAAAAAAGAAATATATATATATATAGATAGATATACATATATAGAGATATCTTGCATTGCTCTAAATATTGGTTGCAAATCAGATGCTGAAAAATTCCATTACGTGTTGCCAGGGTTCCTGTAAAATCTTTGGGTAGAAATTAAATTACCTTCATGACTTTCAATACCTGAAAACAGGCACCTGTGTAATACATATTTCAGCAAACTGTGCATTGAAACACTGTCGTCCCCAGCTTACTGTTTGTCGCAGCCCTGGTCTGCAGTCTGATTTCAGTTGGGATGGTTAAGTACTGGATGGCTAACAATTTTCCTCAGTTTAATGATAACAAACCTGAAGTTCTTGTCTTTGGTCCATCAAAATCCAAAACTGCCATCCCTGCCGACCTTAGTCCCCTTACCCCCTATGTTAAACTCCATGCACGTAACTTGGGTTATTTTAGACTCCCATCTTAACCTGGAGAAACAAATATCTTCTGTTGTAAAGACTAATAATAATTTCCAAACTCAAGTCTGTTTTGTCATACAATGATCTGGAAAAAAGTAATCCATGCCTTCATAACCTCCCGCTTAGACTATTGTAACTCTCTCTACTTTGGTCTCCCTCTGACTCTGGTGGCACGGCTTCAGATGGTCCAAAATGCAGCGTATGGGCTGCTCACAAATACAAAAAAGTGTGAACACATTACACCTGTCCTAGCCACCTTGCACTGGCTTCCAGTCCAGTCTAGGATACAATTTAAAATACGGTTGATGGTTTTTAAAAAGGTCTTCCAAGTCCTGGCCCCCAGCTACATAGCTGATATCATTCATCTTCACGTAGCTCCCAGGTCCCTCACATCCTCCAGCCAAGGCCTCCTCCATGTCCCACGGTCCCAGCTTAAGCAAAAAGGTGACGGAGCCTTTTCTGTTGCTGGCCCTCAGCTGTGAAACCGACTGCCACCTGACATCAGAAATGCCCCTTCAATGGTGATATTCAAAGCCAGGCTCAAAACTCACCTTTTTACATTGGCCTTCCTGGCATTTTAATTGTCTTATCCTGCTATGTTTGTAATTAAGGGTTTGTCTTTTGATGTTGTTTTTAGCCTAAATCACTGATTTGTAAGTGTGTTTTATTTTTATTTTATCACCATGTGGTTAATGCGCTATGTACAGCACTATGGTCAGCGCAAACTGTATTTAAATGTGCTATAGAAATAAACTTTACTTACTTACTTACTATATGGCTTACTTATTTCTTGCTGAGTTGGTGTTTCGTTGACTGTTTCCTCTGCTGCATAACCGAGCTCAAGGAGGAATGTGCTCAACTTCTTTCCTAAAAGACAGGTAGAGAGTTGTCTTTATGGCTTTAAACTTCACATCACAAATTACACATTTCCCATCATAAACATGTTTTTCAGCATTCCCAACTCAAGATAACATACCCATGGAAAGCAGGATATCCACAGCATGGATGCGGCCATTTTCTAGGGATTCCACCAGTCTAACAGTCACAATCTTGCCTGCCAACAGCTGTTTCACTGATATACGGCACTCGCCTGACCAGTTTCCAGTCACTGGGACCACCCCAGCAATATGGCACTCCATTGCCTGGAAGTAATAGATGCAAGTGCTAGTGTCATCATGCAAAAGACTACAAACTGTCAGCTTGAATGTTATGTAGTGGGAGTGTGTTATCATTACCATGCTTAAAAAAAATAAGATGAGTGGTGTGAATATGCACTCACGCATGGACAAAATGGCTGGATATTAGCAGCCAGGGGCTTGATCCTATCCACAGGTACATCCTCTTCATTGCCAAAGTCAATGTAAAGGATATTAGCCATCTTCTGGTCAGCAGTTAAAGTCTGGACCAGGCCTCGGTACCAGTTCTAAACATAAAATAAAGGCAAACACACAAGTGTCACAGTGCACAGTCAAGAACTGAGCCAATGTGCATATTAAAACATGCGTCTCTTATCAAATTGCTTGAGAAGGCCTCTGCTCACCAGATCACAGGAGAACTGAACCGCGCAAACCTCACCAACATGTGGTACATATGTCCTCAGTGAGGGGCAGCTGTTAGTTTTCTGAAGCTCTGTGCTGATATATTGCAGAGCTTCCAGCAGCTCAGGACTTTGTGCAACAAGAAAAAACCTGCCAGGGCTGTAGAACTCTACAACAGATGCCTAAAAGCCACACACAATTACAACAAAAAGACAATGCATGTTCGTATTAAATAACGTTGGCTAGATCAGTCTTTACAGTTGAGGCAATCTGAGAATGTTGTACCTGGATGTCTGTTCCCTTAATGATTTTAGTCATATGCAAGTCCTTCAAATAGACCCTCTGGAGGCTGGATGCATTACCGTGCTTCAATAAACAGAGGTTAAACGTAGATGACAAAACACTGACCACAAATCCTTTACATTGCATTATTTCAAACTTGAACAAACGTTAGCTTGACTTTTTACTTGCATAAGAAGATCTCCAAATCACTGCAATTACCTTGGACTCAACCAGGCCGGCTCCGTCTCCTGTCGCCAGCGACGCTGTTTCCTTAGTTGTCTCTCTTAAATTAAAAGGAACAAGTGAGTGCACTTTATCTATTGAACTCTTGACTGGTGAATCACAAGGATTGTTTTTTGTTGGCATTAAATATCATCACAGCTGACCGTTAATGGTAGTCAGGGTCTACGCATCTTACTTTTCCGGTTCTAGATCAATGGACTTGCACATGTGTCTGTGCGCCTTCCAGTCTTCTGTCTGACATGCCACAGAACAGTAAGGAGTCTTCTTGCAGCGCTTGCACCGAAAATTTCCTGTCAAGTGAATACACTTTTTACTGCTTCAAACATTACATGATGGCCAAGCAAACTTGTCTTCATTTTCCTGGAGCACGAGCAGATAGCTGACAGGAACATCATGATGAAAAAGGTTGAGAGAAAAAGAAAAAAAAGGCGTACTATAACGCTGGCTCTTCTGTGTCTACCCTTCACAATAAAAACCCAGCTTAAATTCCTTTAGAGCATTTCACTAAGAGGAAACTCAATAAAAAGCCATTTTGCCAACACTAAATATCAAACAAAAGCCAGACACTATATCGTATTAAGTTGCTGTGAGCTGTAAACGCGAGACTATCTTGGAAAGACAGCAGTTTTCATCAGACTCACCCTGGGTCCGTTAATTTAGTGTACTGCTAATAACATTACCGTCGGCAAAATACAACCGCAATTAAATCTATTCTTCAACGTTAACCATCAAGCCACTAAGCCTGCTTGGAAATGAATACCTCTGCTGAAGTATTAAATTTGTTAACGATATTAATGACTAGACGACACAGCACCGCCGTCATTAAACACAGACTGTGGCGATATTAGCATGCAATATCGTTGACGATAAAGACATCACTAAAATGTAGTTGAACAAAAACCCTCTTCTAGAGTGAAGTTGCGTATTAAGTGGTTTGGGGTCTTGCTGTAAGTCATTTTGGAGTACAATTTGGTAGAAATACCACAGGCCAAGCAACGGCCCATTCCAGGCATATTTTGAACGGGCACTGTACTAGTTTAAAATCATTACATAAAAGAAATGGCACACGCCATGATCTTTTTCACTTTTATAAATGTTTATTTATCTAACAGGGTCTTAAATATTGCAATTGATTTGCCTCCTCATTTGCATGTTATCATTATCAATAGGACTTTCCCCAGAAAACATCTTGCCATAGCTAATATAACACACACAATCTGAAGACAATCTTAACAGCTAGTCAGCAATATGTCCACCATGAGTCTATAATGTGTTAATTTTATAAAGTAGGATTTTTTGGAGAATGGAATGCTCCAAAACTGTATCTTAGCAAAGCCACTTTGATGTGGGACCAGTTTTGGTAAGGCAAAAAAAAACTAAAATATACATTTGACATGAATTTGCTCATTAATACTCATAATGTAAATGTTTCAATATTTGCCTCCCAGGCTGATTCTCATCAGTTATTTAATGGCAGGTGGATAAATACTTGTATACTGTTGGCACTCCATGGTGCAAGGCTGCAGGAACTTTATACACCCTTCACATTGAGTTGATGCAACTTTAATGGTGACAATATTACCTTGCTGACCACAGAAGTTGCAGAAGTATACAGTCAGCGCTGGTGGTATGGATCCTAACACCTATGAAGACAGAAAATACTTGAAAAACGGCAATGTTCAGCAGAACACATTGGTTTTCCAATTATGAATAACTGCAAGTTTGTTACATACTGCAGATTGATCCCTGCTGATTCCTGCAAAAAATAAAAGTGGAGGAATGAACATGGTAGAATGTAGCTAAGGTCTGAGGTAGTGGCTAATAATATTGCCATGTTCTAGAATTAAAATTGTATTGCGGTTTAGTTACTAGTCGCATTGTACAAAAACAACGGGTATGCCAGGCAGGTGTGTCCGGTAATGGACGATCATCGAATGATTGCATTGATTTACCATCTCCAATGGCGCCTGACGCGGGGCGCACAGATGTTGCATTGGGCATGGTGGGATGTCTTGGAGAAGGCAATGCGGTAATAAGAGCCACGGGGGTCGATGATGGTTTCCTCAAGGGCTGGTTAGGTCGAACCAGGTTTGGAGAAAATGAGCGGTACATGGCGGCAGCTGTGAATGTTATAAATATCATGTATAGTCAGATTTAGTCAGAGTTCAACGAAATATATTGAGTGCACAAAAAGTCGTTTTACAAATAAAAGTACTACATTCTTAGCTAGCTTATAAGCGCCGAAGCAGCTAACGATTACGTTAGCTGGCTAGCTACACTTCACGGTGATTGATGCTAGCTGGCTTAGTTAACGTTAACTTAAGTTAGCAAGCCAAAGCAAACGGCGACAAATACAAAACTTACAACAACATACTTAAACAATGTCATATTACGAGACAACTGAATAAATAAACCCAAACAAATAAATATATCTGTACTTTATGGTTTAATATTGCAGAGTAAATATTTTACCTGAATGCACGTGTTGGTGGTAGAGATAAAGTGTGTTGCACATGCGCAGTAGCCTCAATTGCGGATAGGTCAAGGGCAGAATGAAATTACCGTAATTCTCATCTTCTGCTTCTTTCCTAAGAATAAAGACACATTCATTAAGACTAATTATATGTAGTGGGTTTCAATCATAGACTGTTAATATACAGTCTATGGTTTCAATATTGACCTGGGATATTAGCATCATAATTGCCTTTCATTTTCCAGAGCTGTGTTCATGTCTGTCTGTGCATTGGATGCTGGCTCACTGTCTTGGTTATTGCACAATGGACGCTGACTGATTAATTGCATTTGACTCAAATATGACATTGTGTGGATGCCATATACAGTAGGAAAATGCTTTTCCCCCTTTTTTTTCTTTCTTTATTTCAACAAAACACAAAGTCTGCTAACAAGGTATCAGCTAAAGGGCCTGTGGTGTTCAAAAGGCAGAATGCAGCAATCACTGTCAATAACAAGCATATTGCAACACAATAATCATGGGCTACACTATCTCATATTAATACGAGACATGTGTGTGATGTTTAATGTAGTTTACTCATGTATTTGTGTTCATGTTTGGTATAAAATTCCATTTAGGTGAAGGTGTATATGGGTGAAAGTGTACCTGTCGTGTGTTAACGTTACACTGACGTCATTTCTTACCGGCCCGTCATTGGTTTATATCGCTTCATCGTTTCTCCCCTCTCGCAGTGGCCATATTTGTTGATGTGTCATATCAAAGTGACTTGTTGGGGCTATCAGCTGGTAAAGCAGGGAGCCCAAAGTTATCTCTTGTCTGGGTTCGCTCCGAATTTAACTACACCATGGGCTTTCCGCATTCGGTGGGTGAAAATCTAACCATGTTTATTAAGCTTTATTTGTCATTTATGTTAGATGCTAACGTTGGCGTTAGCTACGCTAGCTAACGTTACAGTGTGCGGACTTTACTTGTGGCTAGCTAACGCCTCTCCTATCAACGTTAGCTTAGCTAGCTAGCTAGCTAAAGAAAGCAGTGCCTCCATAGTACAAAATGTCAGTCTGCAGTTATGCTCTTAATCTATTTGAACCATTTATTTTTAGTTTGTTGTGTGTTACGTTATGTAAGGTGCGATCCTAATGCCATGCCGTGGTTAACTAGGCAGCTAGCACGATTAAGTCAGCGTTGGTAGGGCTAGTGTTCAATGGCCCAAAGTGTTAATAAAACTGCAGTAAATACAGATGGCACATCGGCGTGCTTCTTGCTAACTACACATTAACCAACCCGATGCATGCTCCAGCTAAAGGCTGTCTTTTAATAAGACTCGCTACTGCCATTACGTTAACCAGCTACTTTTGACACCTGTCGTAGAGCATCATCGCCATGGTGTGTGTTTTATCTGTTTGTGCTTTCACTGTTTAACACGAGAAGCTTGATTGTGTTGCTGTATGTGACTATGATTCATTTATCACAATAGGATGGTGGAAAGCACAAGTCTTCCAGGTTTTATTTTAAGTAAAATTACGATCCCCAAGTGTGTAATATGGCAGACGTGGGACAACGCTAGTGAGTACGGATAAGATGGTATAGAAAGAGACATGGCAAATGGTGCTGGGGGGATTTTGGGTCAGGAAACATGGTCTAACATATCCTCTTTCAACAACTCAGAGAGCTGTACTAAAGATTGCATCGCTTCCAGCTATTCTCAATCATCTGTCAGTGATTAACAACACATTAGATGCTGACAAAGCACTTCTCAGTCCAAGGGAATAATGTTTAACTGCTGAATATTTAATTTTAAGAGGTTCAAGCCATGACTGAATGTTTCAGACTGAGACAGGGCCTACTTTGTTCATTACCCTTTTACCTAGCTTAAGTGAGCAGTGGTTGGTTCATTTTCAAGAAAAGTGTCATCAAGCTGATCCAAAAAGGTTGTATTTCTTATTCTCAAAAGTAAACGCGAGAACTGAACTGATCCACGTGTTCACCATGTACCAGCCCTTAGATGTCGTATTGTGTTTTTATATTTCTTAATATTAGACACAGTTATAAAAGTTGTACACTTTAAATTAAATTTATTTAATTTAAATTCAAACATTGTACAGTCTTTAATTGTCATAAGTGTGTTTTACCATCACTTCTAAATGGATCGATGATACACTTTTAAGATCAATGCAGTGAATCTGTGTAATAATCTTGAATACCTATGTTAGTCATATGACGTACTTTGCCACACGCCCACAAGTGTAACAATGTAACGGGTATTGAGAGGGCCACACCTCTTAGTGTGTCTGTTGGGCATGTCTTTGAGTTATGTGATCCTTTTGGTAACAGGTATTAAGCTTATACCTCGGCATTGGCAGGGTTTTTCTTGGCTCAACACAAAGTCAAGATTGTACCTAATGACCAGACAGGAACAACATGCAAAAAGCACAGGGCTGCTGTATTGGTAACATCCAGGAATTATAGGCTGTTCACAGAAAAGCTGTTGTCAGACAACGTATGAAAACCCAAACCATTTGTTTTGTCTGTGCCCCAACTCAGTCTGCCTCTCTTCTCTGTGTCTGCTTCTCCATCTATCTCTGCCAGATTTAAACCAGAGGGACCATGGAACAGCCTGGTCCTGCCTCAGATACACATGTGATGGAAGGATCGGAGGTTGAATCTGTGTTGGAGCGATTGCAACTGGTGAATCAACCTCACAACCGCACTTCTAACATAGAAGAGGAGGAACAAACCTCTCACGACATTGCAGATGAGGCAGAAAAGGGCAGTCAGGCAAAGGATGAATCAGAGCTTGACAGTAAATTAATCAAGACTACGACAGATGTCCAGACAGAGATAAAGACAAAGTCGGAAGCTCAAACATGCAGTCAGGAACATGTAGAGGGGAGAGAGCTGGATGCTGATGACGGCTGTTATAGCAGTACAGTTTCAAAGGAAGGCGGGATCCCTTCACTTTCAAATGAGGCTGGCCCAATCACCCCTTTGGATGATGTGGTAGAAAGCTCTCCTTCTGTTCTTGAAGGGACAATAGAAACCTTATTGACTTTTGATAAAGGGAAGGATTCTCACGCCACCACTCTAAACAGCAATGAGCTGCCATCAGTCTTGGTTACAAATTGTCCCACAGAGCCATCGCCTGCTGATGATAGTGGTTCAGCTGAGAGTCCATCATCCACTTCCATCCAAAGCACTTCCAAAAACTCCCCCACCGACTCGACAACCTCCTCTGGATTCTGTAATGGACCTTCTACCCCCAGTTCAGAGACTGTTGGCTCCTCCCTTGCTTCCAGCCCACAAACCAGTGCTAACACGTCAGCCCCCTCACATGACTTGTCAAGTCCGTATGACACTGATTGCAGCCGAAAGCTCATCTCCCAGATCCAGCGCTCCCTGTCACAGGAGTCACTGCTGGATGAGCTAGAGTCAGAGCTGTTGGCTTTTCAGCTGCCTGAGGGGGGACGTGGAGGTGAGAGGAAAGGGAGCCCCCCTGTCAATGGTCTCCCTACAGACCAAGAGGGCTGCATGGTGGTCTTGGAGAAGTGTGTGCAATTCAAGTATGCACAGCAGGAGAAATCTATTCAGAGGTAAACTGCTAGTTCATCAGTTAAAATGGATGCAGTATTGTGTCCGTTTTATTAGATGAATCAATGTCGCTGCTTTATCTGCTGCCTAGACTAGCTGATGGTGTACTAGGCCACTCTAATTGTATCATTTTAAACTGCTATTTGTACAGTACTTAGCTTCCATTGTAGTGGGTCAGTTTAGCAAGAGATTAACATACTTTCTAATTATTTTTTTTTCACCTTAGTTGTTAAATCTGTCTTGATTAAAACTGGTACATAAGAATAATTGTTTTAAATTCCAAGCGTTTTTTTTGTGGTAGTGAAACTGGAATTTTTTGCTAAATGACACACACATTTTCTTATTTTGCTCTTTCTTCTAGCCTCAATAACAACAGTCTAAATTCTTCAGTACTTTGTGTGGACTTGACCTGAAGTGTGTGTGTGTTGCTTTTGTGTGTGTGTGTTGCTTGTGTGTGGGGGTGGGGGTGGGGTGTGTGTGTGTGTGTGTGTGTGGGGTGTATGTGTGTATATAGGCTGCTTGAGGAGAACAAGAGGCATCAGGAGCTGATCCTGGGTATCTGTTCAGAGAAGGACAACATGAGAGAAGAGCTGAAAAAGAGGGCAGAAACAGAAAAGCAGCACATGGCCACTATTAAAAAGGTTGGTTTCATCATCTATGGTCTAATGTTCATGGTTAAGTGGCACGGACTGTTTTGGAGCACAAACCCAAGTTATGTTGTCTGTATCTATCCTTTGGTCCAAAACAAGCATATTGTTTGTCCTGCATGTCTCTCCGAGCTATTTTTAATCTGTTTTTTGAAAACACTGGAAGCCTATTTACCATATGTTTGTCATCAACAAGGAAGTGTTCCTCTGCAATGTCTTGTTGTCTGACTTCCTGCCTGTGGCGGACATTGGCTTCTGCTAATTGTGATCAAATTTTTGCAAATATTTCAATTTTTGCAAATATTTTAATTTTTGCTGTATAATGTTTTGTGTTAGGTACTGTCACATCTTAAAAGGAAAAAAAAGTTGCTCCACAGCAGCCTTAAACACTGATGGCTTATCATAGTATTGCTATTGACCAACTTTTTCAACGTCCGGTGTCCTTTTTGTATTTGTCCTACGCTTTGATTTACAAAGCTTACCATCCATCTAACATACCAAAACACAAGTACTGTAGTTCTCTCTTCATTGGATCTGGTCTAGCATTGCTGTTACCATAGAAGGAACAACAATTGATGCATTCTTTCTTGGTAACAGCGTTTGTTTAGGCATTGTGTAGGCGGAAGGGTGTGGGAGGGATTTTTATGACATGCACACAATGCATGCTTTTCTCTCCAACCATCATATGTAATTAGTTTAGGCTTATCTTTTTTTGTCCTGTCTTTCCAGTAAACGTCTCTGATTTTGAGGACTGGAACAAAGGCAAACTGCCTTCCTCTTAATGTGCTGTATATTTTGCCTCCCAACATTTTGTGTCAGGTGTCCTCCTGTGAAGCAGGTTAGCCCAGTTTTGGCCCCAGGCTTACATGTTGCTTACCCTGTATACTCCCTGTTTCTGCAGTTGGAGGGCAGGGTGGAGGAGCTGCTGAAAGAACTTAAGGAGTCGCGGGATAAACTAATTCACCAGGACCAGGCAGCTAAGGCTGCCCTCCAGCACATGCATAAGGATATGTCCTACAGGCTTGAACAGGTATAACTGGTACCCAAATACTGTGAGGGTCTTTGATAAGCTTGTCACACAACTTGGTTTTGCCCCAGTCTGACTCTTATTTACATGTCTGCTCCATTTTAGGCTGCTACAGTACCTTATTTTGTGAACTAAGATCGAGGCTGCGTTTAATTAGTGTTTTAACTTGAGAGCAGAGGGAAAGTGGGCGGGGCAGGAGCGGGGGATTGAAATGGAAAGCACCTGCCCTTGTTCACTTTCAGCGCAAACTATACGAATCAACCGCCCGTTGTAGGCTTAGTGCTACTGCTTCAAGTGTGTTTTATTTTCGATCTTATTTTCTATTAATTATCGCATTCTATCCCTGTTTTTATGTTCATTTTATGTCTGCTTATGTCATGCAATTTCCTTATTGTGAAGTATTTCATGTATGAAAGGTGCTTTATTTATAAAATAGTATTACTCCTTTTTACATGTCATAAATACCTGCAGACTCATTTCAATGAGGCTTGTTAATCAGCTGCATGAGATTATTCTGATTTAGAAAGTTTGTGTAACATGATTAATCATATTAATGCTTAGGCTATATTTCACAAAAACAGAATTTCTTCCATGCATTTACAGATAATGTTGGAAATAATGAAATCACACATACAACTATCTAGTAAATAAAAAAAGTTTAAAGTAGGCTACATATTAATTGACGGTTATATTAGATGTTTCAGTAAAATATCAAGCTATCGATGAGGAAACAGAAAAATCAAAATGTATTTATCCAATTTATTCATCGTCCCCTTTGGAGGTCAGCAACAGGAGTTTTAGCGGTTGTACATGACTGACCCCCTAACCTTAGGATGTATTTTCTTGTACCAAATGCATAACTGCAATACATTGTGGCTGATATCCACCTCTGGAGTGACCATCATTGTTCGCTCGCTCCTTTAGCCAAGGGTCGACCTCACCAAGTTCGCTTCAGTTTTTCAGACAAATGGAATGACACTAAAGATGGCGGTGGGGATTCTCCTAAGGACAAGTGCTTGGGGGAAATGAACTAGGGCATGTTGAAACACTAATGGAACCCAGCCCGAGTTTGTCACTTAACTCAAAATGAAAAAATGCTACAGGTAGTTTTTTCTAGTTTTTCTGTTGTTGCAGAAATGACAACCAAACAGTTGAGGGATACTTGGGGATGTACTGTACATTTGACATGAGATGGTATGGGATACTCAGTGTGAGTATTATTGATGTATCGACATGAGCTCAGACTACAGCTCCTGTGGTCACAGATGTCCCACCGAGGCGTAAGCTTGTCAGAGAGAAATGAACAGCAGACAGTTAATGAAGACATTTTAAACCACAATACAGCACTTAACACTCAATCATCAACATACAAAACAATAAGTGTATTCGTACATACATTATGTATACAAGATAATGGATTTTCAATGTTTAACTGAGCGAGTTCAGAGACAAGAATCAGTCGTCGAAATGTACTAAAAGATTTGCATTTACACGCACATTTTTTGTTTGTGTTGTAATGTAACTATCGGACAAAACTGCAGCCTGAGTATCTCCTTCTACAGCATCTTGAGTATCTCCAATCTATGAACTGAGTTTATGCATCAATGTCGCGGCCGTTGAGTAACTTGTACTACCTTACACAAGGAAATGTTTTCATCTTTTGATTTAAATTATTGCTAAAGTAACTGATTACTTTTTTTGTGATTGTTGCGGGCAAAAATCCTTGATTATGCGGCACGTTTTCTTAAAAAATGCGATGGAATATGCGGGATATTTATGCAGTTTTATGCGATGAAATTGCAGGAACTTGCAAAAATTGCGGGAACTTGCAAAAATTGCGGGAACTTGCAGAAACTGCGGTTTGATGAAAAATAGGGAAAAAAAAGTGATTCCCCCAACACCCTGCTTTTCAATGATGATCACGTTGCATAATTACGTCAATTCATAACGTTCCCATGCCAACAGGGGAAAATGGCTGCTCTTGTGTGAAGTAAATGCAACATTTTTCAACTTTCTGCTAAGATATATGTGACTTTTTTGCAACGAAAATGCGGGGATTATGAAATCATGCAAGCCCCGCATATTTTGCGCGGAAATCTGCAACTTATGCGGCGAAAGTGTGGGAAAAAATGCGCCCCCCCCCCATACCCCCACACCCTGCATAAATATGCAGACTTTGGCTGATTATGCATTGAGGTATAAAGGTAACTCACAACTGGCCAAAAATACAGTACACTAGTTTTTGCCAGACATGTTTCTTTGACGATGTTTGCACAAAACAGTCAAGGTCTTTGCACACCAAACTGTTGTTATTGCAGATGTAATCACTTGTTAAGCGAATAGAGCAGGAGAGCACATTTTTCATCTAATAGTTTCCACACTTGGTTGAAACCATGTAGGGCACTTTTCTCTTGACAGTTTTGTTATACTTCACAATTTTTAATTTCACTGTTCAGTGAACAATAAGAGGTAGTTGTGTCTTTTAAGCCTTTCCCTTATATCAGTCCTCCCTTGTATTAAGATGGTGACCCAGTTATTTTATGGAAACTCTGTGCCACCTAACTAATCATTGCTTTAATCTTTTAACTTGATCTTTTTTTTTTTTTTTTTTTTAAAGTTATGATGCCTTATGCACAAAATGTGCTATACCTGTTTTTTTTATTAAGTTATATTGTTAAAAACATAACTACACACAACAACTCTTATACAGTTTCTCCCTCCTTCTCTTACTCTCCTAAAAGTCCAGCTTGTAAGCGCATGCAGTGAAGATTGTACATAAAAACTGTCAACTGACAAGCTAAGAAATGGCACATGAGCATCTCATTGGCATGAGGAATGAACACACAGGTGTGAGAGCAGTAGTTTGTACCACCAGGTGCCCTGGTTTTTAAAGTGCTAGGGTAATCAAAGGAGGATCGATAATGCACATAATTTTTAGTTTCAGCCCTAATAAGCAAAATATGGGATTAAGAAAGTATGTTTTTAACATTGCTGACAAGGGGGAAGCTTTATTTGTAAAATGTTGACAAGCTGATGGTCGTACAGTCAGTCAGCAGTTTTGTTTTCCATCTACACTGCAATGCGGGATTGTCCTTCTATCTAGCCAACTGACCATCTTTTATTACTTGTGCCAGTCCAGGCTGAAATTGCAGCAGGCTAAGTAGAGAAGCCCCCATGTTTTTCTCCCCAGCCATCTCCCTTTTAGGTATTCCTGAAAGGAAACCTCACTTTCTTCTGATCCTCTTAGGCACATGTGTCAAACTCAAGGCCCGCGGGCCAAATCCGGCCCGTTGCAGATTTACATCTGGCCCATATATCAATTTGGGTTCACAATAGATTTTGGCCCGCCTAGTTGTGCGCCAAACCAAAAACACAGGAAAGTGTTTTTTAAATTGCAGTTACCTGACATTCAAAGCAGAATATGGCAAAGATTTGGCAACTCTGAGAATCAGAAATTCCTTCAGAAGCAGAGAGTTGTCATTTTCAGGCTGTGAAACAGGTTGTTTTGCTTGATTTGCTAAATTCTATGATGGCTGAGGAACTCTTTTGCTGACTTTTGTAGGACTTCATGGAAAAAAAAAAAAAAATCCTATAAAAATGTCGGAAAAAGCAACAAATTTACAAAAAGGTGTCAAATGTCTGAGAAAGCCACAAAAAAGTCAGAACAAATACAAACAAAAATGAGGAAAAAAACTTCCAAAATGTAAAAAAAAAAAAAGGGACATGCAGTAACAAAAGCACGTCAATAAACTCTATACATGTCTGGCCCTTGGTGTGATGCTCTTTTTCCAGTGTGGCCCTTAGTGAAAATGAGTTTGACACCCCTGCTCTTAGGGATCAGTACAAGCCGCAGCTCAGTGACTGAAATGTAGAAAATTATTTTAACCTATTTAATGACATAAACAACCATCTCAGGTGAACAAGAAGTGTGATGAGGCACGCCAAGAGAAGGAGTCCATGGTGATGAAATATGTGCGGGGGGAGAAAGAGGCCCTGGACCTGAGGCGGGATAAGGAGAGTTTGGAGAAGAGTCTGAGGGAAGCCACCAAGGAGGTAGACCGCCAGGCCCTCCGAGGAAACCAGCTGGCTCAGGAGAAAGGTCGGCTGCAACAGCTGTATGATGCTAAGGTAGATATACTACTACTACTACTACTACTACTACTACTACTACTACTGTCAGTTTTAGGTGCCTTGTTAAAGAGTTCTTATGTTCCAAACTTTTAATATCAGCACATAAAGGCTCAATAACATCTCTGCTTACTGTTTTATTTGCATTTATCTTCAAAAGAAATTAACCTGACAAAACATTTTCTACGTGGTACATTGTTTTGATATATCCATTTGAACCTATTGCGTTTCGCTTTATGTGGTAAATTGATTGACTTTAATATAATTTGCCACTGGACACCTCATAAATGTGTTGGATGTCCAACTTGGAACTTATATGCTTCATAAACATATTGGGGAATTAGCAGGGAAGAAGATCAGGACTAGTTAATTAACAAGTATCTCAGCTTAGCCAAAGATCTGTTTTCTGTCCTATCCTCTGATATTGTTCCTGATTCATCCATCTCTCTCTGTTCTCAGGAAGGCGAGGTTAGCAGGTTGACTCGAGAGGTGGAAAAGTTGAAGGAGGAGATCAACTCTCATCTTATCAAGGTCAAATGGGCCCAGAACAAGCTAAAGAGTGAGGCAGATGCACACAAGGTAATGTTAACTGCTATTTTGTGTTAAACTTTTTACTTATCAAACAATCCTGTTTGAACTGTTGAACTTTTGGTATTTTCTTATTTTTGGTCCACTACTATAAACTTAACAAAATACAAAAGAGTTCACCATATTTTTAATTACTTGTTCATAATATCCTTGGGCTTTAGATGCTATTGTGGTGGGTATGAACCTGAACATGCTGCAGTTCAAGTTTAATCAAATGATACAAATAGCATGATTTACATATTTACATTCTAATAGAGTAAGTAAGGTTGAAACATACATTTGTTGAAGCTCCAGTATACATTACCTATATCAATTTAAAAAACATACTTTAATTTCTGGTTAATGTTGAGTTTCTTAATTTAGTCTATAAACCACGCCTGTTGTTTGTCAAAGATGTGCGACAGAATACAAATAGCATCCCCTTCAGTCATTTCATCTGCAGCCGGTCCATAAAAACATGATTAGATGTGTCATTTAATTCAGGGGCGAAATGGGCTGAAAATGGTACAGTAATGATCCTGCAAGGAAATCATCATTAACACTGTTGCTATTTTTGGAAATGTCTATTACGAAGTAATGCTTTTATTTTGAACTGCCTCCAAGCAAATACACAACAATAAACCGAGGGAAAAGCAGAAAGTCAGGTGTGTGTGTCTGTGTGTAAGAAGTCACAAAACAGGAACCTTTTGCAAATCATTGCATGGCTTTATACATTACAGGCTTTGATTTGAAGTGAAATGCTGTTTTTGTAGCGTCCTAATTACAAAAGCATGTTTATGTTGATCGGTGTGCAGGAAACTAAAGACAAACTGAGAGAGACCACTTCCAAACTGGCCCAGGCCAAAGAAGAGACCGAACAGATCCGCAAGAACTGCCAGGACATGATCCGAACATACCAGGTCTGTGATATTTATCACATAGAAGTATTAGTTTGCTCACGACCAACAATGTGAGCAAATGTAAAATATCTGTATGTGTGTAAAACATGGTCTATGTCTGGATTTGTTGGATGTAGTTAGAGATTGTTAGTTTTATTTTTTTTTTTGGCAGCGTCGCAATTTGCGTGCTTATCAAAATCTGCTATCAAAATCAGTCAGCCTACTCCCTGAATTATATTAATCAAATCTAAAGTCAGTGACACATGAGGTGAGAAAACATTCAGCCTGTATCACATACTATGCTCTCACATACATGGACTGAATGACACTTTTTGCATGTTAATACAAAAATATGCTTTTCAGTGATTAAAATTGAACTTGATTGATTCTGCATTAGTAGAAAGGCAGTTTTCATGTATACCTTGTGATGGTAGTAGAGAGCTGCCTAAAATTTCTCTCTGTGCTGAAGAAATTAGTTATTGTATTCATCAGTAGTGTGTAATCAGAGCATACACAGAAAGCATATAGGAGAACAGGAGCTTTTTTGTGAAGTGAAAGATCCCAAAAAAAGTAAAGCATATGATGAATTTTTGTATGTTTTATATATAATTATCACATTTCAAAAAAAAAAGTAACTTACAACATATAGTTAATAAGACCAGAAAAGGAGTTGAACTAAAACCAGATATCTTTACATCATGTTTTGGTGTCTCATTGTCATTATCAGTGGCTTTCTTTTCCCCATGCCCTGTATTTCACCCATCTCTCTTTCTTCCAGGATTGCCTGACTTTATGTCAGCCCCTCTTTCACCCTGCTAACTGTCTTCTTTTTGAATCTTCTTCCCCTCTCTCCTCTAGGAATCGGAGGAACTCAAGTCGAACGAGCTGGATGCTAAACTAAGGAAGACCAAAGTAGAGCTGGAGAAACACAAGCAGGAACAAATGGACCAATTAGAGGTGCCAACCACAGTGTGCACACATACAAACACTTTCTCACACACATGTATACACAAGAACTCATTAATGTGTACACATTAATGTGTACACAGTAATGTAACACAAAGTAACACAAGCTAATTAGCTTAAGGTGACCAGTGAGTGGGCACTTAAAATCCTGGACAAAATGTGAAGCTAAGCAGCTTTACCACAAACATTAGTAGTTTATATGCTTGCTGCATACATAAATACAATTATGTTTCTACTGTGTGACAATCCACCAAAAATACAAAATGAACACTAATGCAGGTTTACTATTAATTCCAAATCACATATACATTCTGCTCCGCCAGGCCTTTTATTGATGGTGTTGATGCCAGCCCTTCTAGTAAAATTTATTTTTTTCAGCTGTTTTCATCAGTTTGAGAGGTGTAATTGCCTTAAGTAGGAATGAGTAACAAACTGGCACATGGGCTCTACAGACAGACACCCATGCATGCACACATGGGCACAGACGTGGACTTAATCCAAACACAATGGCCTGTTTTTCTCTCTGCCTCATTCTGAGGAGATCACACTTTAAAAATAAATGGCCTAGAAATAATCAATCGAAGCTGTGGGTTTCAACAACAACCCAGAAGACATCACGCAATTCTTGGCATCATTCCACTGCCTGGTTTGTTTATCCAGGCTGTTTACAAGTCATAAATATCAGGATTTAGAAGTCATTAAATTGTCTTAAATGTTGATGTATTAAGGTTGGCAGAAACGTTTAATTTAATTATATTTATTTTTATAAATATTTTTTTGTCTGATAGTTGGTCATAAAAAATATGAATACAATGACCTTTAACACTGTGGTGATATACAGTATGTTGTGGGCCTATCGCTGTGTGCATATTGTGTTTAGGACCTCAGCAGATATCGCTGCCCTGCTGGTGGATAAATTGGGGCAAATCTGTTTATTTTAGTATTATGTGTTATGCTCAAGTTATGATGCAGCTCAGTCATAAATAATGCAAACAAAGTGGTTGGGTTTCCATTACTGTGTGGGTGTTACCATTAAAATGGGATGGGAAGGGATGAATGGAAGAAAATAGACTCTAAATTTGCTGGCACCTCCATTACTGGCATGTTGTCTTGGATCCCACAGGCTACTAAAAGCTTCTTCGAATAGTTGACTAGCAGTCGTACTACTAATGGCCTTGTTCAAAAGATGAGACCAAACGTTATTAAGCTTTGCGTTCAAATGCATAATGACTGCATAAGCATAATAATGTTAATGAATGCCACACTTGGATCGCCAAGAAATGCATCTGCAATGAAATGATGCCACAGACTTTGATTTTTGTTTTTCAGAACAAAATGTGTTCCATTAAGTGTGAGTGAGGGTTAAGTTGATGGGTAAAACTATTGAACTGAATTGGTGATGTGGGGTAAATCTTTGTGATCACAATCGGAATTGGCATTTCGAATAAGGATTCTGAGGTTTAGAAACCGAAATTGCTTTTATGAGCAGATTCAAAAAGCCACAACAGTGGATACATATCTAATGTAGAACTTAATGCATCTGGCAGGTGCACCAAGTGAAGGCCAAAGAGCTGGATGACCTGAAAAGGAGTTACAAAGAGGGCATGGATGAGCTCATTACTCTACGAACCAAGGTTTGTCATACAGATAAGTGCTTGAACATCTGTGTGTGTGCGCATTATATCAGCAGGTATTCGGGTTAATTAAGGGCATGTTGTTTTGCAGTTAAAGTGTCTAGAGGACGAGCGTCCACGCTGGGAGGACGAGCTGAGCAAGTACAGGGAGATTATCAACCGGCAGAAAGCGGAGATCGGACGCCAGAGAGAAAAGCTGGAAGAGATCACTGCGCTCCAGGACCAGCATCAACGGTACAAACGCACACTGACACAGTACTTACACTGCCAAACATAATTGGTTTTGATAAAACAGTGCAGGCTGTGATATAGTTGTCGTCCATTTTTTAAAATATTTTTTGCAAGTACCTTATTGCTGGATTTAAAGATAGGCCAGGGACAGATATAGCACACAGGGCAGGAATGGGCTCAGGTCCCTCTGTGGGTGTGTGGCTCTGCCAGCCCTGTGCAGATGACTTGATGGTGAAACTTTTCCACTTAATTGAAATGCTGCTTTCTGTGTGTGCCAGAGTGCCATAAGTAGGTGGCGCCAACCCAAATAGATTTATGCAAAAGCTTCTCTATTTTTTTTCTTTCTGGCTGTCATTTTGAGCAGCAGAAAGTTTTTCACCACTCGCTCCAACATTCAACAATCAACATTTTTAGTTGTTGGCAAGAAAAAAGAATGTTGATGTCACCAGTTCTTCTTTAGTCTATAGATAGTCTATATCCTTGACGTTCCACTTCTGGGATTGCTCCGGGGCTACAGGAAATTCCATTGGAAGCATGTGTTTTCGCCAATGTCAGTTTCCTTTTTAAACTCCGGTGGATTTATGAGGACTATGGTTGACTGCTCCTCAGATCTCTGCATGGTAAATCCAGACAGCTAGCTAGACTATCTGTCCAATCTGAGTTTTCTCTCGATTATTTTACAGCAGCTCCATGCGGAGCTTAGCACCGCCCATGAGATTGTGATTTGTTTTAAAGAAATGCCAATAAACCAGAACACGTTTTTCTCCTATCCCGGAATGCCGTGTGGAGTAGCCAGACCCTCCTGACACATTATGTATGGCTCATATTTGCCAGTTACTTTGTAAATCAGAATCAAACTGCTTAAGCTGTTTGAATGCTGATGAAAAAAATTGTCTTGTTTTTTGTTCTTGTATTACACATAATTTGAAATGACAGTAAACGGTTAAATGTTTACCTAAAATTACTAAAAAGGGCTCATGTTTCATGCATTTATGTCCTTCAAGTCAGTAGTTTGCATCTTAATCTTATGTAAATTATTTTTGTATTGGATTTTTGTGTCAACAATCTGTCTTACTTAATTTCCTGTTTGTCATACAATGCTCCTATATATTTGTATCACTATATTACGCAATTCACACACATGCACAAGAAGGGAAGTTCATAGTAATTGCCCATTTAATGTGAGTTGCAGTCTTTAACACCAGGTCAATAATTATTTTGCCAGTGATAAACAGGAGATCACGGCTCTTCGTGAGGAAATGGACAGCCTGACCAACCAGATGGCAGACCTTCAGCGTGATGTACAAGGCAGCAGGGAGCGGGAGGCCGAGTTACTGGGCTTCACCGAGAAGCTGAGCAGCAAGAACGCCCAGCTCCAGTCAGAGAGCAACTCACTGCAGTCTCAGCTGGACCAGCTCAACAGCAGCTTCACAGAGCTCCAAGCAAAGCTGGAGGAGACCAACAGGCTGCTAGATGACAAGGTCGGGGAGGATTGATGGAGATAAGATGTAGAAGTGGTACATAACCGCTGAGTTGTCTGACATTGTCTTACAGTGTCCTTTTTAAAATCTTAAAATAAGTTGTGCCATATTTTTTCTATTCAATTACGGATTGCTAGCCTGTGAATGTTGTTTTTGGAACAAGCAGCCGTTGTCACAATATTTTTCCACTGTATCATGGCTGTTATTGCATCATTACCCTAATAATTTCCCTGTCCCCATTAATCCTGTAGTCACGGCAGCTAAAACAGGAAGAGGTGCTGAGGCAGCAGGAGGTGCAGGGCCTGCAGGAGGAGCGGGCAGCACTGCAGACAGAGATGGCTCAACTAAAAACCCGAGTTGAAGAGCTGAGGGATGAGCTGGTTACTCAGAAAAGGAAACAAGCTGCCAACATCAAGGACCTGACGAAGCAACTAACACAAGGTTAGGAAACCGGCTTTAAGTATATTTCTGCAGCTCCTTCATGGTACAGCACCCAACGTAATGTAACTATTTCATCAGCAGATAAGGAGGATTACACTTATGAGAGCCATGTAGTGTGATGTTACTTTCAGATATTTTCAGCCAAGGCTCTAATACCTACCATACTTAACAAATAGACACATCATATGATTCTTCACTGCAGTGTGTTTGCTATTTGGAAGCATAATGGCTGATATTCAGGGCCAGGCAATATTTAAAGCACGTCACCTTTTTAAATTGATACCACTGTATATGAAGATAATAAAATATAGGATATAAAAATAAAGTGTTACATAAAGCATAATACACTTTAAAACCCTTTTTTTCTTAAGTCAGTTTTGTTATTGCTGGCAAACAAAATCCATTCAAAAGTGTCTGATTCATAGAAAAACAGGTGATGTGTACAATTTTTTTTAATAAAAAGTAGCATACCCTGTGTCACAATTACTGTAAATAAGATTGTATTTAGATTGTATCATTGCCAGCCCTGCTAACATAGCCACTGTGTTGATGTATCTAAAACCATCATAATGTAATAAGTGAAATGATAGATTTCCTATTTCCCATCCTCTAATTTCACTTCACTGTGATATTTATCTTTTACTATATAATGTCTCGCCTGAGAGACTGTCCATACTCGGATTTAATGTCAGGTCACACATGCAGACTAAGAGGAGAAAGTGCTTAGTGATTAGAAACAAGGGAGATGGGAGTGTGCAGATAGGTGCAGTGTATTAGAGCTAATGTTCTTCTAATTATACAGTACTTCATAGAGTGAGCCAGCTTCCCCTTCTTGCGTCTCCAGGCACACACAGTGATCTAAAAGTCCAGCGCTATGATTTTGTAAACACAAGCTTTTTACTTTTGGAACAGAAGGACATTTTTTATAAGTAGCGTTTGTGGTTATTCTTCAGTGTTGTAGTTTTGAGTTTCTGACTGCAGCACGGTACTTTTAAGCCTTTTGTTTATGCATGGAAGGTTTGCTGAGCGTGCACTCGTCTTCAAAAGCAGCCTGCATCACCTTTCATTCAGGTAGAGACCTTCACAGAGGAAAACTCAGTTCAGTCAAGAAATAATGGTTAGCTTTGACATTTTAATTGTGCCTGTTTGTGGTCTTCTGTCTCTAATAATTTGGAAGATTTTATACTCTGCTCATTGTTGCACGGCATTAATACATTGTTTAAGTCACACTACCGTTTCTTTGCTCACACAAAGCTAGTGTAGAAATGATTCTGGCAGTTTTATAATCAATTAAGTTATTTGTAAAGTGAAAATGCCAAGTACTTCCTCATTATAGCCTGTCAAATGTAAATATTTGCTCACTTGATTTTATTTATATGATTAAATTGAATATATTGTGACTGTTGTTCAGACAAGCACGGAGCCTTTTTTTTTTTTTTTTTTTTGGACACAATTTTGGAATGTCCTAAATGGCAGTGTGAAACTAGTCTGAAGCACACAGCGCAAAATGTTTTGTAAAGAATTTGCTTACTGGAATATTCAGCAGTTAGCAAAACTAACAACATTTTTGTCAAAGCATGTATCATAACTTTAAAATTGTGTCTATTCCACAGACTTTTTGGTATTAATCTCTCTGTTTGACAGTTCCTTACTTTCTCTTCTTCTACAGCCCGTAAGAGACTGGACCACGTTGAGAATGGAGGCTGCGAACGGGATGCCAGCAGTATGGGCAGTCGCTCAAGTTCCTCAGGTACTGCTCCTGGATTTGGTTAGTATTTAACACATACGGAAGTAATATTATAAAAGACTTTTTGTTTTTCCAATATTTGTCCTGTTAAGTTTTTTTTTTTTTTTTTTTTTTTTTTTTTTTTTTTTTTTTTCTTTCCCTCTGGTGGTATAAATGTCCCTCCAAAAAAAGGGCAATAATAGCTCACAGCTAGCTGATACATGACCAAAGTCACAAGAAAAAACAGTTTTCTAAGTTCATCTCAATCTCCTCTATTCCCCAGGCTCCTTGAATGCACGCCATGGTGGGAGCAGTGGTGTTGAAGAGCGGTCACCAGAGAGCCAGTCGGGTCCTTCAGTGGTGGCCGTGGACAGCTTCCCAGAGGTCGACAAGACCATGCTTGTGGAGCGCATTGTCCGTCTGCAGAAGGCCCTGGCTCGCAAGCAGGAAAAAATTGAGTTCATGGAGGATCACATTAAGCAACTGGTGGAGGAGATCCGCAAAAAGACCAAGTGAGTTGCATGGACTGAATTACAGGGAGCAGAGAAAGAGAGATACAATGCAGATTTTTTTGGGGGGGGAGCAGTTTGACAGAGTGCAGGGTGTTCAGATTTTACTAGTGTTGTGGATGGTTTATTGTGCTCAAACAATACTGATGGATGGATAAAGTCATAAAAGTTAGTTTCAGTAGCCCCTACTGCAGTTTTAATGTAACCGTAGTGCGGTAATGATACGGTTTTGTTGTCAACCTCTCAGCACTGTGACTTTACATTTAATAGAAACAAAAGAACAAGCTACAACCAGCAGCCATTAAATTATACAAGAGGAGTCAGCTAAATATAAAAAGTTGCTCTCTAAAGTGAATAGAACGCTCCAAGGAAGATTCCGGATGCTTCACCACCACCCATTGATTACTCATACTTTGAAACATCCTGTGGAAACTTGTACGGCCACAATTTGTTTGACCTGCCTTAAAGAATAGTAGCTTCACCTCATGTGCTACCATCAATAGTCACTCATTTTCACTTAGACATGTTGAACACATTTGGTTTTAGTATTGCAGATATATATACTGAGCAATAAGTAACACAAATTGTCTTTACATTTGGACCAAATGTTTAGGCACACCATACCTCACTCCCAGGTGTACTGCTGCTTCAACTCACCTTCACAAGACAGCATATGCTTACACACACAGTTTATGGCCCCCTACCGCCATCTGCGTCTCTCTCTCTCTCATCTTTAGATTCTAACTCATGCTCCACACTTCTGAATCGTGACAAACTTCACTCAAAGCTATTTATAGTCGAGCCGATTAAGGGGGGAAGAATGCGTAAGTATGGATCCTTAATGATGTTTCATGGCCATCACCTATACTGAAGAGACAGTGTGAAGGACGTTGGAGCTATTTTAAGTACATCACTTCTTTATGTATAGGTTAGTCCTTCAAAGTGGACCAATGTCGGGATAAAATGGGGTTTGCATATGAGATTTTCACAACACAGAATCTCAGAGGTTGAACCAAACCGACTTAAGACATGGAAAGGTTTTTATTTACTGAGTAGAATAAGTGAAATCTTTTTAGTATAGATCACTCCAAACAATCATTAAGGTTCTGCATCACGCTGGCTCTTGTTGCCATATCAGAGGTATTCAACCATCCCTACTTAATTCTACTTGTGTAATCTCATTTCTCATTTGTTTCTCAGCTATACACTTGTATTGAATCCATTAGCCTCAACCTACATTCAGGAGTTAAAATTGAGGATGAATCCCAAGGTTGCCAAGCTAAATTTAGCTCTGCAAAATCTTAGCTAAGTGGAGGGAGGAAGGTTTTGCACAACTTAGAATGTGGATGTGAGTTTGTCCTTTTTTCCTTTTTCTGTCCCTATTCCTCCAGGACAGCCTGGTGAACACTGATGAGCTAACTGTAAGCCTGAAGCAGGTGATCAATAAAGAGACAAGAGATGTGGAAGCAGAAGCATAGTGGCTCTCTGACAAAGGACAGTTAGTTTAAGAAAGACTAATGTTTTATTTACATTTCCACATCCATAGCATTCTGTTGTATGATCATAACAGTGTTTTTGCATCTTTAACCTCATTTACTATTAACGATTGTAACTAGGGCTGCACAATATATCATTTTTTATCGTCATCGCGATGTTAGCTCTGCGATAAACTCATTGCGATAGACTGCCATATTGCACTTTGAATATACTAACAACATATTAAATTACATTCTGTCTTTAGCCACTATTCTGTCTGGTACACGCTATGCTATTATCTCTCTAGCCAATCAGACAGAGCCCCCCTTGATTGGTCAGAATCTGCACGCATGTGAGCGAGGTTTATTAGACCAGTGTGACAAGATGAGTGCAGACGAAAGTGCGAATACCAGAGAGGAACTGGTGCACTGGCAATATTTTGGATATAGAGGTGACATGGCACAAGCACATGTAGTTTACGAGTCAAAAACTGAGTACACTTTAGTATATGTTTATTTATCACAAGTAATATTGTTATTGTGATACTCAACAACGTAATCGCATATATTCCCTTATGTCGTGCAGTCCTAATTGTAACCATTTACTACTCATGTGTACCAACTATTTTCCAAAAAGTTGTGAAGTGGGGGGAGCTATTTCAGCTACCCCTGGTTTAGGAAGTAAAAGTTCCATGGTACATTTTGGTAAGAAACGTCCAATCACAGAGCTTAAAACTCTGTTGCGTGCAGCGCTTGCCGTAAGCAAAACTTAAAGTCTACGCAGTTGAGAAAACTCATGCTACAGTCTGCATCTGGGTCAATTTTGGAAGAATTCGGCAACTATGGCGCCGTGTTTTGTTCCTAGCTGCAACTGCAATGTCATAGTGTTTTGAATGTGCTGAAGTTTTGATCTGCGCCTCTGGCATCAACAGCGGCTGAGGCTCATGGGTATTGCAGTATTTAGAGCAGTTTTCCATGCCATACTGATGAAAAAACATGATGTTGAAATAATTAAAACTGGTGGCCACAAGAGAAACCCATTGTGGGGGAAATACTCAAACTTTGTATCTGTATTGCTACATGATTGTTTTAAGATTTTATTTTCACCTATCATGTAGCTTTTCATTATGTTTTCCGAGTGGCATATTCATGTGCTGCAAGAAGTCAAACATGGGTCATTGGCTGCAATGTTCATATAGTATATGTGATTTGTAGTAAATGAGCTAAAACATGCAGAAACAGCCACGTCATCCAAGTGCAATGATGTCTGTCCTTCAGTACCCACACCTGGTTATTAGGACCATTAAGTCTAAATGGGCCATTCGTGTGACTTGAATTAAAATGATGCTGATATAAACTAAATGAGCACAAAGCAGAAGGCGGCCTTCAGTTCAGAATATGTAGATGGCTGTTTATCTAAAGAGCATCCCTTTTACTTTGTTGTAATCAATGCTAAGCAATACAAGCTCTGTAGTAGGCTATTATGGATCCACACCTGCTGAATGTGTTACATTATAGTGGATCCTTTCAAGGTTATCTGGGAGTTCTGTCCTCCACTAGTAAGGCTTAGATTTTTTTATGCTTTTAAATATTGGTTGATAGGCAAGCCAGTGCCTGTGATTTATTTTGTGTATAATACAGAGAACACATTTAGATTTGATCATTTATCAAGCATGTACGGCTGTACATGTTGCAACAAAAAGCTTTTAAACCTGAAACTGATAATTGGCTTTTTGAAATTCATGGTTTTTGCCTGCATAGTTCTAGATCCGATAAAGATAAAACATACAAACAACCACAGGCATATCGTTCTTTCTCTGCATCTTCGCTTTTTGTCTTTCCGCTTTTTGGGAACAAGGTTTAGTCACCAAGATCTGGGCTGTTTAGTGTGGTCTGACTGTACCTAGAATTGTCACCTTCACTTCATGCATGCTTGACTTGCCGCCCTCATTGCTTCCACTCTCTCAACTTGGAAAAAAAGGACGTATTACTCACAAATTCAAAAAGAAGTCTTGCTTACATCCCTGCCCCCCGCCGAACTGTGCATGCCATTCAGCACACCGTGTGGCCACATCTTTAATTTCTGTCACTTTTTTGTTTTTACTAAACACTGTCGAGATGGAACTGGGGTCCAAATATGGACCCTTGCAAGTCTAGTCAGAGGTAAGTCTCATTTTATGTCTGTGCAAGCCCAGGTGTTGTGTGTGTGTGTGTGTGTGTGTGTGTGTGTGTGTGTGGATGGGGAAGATTTATGATAGTGGCTTTTTTTGTAGTGCTTACATAGCTGTTTCAGTTGTTTTGCACCATAGACGTATTTTTGTTAGTGTGTATTGCATACACTGTAATATACAGTGTTAGGGTTTATGTAGTGCACATATATCAAAAAAAATTATATATATATATATATATATTTTTTTTTTTTTTTTTTTTTGGTTGACTTCTGTGAAAGACTTAATACAATAAAGACAATACCAAGACAGAAAATACATTCATGTGTGTGTCCCAGGCTGCTGCATGTATGCTGCAACAGAATTCAGTTTTTATCTTAGTAATGGACACCATCATTAATGCATGGTAAATGTCTTAAACAGAAGTCACTGGCATGTTTTCAACCTTTTTTTCATGTAAAATCTTGGCGCTTAACATTTTAAAGAGACTAGACTAGCTCCATTAAGTTATTGACTTGTTAGACCTTAATAGTGTATCTGCGCAGAGCTGTTGGGTTCGCCACACATGAAGAATTAAGGCTATCACAGCATAGAAAGGGAATATCCTTAAGGACGTAGTACGTAAACTTCTCCTTTTCATTTGTGGTATTTATGGTTATAATTCCGGTTTCATTTTTGAGTGCTAGATAATGATCAGTAGTAGTAGTTATAGTAGAAAGAAAATCTTCACCTCCAATCTATACTCCAGTTATCTTCTTGAATCCTCTACTAAGAAACTCAGGCAGTCTCTGTAGAGAGATGCTGATTTTTACGGAGTGGAAATCTTACTGCACAATCTCTCTTACGGTCACGAACATCCCGTTGCTCATCCTGCACTTACCCACCTTCAAAAAGTCACTCTCAGACACGCACTGAATTTGAACAAAACAATGCCAGTATGGGGCTAAATATTGTTGACATTTCAAGTCAGTGCTTAAGGTATATAGCTGGGTTGAGAGCAGGTTTAGAATATTGAATACTGACCTTTTCTGTAGGGCATTACCCAAACCTCTCCATCTGCCCGCACTCCTAAGTCTTAGGAGAAAATTAAGAATACTGTTGTAATTGCAAAAGCTTTGCAGTTCCAGCCTTGTACGCGTTTCCTTTCTTTGATGCCTGGAGTCTAGCCCGAGCATCCTCTTTCTCATGGCACTAGACCTGCACAGAAGACCTTTTATGAATGTGCTTCACAAGCTAATTTCCTTCTTCCATCTTCATCATGAATATTGCTTTGTATTATCTTCCATTCTCTTTGGTGGCATAGGAAAAAGATAATGATGTAGGACGCAGTAATGAATGGCATTTACAATGGCGGCTCTCTGTTGTTCTCTTAATAGAAACACACTTGCTTGTCAGTGTTCTTTGTGCTGTGCTGGGGAAATTAGACAACAGGAAGATTAGAGCTGTTAGGCTAATGAATTCTCCTCTCCCCCTTTCTCTGACACAGACAGCTTAACCTTGACTATTGTTATTGAGATGAAAATGTATTATGAACAAAGATTTGTGTGTATGTGGTTAATTGAATCCTGGCAGCTTATTCTAATGTTGTCCTCCTCTGACTGGCACAATAATCATTTTTTGAAACTATGACTGAATGTATCCCGTGCACATACATAAGTACAACAAGCCATCCCACTGGAATTGCTATTCCAGAAACGTCCACTGCTTTTGCTGCTGGAAATGGTTTTATTGCTCTGTAGGAGCTCCCCATGCTCTCACCTTTTAAATCCCAATTTTCTTCAGCAAACTGTATTCACTTCGTTCCCCCTCCTTTTGAAGATCACTGACTCATCTCCTCGCCCACTTCCTCCCCACAGAATTATCCAGAGCTACGTGCTAAGAGAGGAGTCAGGGGCCTTCTCATCAGAGGCGTCGGACATTAACAAGGCCAACCTTAGCCGGCGGGGAGGCATCATGGCTTCGCTTTACTCCTCCCACCCGGCGGACAGCGGGCTGACCCTGGACCTGTCGCTGGAGATCAACAGGAAGCTGCAGGCTGTGTTGGAGGACACACTGCTGAAGAACATTACTCTGAAGGTAAGTTCTCCCCCAGAAGGCATCATACTCAAAAGTATTTTGCTCTAAATGCAACAACAACAAAAATGATTGTGTGCAGTTTCCTTGAAACCACTCAATTTGCATTGAGAGATTAATTAAATTTAGATGACCTGAGTGGAAAAATTATTGGCTGTGTCATGCTCCACCTTTGGAGCCACACAGCCTGATGTAACTTAGTCTCGCTTTGTGCGAGAGAGAAAACTGGACAGATTGGACAGATAGTCTAGCTAGTTGTCTGAATTTACCCTGCAGAGATCTGAGGAGCAGTCAACCATAGTCATTATAAATCCATTGGAGTTTAAAATTCTAACGCGAAGAAAGCAGAAGGAAATAGAAATCGGCGAAAAATACACGCATCCGGCAGAATTTCCTGGGGCACCGGAGCAATTGCGGAAGTGGAACGTCGTGGATATATGCTAAATGTGACTTGACTATCAACGTGTGAAGTTCATATCCGGTTGTGGATTCACAGTTTGGTTTGATTACACACAGATTAGAAACACAATGTACAACAGTATTTCTTTATTCATTTATATGGCTCTCATTATAGCATTTCTTTGTGTTAGCAGTGCAGTTGATTTGCTCTTATTGCACAGATTTCATGTTCATGTGTTCATGTTTGTAAAGTTGTATTCTGCTCTTTTTAAGTGTTTCTAAATACTTTCTACTTCACCGTATCTTAATCAAGAACTTCCATCAATATTTTTTGCCTATCCGGATTTTTTTTATGCATGAATCTAAAATAAACTGATAATTTGATGTTTGCTCACATCCTCTAAAGCCGTGTTTCCATCAACCACTTTCGGTATAGTACCTTTACAACCGTACGTAACCCGTATGGACATATACCAAATCACTGGAGACGCAAAAATAACCGCTCTAATGCGTAACGAACTGCACTTTTCAAGCCTACACCAGCCCAGAAGGCTGTAGGATCCCTGGATGCCTCTACTATAGCACTTTTAAAGTGCTCATGCAGAATACTGATGGGGAGCCTCATTTAGTTCGTAGGTCCTGCCAACTAAGTGATCATGCCCAGGCATCTCAGCCAACCTAGCCCTGTGCAGAAGCAGTTGCTATTCTTGGGTACCTTTTTTTTAGCATTATGTTTTCAACCACTCTCCTTTCACTGGACTCAAAATTATTTCACAGCTTCATACATTAACTACAACAAATCCTGATGCAAACAATCATTGTCTTTTGTCGTTTTTGCTCTATATTTTTCAAAAGATTGACACCATTGCTTAAATGCTTTTCAGAGAAACGTATTTGAATGAATTTTAAATACATCATTTTGATTGATGGTGTATATTGTTGTTGATTTAAGTCTCAAAGGGCTTAATAAAAAAGCATTAAATAATCAAGTTTACGAAGAGGGACTTGTTTTGCTTATATAAATCAGGCCCAGTCTGCACAACAGAAATATCACAAAAAATATGAAATCCATATTAATATTGTCAATTCATATGTCTCAACGGCTTTACTTTAACAACAACACTACAGCGACGGTAATAAAATACTATATCAACAATATGACCGTGTAGGGGTAGATTAATCGGAGCACAGGGAATGTCAAGCCAGCTTCTACTTTTTGTCCAGTGAGGTTGTCTGATATTTGGGTTGTATCTCCCAAATCTTTCAAGTCAGCCACAGCATGTATCAAATTGTCTGTATGTGACTTTTTGTTTTATTTGACAGGCTGATGGTCCTGTCATCACAGTGTGCTCGCCAGGTTGTCTATCAACGTTCTCAGTTTTTTTTTTATAGAGATGACATTGGAAATCGTGGTCTAATCCAGAACTTGTATTATTGATGCTTATGCTAAGAAAGGAAACGGTGTCCCACAATAACTGCTTATTGGTTCATGTCCTGAAATTGTTGATTTAAGTATTCATCCTCATTCAGCCCTTGTGTTTGTGAGCTTTGTCCTGCTTCTGCACGTGAGGGTCTTATGATAATTGAATTGAATTAGGCTTTCAACTGAACCAATTTTCTGATGCGTTTAGTGTTAAAGCGTAACTCTTGCCAAAATGCATCCATGGGTATTTTTGTGAATGTACAGGAGTCAAACTTTAGTTTAAAAGCATAAGTAGGACCGAATCGCCACTTTTAAGAATCACCGTATTCTCGTTTTTGGGTCAAATGGCCTTTTGAATGGGAGTGCTAGGAGCACTCTCATGCTAGTCTCAAAATAGCTATTTTTGAAATACTAAGAAGGCTCGACACAACATGAAACTTTGCTTCAAGTATCACCAGGAGCTCTACACCTTAACGCAAGCGTTGACAACATTCTTTGTTTTACTAAAAGTTTTTGAGCAACTCACCGCAGCTGTTGTTGTTTCCGGCCACTACCACCTCGGCAGTCAAAACGAGTAGATATCTGAATGCGAATGAACAGACTCCATATGAGGCTCCTTTTTCAACTACAAGGTCAATATTGTTTTTCAATAACGACAAAACAACGACTTATCCGTGCATTTATATGGAACTAAGCTTTAGGAGCTTTCCGTCTTTACTCTCCTCCCTGTTACGTTGCATTCGGAAATCGATTGTTTTTGACTGAATTTGAACTAAAATGTCTGCGGCCAGAAACAACAGCAGGTGCGGTGAGTTGCTCAAACTTTCTTTTTAGTAAATCTGTGTACACAAAGAATGTTGTCAATGCTTGCGTTAAGGTGTAGAGCCCCTGGTGATACTTGAAGCAAAGTTTCATGTTGTGTCGAGCCTTCTTACTATTTCGAAAATAGCTATTTTGAGACTAGCATGAGAGTGCCCCTAGCACTCCCATTCAAAAGGCCATTTGACCCAAAAATGAGAATACAGCGATTCGGTTTAAATAAATGAATCCGTTCTACCTCTCAGCTCTCGTTTTAAAACAGCAGTCTATCTGAAGTGATGATGTAGCCAGATGATGTACCCATAAGGACATGTAGTGCCAGGACAGCGGCAACCTGTTAGGACTAGTTTCCACTAAAATGCTCCAAAGAGCTGAGTGAAATGTATATGCGGATTCATCACTACAAGCGACCCCTTTCACATTACAGTCATTTTATCCATTAAAACCTTATTGATTAGTGCAGCTTTAAGTTTGTGCATTTAATAAAGGGAAAATCAATTTGTGTTGTAATTTTCTTACGGATTACTCGCTGATCCATTGCATGTAGATTAGTCATCAGATTAGATGGTGTGTTTACTTCAGGATGAGTTAATAATAATAATAATAATAATAATAATAATAATAATAATAATAGTGAGTTGCAACCCATTTACCGCTATGCCGGTTTGCACAGTCGCCGTGCAATACATATGCTGCAATGTAACTGATTTTATTTTTCACCATTTATACATACTGGAAAGTGTCAAAGGTATCTTGAATCCACGTCCTATAACTATTATTGCTGATACAGTATACAGCCTCTCATGTATTGTTACTTAAATGTAGTATTTGAGTCAGAAAGTCTTCACTCTCTTTAACAGGAGAATCTACAGACTCTGGGGGCCGAGATCGAGAGGCTCATAAAACCGCAGCGAGATCCTGAGGACGGAGTAAGGAGGAAGTGACAAAACCATGTCACAGGGCAGAGGAAATAAAGGACCAAGAACTACTTAAGGAATCTCCAACCAAAGGGTTTTAAAGGAACAGCAGAATTGTAGATGTACACACAGTCATGATCTCAACATATAAAGGAGCAAATTGAATGTTATAAGTGCCAGTAGCACCTCAGGCTGCTTTTTGGAAGGACCTCTTGTACTGGAGAATGTGTGAACTTACTTGAACTGTCATTATTCCATCCACTATGTACCACCTCCTCCAACACAACAAATCTTCCTCTGGCTAACGTCCGTCTCCCCTGAGCTTTGCCCAGATAAATCTCCTCGGACCAGTTGCTTCAAGTTGGAAAGTCTGACTGCCTTGGAAACTAATTGACTGAAATGCCATAATTATGAATGTATAGCAAATTCTACCTAAGAAATAGTCTTTTAAAAAAAAAAAAAAAAAAAAAAAATGACAAACTGATTTGCCAATGAATACATCCTATAAAAAAGACATTTGTTTCCTCACAGCTCTTTTCACCTTACAGTAAGTAAACTGAAATGAGATGCTCATTGCCCAGCATGCTTGCTCTGCTGGTCTCCTGATGTCTGTCTGCCAATAAGCCAAATGTATTTTTGAAAAGCTGCTTCTTCAGCTTGACTACACACAGCATTCCGAGAAGCAAAAGTGAAGAAAAAAAACCCAGATCAGCCCTGGCTTGTTGGGGACCTTGTGTGCCACCTGCGCATTTTTCATTAAACTTTTGCTCTGCACAGCACTTAAACGTCCGAGCTGGTGAAGCAAGGTGCCTCGGATCAGCAGACCCACCCATCTGTGTGACACCGGTGCTAGACTGAACGAAGCAGACTGTCTTTGATATGTTTCATGCAGCCAACAGCACAATGCCATCAGATTGGATGTATCCTCATGTCAAGCTGTGTAAAACTGAAGAAAATATAAAGTATAATATGTTACGGTTGAAATGTAGAGCTGGTCTTGAGTTTGCCCATTTTTGAATGTGATTTTTTTTTTTTTTTTTTTTTTTTTTTTTTGCTTAAAATTTAAGTTTTATTTGGCTGGTTGTCCATTTTTATTTTTATTATGCGTTGTCACTTAAAGCTTTCTTTCAGAATTTGTGTTCTTTGTTTTTAATTTAAAATAACGAATACCTTGAATATTGTTGCCTTTCCTTCACCAATCTGTCGGTTTACCAACTGGAAACAACTTCTCTTAATCAGACACAAGCATCTAAAGCTGTTTATGTTTCAGCTTCCCTAAAAGTGGATTGTAAGCATCATTAGCATTCCTCATTCCAAACCGTGGACACAGAAATGCTAACAGCTTGTACAAATGTTCGTTGCACCCTGTGCACAATATGATCTGGTAAGGGGGAAAGACCAACATGTTAAGGTTTGTCTATCACACTCCTTTATTTTATTTTTTTGTCACTGAGTCCATTGAAGTAAATAAAGTGTAGAAGAATCAGAGGGATGGAAAATCTGTAGCTGTAGCTCAGGAAAGCCAATGGAACCTATATATCCAGGGACAAAGTGCAATGGTGTTCCTTTCATTGATTTTTTTTTTTTTTTTTTTTTTTCTTTCTTGTCTTTTTTTCTGAATGTGTTTGTGCACCAGTATACTGTTTTGTCTGTTTTTTTTGCTTGTGTATGTGCAACATGCAACTGTGCTGGTGTTTGAATATTTAAAAGTGTCTAACGTGTGTGTGTGTGTCTGTGTGCATGGCAGCATGTGTGCCTTTTTAACCTCTCAAAGCTTTTGTGTTCACACCTTGTGTAGATGCTTCAGCGTCAGAGTTTATAGGCTTTCACCGGATTGACCATGAAGTTTGTTACATCCAGAGGCGTAAACTCGATTTGCATTTAAATCAGTTAGTCTGTTTAGAGACACACACACACACACACACACACACACACACACACACACACCTACCTACACACACCTACCCCTACCTGCAGCTTCTGTCTCAAAACATGTAACCGAGCAGGCAACTGGCTTGATTCAACAATACTACATTTTCTTTGGTCTTTATTTGATTGCAGAAGCTGTCACAAAACAAGCCTTCATCTTTATTGCCACAATCAGAAACAGACTTGTGTGGGTCATGAATGGTTACAGCTTGATCCCTTTCCCATACAGACAGAACACAGAGATTACATCTTAAGTCTCCTTGATATTGAAACTTCACCTTTTAAACTCCAAAAGGTTTAGTCAGGTTGCATTTTTGTCACTTTACATTTAGGTTTCTGTTTTTGGATGTGTAATACATCTTTAACAATGCAAAAATCAGCTGCTTGCTGCTTAATAGGTGGAAATCACTGTCTGTTTCTGGGACAGAAGTCAAATACAACCTATGCAAAACACCCGCATGGGATTCCTAATTAATTCCTCATAATTCTCAGAGGTATGCTAATATGGCTCTTCTGATTTGGTCACAGCATGTCACCTGTAAGAATCATGCTGATTCAAGATTTCACATATTCCCAACGAAGTCATGCTGCAGCATTGTGTGAATGACTGAATAAGGTTTCAATATATAGATACAATATAAAGAAATGGTGTTGAGTATGTGTGAGTGTCAAAATGTGACATTAAATAAGATTTTCATTTTTCTTTTTTTTTTCTTCCAGCTTTGCAATGATTCCCCTGCTCTTGTTTTGTGAAATATTCAAACTGTGATTATATAATATATATTTGTAAATATGTCATTCTGTAAGATTACGATGAGATGTTTTTAAGAAATTCTGTTTCTGGATTCTGTTTGTATATATGGTGTTTCCAGGGAATAAAAGGAGATGAGTATCTTCTCTCAAATGTCCTGCAGTGTCTCATATCTCATGTTTGTTTTTTTTCCATAAAGATAATGTTGACACTAACATCTGTTCTGGTTTCGGTTTTGCAGTTACAGTGGAATGAAGTATAATTGCACAAAGACAACCTCTCACACAGCGGCACACAGCTTTAGGTTCCACTTCAAAAGCAGCTGTGTCAGCAGTGCTGGAGGTCATGTACAACACTGCGCCACTGTCAGTCAAACCAGCCAGCCTTTCAGTTGATTTAAAACCTTAACGCTATGGGAATACTCCCAAAATCCAAACAAAAACAAGTCAAGTGTCGACTGTGGGGAAAAAAAATATATAATCATAATTATTTTGGTCAATATTGAAATCACAATAATTTAACACGATTACACGTTGACTTCTGGAAAGATGTTGAAATTATTGTAGTTAAACAGTGGAAAAAGTCAAATCAACAGTAAAAAAAAGCATACATTATGTTTCTACTCCTTTGTTACGAAAACAATAAAAAATAAATACACAAAAAAAAAAAAACATACAACTGTGAACTTTGCCTTAATATTTTTCCTATTGAAACTAAATAAGAGTTTACTTACCAAACGTAATGCGCTAAATAATAGTTTTTCTCGATTATTCTGCTTTTGTTATCATTGGGAGCCGAAATCATAATCACAATTAAATTTCGATTAATTGCACAGCCCTATTCAAGAGTGAACTTTCCTCCATTTTAGTGTCAATGAAATTATCATTCTTGTGCAAGTGACCTAGTTTGAATATACATTTAAAAGTAAATATGAAAGGTTCACATTAGGGCTGCAACTAATGGTTATTTTAATTGTCGATTAATCGGTTGTTTGATCTATAAAATGTTAGAAAATAGTGAAAAATGCCCATCGCAGTTTCATAGAGCCCAAGGTAAGGTGTTAAAATTGCTAGTTTTGTTTGACCAACAGTCCAAAGTCAATTTTAATGTCACATAAGACAAAAAAAAAACTGCAAACCTTCACATTTTGGAAGCTCAAACTCCTTAAAGGGGAACTCGTGTGGAGTACTACTGCATGTGTGAAAAAAGTTGTAGGTAGCATTTTTTGGCTGCAGAGGGAGCTTTATGAAAGCTAATAAATTGCCTCAAATGATGTCACTTGAGGTGTGGAGTTAGAAAGAACAGATGTTACCAGACCTCTGTAGCCGTTTCTCACCTCTGCTTAAAGGTGCGCTATGAGTCCTGCATGACGTCACTTCTGTTGACGTTCCAAGGAAATACCAAACAAAACAGAGCAAGCTCGCCCCTGTTTCCAACTGTCATGACTAACTGACTAACTGTCACTAATCCCCACCCCCTCCCCCAACCATCTTGTCAGTGATTGGCTGGAATGTGGTTTGTTGTATTTTGGTGCACATTTATGACCCCTGTGTTGTCTCCTGAGACTGGGCTTTTTCACAGTGTATTCAGGGGGCAGGCAGCTAGCGGATCAAGGAGAGATTCCTACAATTTGAGACAAAAATGACATCGCGCTGAAACCATGCAGGAACTCATAGTGCACCTTTAAGGCTAGCGGCTCGAGGTTACATTAGTTGCTATTAGCATAACGTACCTTAATCTCCGGTGGTCAAGTTGCATTGTGGCTAATGTAGGCACCAGGGTTTGACATGAAGAAGAATACATGGAAGAAAAACAAACAAAATGCTGCTATGATTTTGACACATTTCTTTAAAACTCCATCTTGAGTCTGACATTGTTGCATGCTAAATTGGTGGATTACTCCTAATGTTTTTCATTTTTACGTTTCAGCTCTTGTTCACATGGAGAATTTTGTGCAGTCACCTTATCTATTCTTTTGGATCAAAATCATAGTTTTGTTGAACAATATCCTTAGTCACTCTGTCCCAATATCCACACATCAGAATTTAACATAATTTATGAGCTTACTCTTTCCCACGCATGCACGTGTGCAGACATTACAAAACACCTACAGACCAACTGACAGCATCTGTCAGAAGATAATGCATCATTTAGCAGGAAAATAAGACATTTGATTCCTTGGACATTCTCTTCACGTATGGGTGAAATTTCCCATTTTTTCCTGCAGGCAATGGAGCACACGGTAGGTTCAGATATCCAATTCAGGCCAATGGTTACTGACAGGCTATTTTTAGCCCGCTGATAAAGGATTCTCCTATCAGCTTAGATGACCACCCTTGAATTCATAAAGCATTGCTTGTGTCCTTTAGACGCAGCAGCAACCATGACAAGGTCCAGAGACAACGATAAGCCTGTGCTGTCCTGTTAATTTTTATATTTGTTTACTATATTCCGTCCCAACATAGACATGGCTACAGCTGCAACATTAAGATAAAAACATTTGAATATTAATGGGTCTCTATAATGAGTGGTCCACTTATTGTCTTTTAACTTCAGTGTTTTGTAATTCTGTGTTCCATCTGGTCTATCATTATATACCATTAGAGAAATCAGCCCTCCTACGTGTGCAATGTCTCAGTAATGCTTTGATTGTATGCCACTCTCTTGCTTTGCCTCTTCAAATGCTTCACTTGAGAGGGGTCATTTTCTCCAGCAGTGCTACTGTAATACATTAACAAACAGAGATGTCATGTTCATTCAGATTTGTAATCAAGAAAAAAACATGCTGTGCAAAACCTTTTCAGCAGAATACATTTTGTGAATGGATTTATCAATGAAATGTTTTTTGTTTCATGCTTAAACCAGAACACAGAAAGTGTCTTCTTTATATTTATGCTGGAGGCAGACAAGAGTAAACAGGCTGGTGTTTAGTTTGTATTGCCCCGCAGTGGTGGACAGTAACTAAGTACATTAATTCAACTGTACTTGTATTTTTAGTATTTCAATTTAATGATACTTTCTACTTCTATTGCTCTACATTTCAGAAGGAAATATTGCTCTTTTTACTCGTTACTGCATGTATTTACTGGCTGCTCCTATGGTTAGTATTTAGATTAAGATACTAGAGAAGGTAACCTTTTTGCTTGTGACCCATTACAAAACAACAGTTTGTTTCTCCCATCTATTTATTATTATAATTATTTATTTTAACAGAACTTTTTTATTTCCTCTGATTAATTGTCACAACCCCTCAGATTTACTGTGTGAATTTTGGAGGGTGTCTAACCTAACTACAGACTTAACTGTATATACTGTATGGAAGTTAGAAATAGCTTTGACCAGCTATGACACATAAATGCTACTTATGCATTGATGCATCAGTAAAAATCTACTGTAATAATGTCATTTATAATAATATATCAGTTACATTCTTCTGCAGAATGAGATACTTTAAGTACATTTTGTATATTCTTCTTGAACAGCCGGGGTAAAGGTGCACTGGATCGACAGTGATGCACCTTTGCTATTTTTTCCTGGAGTGACCCAGTGGCCTTTACTGAGAGGGGTAAACAACCCCAATGTCAGTTGGCAGTCTTGCAAAAGGGCACTTTTCCCCTTTTGGACTCAGCGTAGCCTCCCAGAGGGCTTTGAACACTCTGTGAAGCCGCTCATCATGTGTGTGCAAGTCCACCTCTTGAACCCCTTTTTATTGTGAAAGACCAGGGCTGTTAAGATTATTCTTTAAAAGAAGGGGGGGGGGGGGGCTGCAAAGAAACTAAACTGCAAACATCTGTATCTCAAAATGCTTGCATGTGTGATAATGGTAGAGTCAGATCTTTGGAAGCATGAAAAGAAGATAACATAGAGACCAGACCCAGTGGATAGAAGTGGACCCCATAATAATGTTTGCAGTAATCAGTGCAGTCCCGTTGATGACTTAAAAGAATAGTTTGACATTTTGTAAAATATATATTTTTTTGCTTACTTTCTGAGAGTTAGATGACAAGATCAATATCACTCTCAAATCTTTCCATTCAATATGAGGCTGGAGCCAGCTTTAGATGTGCTGGTAAAGTAGTGGGTTTTGTTACCTTTGAACAAAGCTAGGCTTTCTGTTTCCCCCCGTTAACCGTTCACTGGCAAATTTAACCGACAGATATGGGAGTGGTATCTTTTCATTTGACTCTCAAAAAGAAATGCTAAATTACACCATCTCTGTTGGCACACACATTGTCATCCTGCAAAATCTCCTGGGCCATTCGATCCTGAATCATCAGCTTATTGAGGTACCAAGAAAGTCAGAGTAGGTTTTTGGAGCCACAGTGCATCAGTGTTCTGACAGAGCCACATCATATCTGATTTGGAGTGAGAAACCAGTGGACCAATGAAAAAAATGCTATTGCCTACTTTGCTGCCTCCTGATTGCGAATGTTTCCAAAAGGATGTAGTCAGGAGTGTTTAGTTGCATAGTTAATATTTATTTAAGTGCAACACAATAATTATAATTTTTACATTATAAAATATCAACACAAAAGTTGAACGTGACTGACAACATTTGCCCCAATCTTTACGTGAGCCGTAGTCAAAGCAAGCCAAAGCATGGCAGATGGAGACCGCTGAGCGCCACATTCACATGGGAATCCAAACAGATGGACACATGAAGCGTAGCACCTGCTTTTGGCACCACACCTGAACACTCGCAGCGTGATTTGGAGTGGAAAAAATCACAGGGGAATTCAATCTTACAGGGTTACAAGGCATTTATTAGCCAATGGAAGTTGAATTTTTTCAATGTTTGGCATCAGACGTGCGTGCCAGCAGAGTCTCCACAAGTTCATGCTTGTCATCTAGCTATATTGTACATTCATAAATATGACTTAAAATGTTGCTTCCCTTAAATGTCTCTCAAAATGTCAACTAAATCCAGGACTTTGGTGTAAATTGGTGGGCTTAACAGGCTAATGAAATATATTTTTCAAATGTACTGTATATTTTATTATTATATATTTGATGTCGACAAACAAAAGACTTGAAATTCTTTAAAAGTGGCTAAGGTGTGCAAAAGGTGCATTTTTCTGCTCCCCTTGGGATCTGATAAGGTTGTAATACTTAGCAATCAACAGTAATTATCTCCAGATGATGACATTTCTGGTGTTCCATAATTTCTTCCATTGTTTTGTATTTTTCCTAATTTCTGCCTTGAAAAAACTTCCCCTCCAACCACCTCCCGAAGAAAATAACAGTAGCCTATTTGCAGAGCATTTAAGAAAATCTGTCTGTTGGATTAGTTGAATTACATCAAGCCCATGGTTACCAAAAGGAGCTTATTGAGCGCTAGAAGTCTTCTTCAACTGACTTTGATTTTGTTGCTTTTTAAACAAAGTATTTGTACATGGCAAATCATTATTTAAAGGTTTGTAAAATATGTTATAAAGCAAATGTGTCTAAGCATAATATCACATATCTCTGTAGCACAAATGGAAAAAATAAGATTACTGATTCACAAAGAAGTCTCATGGTCTAAATGTTTTTGATTCTCGCTGATGATAATGATGTTTGTGTCGGTCTTTAATCAAATACAGAAGGCAGTAGGTGGTGGTTGGCGGAGACAATATTCATAATCTGGATGAGAGGAGGTTCAGTCCATGTAATAACTGAATGAAACCTCACACCTGCTGCCTGAGAAGATCTGAAAGAGCTCCAGACACTCCTGTAAAGTCTCATTGCAGTTTGGATGTGGTGAATTGGGAGGTCATGGAAAAATGTCTGACTTCATTCTGCTGTGAAACCATGTTGAAATTAGATTATGGGTGCATTAACATCTGCGAATATGGAAATTTCATAGGGAATGATTGCACCTCAAGTTGCACCTGGTCTTATAAAATGTCCCCATATTTCATTGACTATATTTGACAAAGTTTGAACAGGAGCAAATACAATAAAATTGAAGGTAACAGTTTCACATTTTGAGAAAAAGTAGTTTGTCTTGCCGAGAGTTAGATGTGAAGATTGATACCACTCTCACGTTTGTGCAATCATAAAGCTGGAGCCAGCAGCCAGTTAGCTTAGCATTGGTAAACAGCTAGCCTGGCTCTGTAAAGGTAACAACATCTGCCCATAATAATTAGTCTCTCCTCCTTCACTACCATAGGCCTAAATTTTTTTCCCGAGGTCCAACAGAAGGGGAGTAACTTCCGTAGTCTTCGCTGGTGTTGCCTGGCAACTCTTGCAAGCCAAGAAATAGTCTGTTTTTTTAGGCTTTAGAGATGCTGAAGATTTTGTTGCTACGAGACAGAAGCCAGGCTAGCTGTTTTCCACCGGTTCCAGTCTTAATGTTAAGCTACTATAAGCTAACCGGTTGCTGGCTGTGGCTCCATTTTTACTGTACAGACCAGAAAGTGGTATCAATAGATATATAACAATTGGCCTTGGCCTATAACAGTTAAAGCTATAGTGCGTAGTTTCTGTCTCCCCCATGAGAAATTCTAAGTAATGACAATAACACTGTTGGTGTGTCCACATGATACAAGCCTTACATGATCGTACCCCCAGACCTCCCCCATGCAGTTGCTAGTAGCCACCATAGACTGTACATATTAAGAGTCTATGGTGGCCACAGAAGACACGGAGGAATAAAAAAACATGATGGACTCTTCAGAAGAGGTCATAATCTTTACTGGAGTTTCAGCGTGGGAAAGTCACCGGACGACACAATCTTCTGAACACAGCCATAATTGAGAAATACAGAGAGAGTTGTGTGGAGCTGATAGCCTTAATTAGCTTTGTAGCTCATTTTGCAATGGCTTAAATGTAACGGACGTTCATAAATATCAAAAAGTTCTGCACTAAAGCTTTAAAGGAAACTAAACTTAATTGTTAATCACTCCAGTGAAACACACCAAAAGTACTGACCAGTCATATTTTTGAATGTAAACTCTGTGTTCACCAACAGTAACCTCAGTTACTGCAGAGGTTACAGTGATATCAGTTAATCTACTTTGACTTAGAGCAGCCAAAATATCCACTGATACACATGCAATTTGGAACAATTATTCTTAAAGCTGCTGATTAGCTCCTCCATCTGTGAGCCCAATGCTAATCTGCCTAAATCCCCAACTGCCTGCCAAACAAACAATGCTTAATAATGAAGTAGGTCTTTGCCAGGAGGCCATCAATGGTGCTGGCTGCACTGCTGTTGTTTTCTTTCTTTCTAAAAGCTGGGTCTCATTCAGACATTAGTCCAACCAATCATATCTAAACAATGTTCATTAGCCAAAACAGCTGAGCTCAGTTCCATTCGGATTTTCTGGTCTAATTGAAATGTACGACTCAGCCCTTCAGGGATAGCAACATTAGCAGGACACATCATGCTAATATGTTATGAAGATGTCCAGCTAAAGGGCTAATTAATATTCTGCAGAAAGAAATGGAAATATCTCTCCTCAGAGTCACTTCATAACACCAGCTGTCATGTTTACTAAAACATCTTCTATAGGCGTTTAGAGTGAGGCCTATGGAAAGTGTAAACAATCAAACAGCAAGAGACTGTATGCTGCGGAGAGTATGCAAAATCTTTTGGGCCTATATGGCAAATATTGATAATGATAAACAAGAAGCTACATGATATGTTTAGAATTTTAAGACTTTTGATACATGTTCCAGTTAAACGTATTGTATTGTTTAATCTGTGAAAACAATTATTTTATGTTTTTTTGTGCACTTTCCAAACTGACAAAATAACCCTAATGACATCACTATGACATCACCAGGGTTAATCTTTCATTGTCTTGGGTTTTCATACAGGAGGCAGGGAGGGTCTAATAGAGGACGTTATCAAGATGCATTATGGGAAATGTCGAATCCAGTGTTTTTGGCACAGGGACTAAAAGTTAGGCTATTTTGGCCTCTGCTGCACAAATTGTGGCCATTTTTATTTTATCCGTCTCTTATGAGTTCCCCACGTTTATGGAAGTAAAAGATTGCTACAGTAGATTAATTCTCCCTAGTGGGGGGGGAGGGGTTTAGGAGACAGTTTTGGGCTTTAGTGGAAAGGGAGGGAGGAACTGAGAAGTTGTCGATGTTTTTTTGGCTAAGTCCTGGATCTTCTCAATCCTAGCTACGGCACCTTTAATCAAAATTTGAATATGACAAATATAGTAACAAATGCTTTAACATTTCAATTGATAGAAATAATTATTTTTCTGAAACTGATTCATCAAACCAACCATAATGCAGTTGTTTCAGTGTTTGATTTGTACTCTGTGCTCTGTCTGAATGAACCTTCATCAGGGCACAGCTGAGAATAAAGTAGGTTAAACATATAAACACTTAACACTTACACTATACAAAACCATATTAATCCACTGTGCATGAATGTTTACAAAATCCAGTTCTAATCTAATAGAGGCCAATCAGGTTCCAGGTGATGCAGTCTGAACCAATAAGAAAATGAAAATCCAAATAAAGCTCAAACAGTAGTTATCAATGAAACGTCCTTTTATTTCACAGGAGTCAACACACCACCTTACAATAGCAGGTAAATCTTAAATGAGAAAAAAACAAAAAGAGAGGCTCAAATTCCTCACTTCAAACACCACACTATGTACACATGGCGTGGGAATCAGCCCCACATAGGCTATATGTAAAAGACAGCGCGGAATAAATACATATTTACATAAATGTTTAATATAAACAAATACCTGTCTGCATTGCACTTGCCGATAGCTGTGAGGTAAAAACACATTGTGAGCACGACATTTATACAGTACAGTCACTCCGACCAATGCTTTTAAATAACGAGTTTATTATAGTGCGCCTGAGCAGTTTATAATTTTTATCATTGTCATTTTAAGAATACATTGTGACCCATATCAGATCCTGGGGTTAACTTAAAGATACCCACTCCTATAGATGATCATCCTTAATAAAACACTGAACTGCTGATCCAATATAATAAGAAATAAACAAATCAGGAATAAACAACAGGTGCGTATGCTCTCACTGAACCCTGTTTTATGGCAAAATGCAGCACCCATTATAATCCATCAGATACGGGGCGGCCTCTGGCTCACCCAGTAAGACCATGCGCCCCATATAGTCCTTTGCAGCGGCGCGGGTTCGAATCCGACCTGCTGCCCTTTGCTGCGTGTCATCACCTATCTCTCTCCCTCTTTCATGTCTATCCACTGTCACTATCTGATAAAGGGAAAAGCCCCGAAAAATAATCTTTAAAAAAAAAAATAAGAAGAAGAATTCATCACAACCACCTATCTTAAATTTTAGGAGTGATATTATTTAGCAAATTGGATCATCTCTTTGTCATTAAACTGTCCTATCGCGCATCTTGGAAAGAACATTGGTCCTGATGCCTCTTTTAAAAACTATGTCGTTCAAATACAATTCTGGTGTTTTACTTCTCATACAAAATAGACCCATTATAAGGTGCAGCTCTTGCGCATACCTTTCCCAAAAGGAAACCCACGCTCAAGGAGTCAACGCCCGCTTTTGTCACCATCCTATCCCAGGTAGTTCGTTGTAATCCACCTCAACAAAAACCTTCACAGCTGTGATTCAGAGTGCGAAAGCTTTGTGGTCCCCGCCAAGCTGCTGTCACTGTTGTCCAAACCGGCGCAATCCGACCACAGCCCCAATGTGCCGGGCTCCAGAGCAGTAACGAATCCACCGGAGCACCGGGACAGGTCGCAGGAGCTGATGTGCAGCCTGCGGTCGGCTTGCCTCGGGCAGCACAGCAGCCTCTTGAAAGCCTTCCTGAAGTCCGGGCTCCGGCAGTAAATGATGGGGTTAAACGCGGAGTTCACATACCCCAGCCAGTTCAGGAACACGAAAAGCTCCTTGTCCACTACCTCTGCGCAAAACACACGCACCACGTTGACTATGAAGAAGGGCAGCCAGCACAGGGTGAACGTCCCCATGATGATGCCCAGCGTTTTGAGCGCCTTCTGCTCCCTGAGTGCCAGGATTTTAGACGGCCTCTTCTTGCATTTGGAGGTCAGTCCGGTTAAAGTGTTGTGAAACCTGCCCTCACACTTGTCGATCTTCCTCAGCTGCTGCTTCGCCTCTCTATAAACGCGGGCGTAAACAAATATCATGACCAGTAGAGGAATGTAAAAAGATATGATGGATGAGGAGATGGCATATGCCCTGTTGGTGACAAAGTCGCAACATTCAGGGTCCTCGTAGCAGGCTGTGTCCACACTGTCACGGGACCAGTGCATCAGGATGGGGAGGAAGGAGACCAGCGCAGAAATAGCCCAGACTGCGCACACCACCGTTTTGGCCCGAGCTTTGGTTAACAAGCTTTGGTAGCGGAAAGGGGAGGTGATGGCCACGTACCTGTCTATGGCGATAACGCACAGGGTCTCGATGCTGGCGGTGACGCACAGGACATCCACGGAGGTCCAAAACTCGCAGAAAAAGGAGCCGTACTGCCACGAGCCACGCACCTCGAGCGCGGCGCCAAACGGCACCACCAGCAGCCCCATGATGAGGTCCGCGCTCGCCAGCGACACAATAAACACATTGGTGAGCGTCTGCAGCCTCTGCGTTTTGGCTATGGCCAAAATGACCAGGATATTCCCGAACACAATAGACAAGACGATCAAACCCATCACCAGGCTCATCCCCGCCATCCACTGCTCGGACGCGGCTGTGGCGGAGCCAGGTGCGTCCGACGCCTCGCTCCCCGAGCCATTCAGGAAATTCACCGGCGAAGACGCGCCACCGTCCCCCATGACGGGCTGCTGCGCTGTGTGCGGGACCAGGTCGAGTTCATCAAGGCAGTGCAAGGCAGCCTTTCCAGTGTGTCGCGGTCGCACGAGCCACAGCTCTACTCCCGTCGCGCGCCAACTCCATCTGGAGTTCTTCCTCTCTAGCCCTCAGCTTGCGCGAGCTGTTGCGCCGGCCGGGCACAGCCAGGCGGTGACATCACTGCTCCTCAGGACCAATCAACGTAGCTCAGACAAATTGTCCCAACAATGAAGTTGAGGCAGCAAAACAACACCTTAACCTAAAAAAAATGAGACATTCGGTCTCATTTTCGTATCATGGAAAATAGACAACACTTCCATTCAAGAAGAAGAGAATATTTTTGGCAAGCAGCTTTCTAACCACATCCTAACTGTCTGTGACTGTTATCTGTCAACAATCTACTCTCTTGTCTTTGGGAACATGAGAAACCAACCATGGAGATCCAAAATCCACAATGACATGAACCACAGGGATTTTCCTCTTTCATCACTTGCCATCACAAACACGTTTGTTTTTCCACTTGTCCATTTTATATTTTTTATCACAAAGATACATTCCACAGCTATGAGGTCAGTCCGACCCACACAAATCTGTTCTTTGCTTCACAGCAGCTGTATTACATTAAATGTATTAATCATAAGTCATAAGTTAAGACAGCTATGGTTTGAACAACAGCCAAACCATTGATGCATCCAGGTCAAACATACATTTACCTATAAGATAAGAGTTAAGAGTTAAAGGTTTCTTTGTTTTCATCCAGATGTCAACAAACTGAACAAACAGGCAGAGGAACACCAAGCGTGCACTGACTGACAGACAGCCTTATACACAGCCTATAGTTGATACACAATACAAGAAGACATGAAAGCTGAAGAAACAACAGTCGGGACAGAAATATTGTTATACATTCAAGCAAAACTGTAAAAGAAGGTCTTGAGAAGTGATTGAAAAGATGACACAGTGCTGATTCTGCCAAATTGAGCTCCTCAGAAAACAGCACAACATATAATCATTACATTTATTTTCATTTATTTGTTCACGCAGGAAGGAAATTGTTTTGAAATGACAGCAGCCTCTATGTGCATGTACCCTGTGAGTGTCAGACAGCCTTTCTGAGTCTACAGCTGAAAGACAAGACTTTTAAAAAATGAGCACAAGGACAGACATCTTGATGATCAGACAGTGAAGTGAAAGCATTTGCACCGGCCCCATGACAAACAGACTGCACACAAAAACGAATGACGCCATGCTCTTTGTTTTTATGCCTGCTCATGAAGCTAACAACTCAGCGCCAGAGGCTGTGACACAGCTTGACCCCAACATAACAAAGCCTCTCTCAGAGTGTCAACATCAGCTCTGTACCTGAGGCACTCACAGCTACCTATGTTGGGAGCAGGGCTTTCTTACTGAGATATGATGAGGCTGAAATAATAAGGCCTCTTATTAGCTTCATTTCCCTTATGAAAAGTAGAAATCTGTGTTCTAGAGTTGAGTACCACTTTCTATTAAGGCACCCATTTTAACTCTTACTTTGTCACTTTATGAAAGTGTCCAAAATAAAAAAAGGTCTACAGCAGAAATAACACAAAACGTAGCAACAACCCCAAAAGAACAATGTTTTATGTAAGCAAGAATATTCAATATCTTAAATGTACACAAATCATTTTGTAAAGCTTTATTGATCATCCGTAAGACTTTTGGGTTGCATGGTTGTAAAAACTCCCTTTGATTGATTGGACCAAAGGATCCATCACTTTGTCAAAAAGAGCTGCAGAAGATTACTTACCAACATTGATAACTGTCCTATTATCAAATGGAAAGGGTAAACATCAGCAAAAGGGATTTTCACAACTTGGAAACCCCAAATTTGTTCTTATTAATGGCCTACAACTGGTAAAACATTAAATGATTAATTTTCCATTTATTCAATTAATAAAACTAATCATTACAACTTATAAACCCTTCATAAAGGGCTTGTTAGAAAGTGTGGCACAGAGTTGGTTTACCTAAATTATAAAAAACACTGAAGTCATGTCTTTTACTTTTTTGGGAGTTTGGAACGTTGCACAATATAAAACCTAACACATGGTGGGTGTAATAGGCTCACTATATACAACCCCAAATCAGAAAAAGTTGGGCCAGTATGGAAAACACACACAAAAAAAAAGAAACTAGTGATTTCTAAATGTACTTTGACTTGTATTTCATTGCAGACAATACAACAGCACATCATTTAATGTGTTCCTCATGATTTTTATTGTTTTATTTTTCAAAAGCAAAATTGATATTTTGGTTCTTGCAACACATTTCAAAAAGTTGGAACAGTAAAGCGTTTACCACTTTGTAACGTTGCCATTCCTTTTCACAACACTTAAAAGACGTTTAGGGACTGAAGACACCAAGTGATGAAGCGTTTCAGGTGTAATTTTGTCCCATTCTTGCTGCAAACAAGTCTTAAGGCGGGCAACAGTACGGGGTCTTCGTTGTCGCATTTTGCGCTTCAAAATGCGCCACACATTCTCTATTGGAGACCGGTCGGGACTGCAGGCAGGCCAGTCAAGTACCCGTATCCTCTTCCTCCGCAGCCAGGACTTTGTAATGTGTGCAGAATGTGGTTTTGCATTATCTTGTTGAAATATGCATGGACGTCCCTGGAAAAGAGGTCTTCTTGAAGGCAGCATATTGTGCTCCAAAATCTCCATGTACTTTTCAACATTAATGGTGCCATCACAGATGTGCAAGTTACCTTTGCCAAGGGCACTGACACAACCCCATACCATGACAGACCCCGGCTTTTGGACTTGTTGCTGGTAACAGTCTGGATGATCCTTTTCTTCTTTGGTCCGGAGCACACGGTGTCCATTTCTCCCAAAAAAGACCTGAAATACTGATTCATCTGACCACAGTACACGTTTCCACTGTGTGCTGGTCCATCCCAGATGCCTCCGAGCCCAGAGAAGTCGACGGCGCTTCTGGACACTGTTAACATAGGGCTTCCTTTTGGCACAGTACAGTTTTAACTGGCATTTGTGGATGTAACTACATATTGCGGTACTTGACAAAGGTTTGCCAAAGCAGTCCTGAGCCCATGTGGTGATATCGCTTATAGATGAATGACGATTCTTGATGCAGGGCCGCCTGAGGGATCGGAGATCACGGTTGTTCAGCTTAGGCTTGCGCCCTTGTCCTTTACGCACTGAAATTCCTCCACATTCCTTGAATCTTTTAATTATGTTATGCACTGTTGAAGGTGAAATAAGCAAATGTCTTCCTATCTTTCTTTGAGGATCATTGTTTTTAAACATTTCAATAATTTTCTCACGTATTTGTTGGCAAACTGGCGATCCTCGGCCCATCTTTGCTCCTAAAGGACTAGACCGTTCCTGGATGCTGCTTTTGTACCAAATCATAATTACAATCACCTGTTGACATCACCTGTTTCAAATCACATCATTATTTAACCAATTTACCTGATTACTAGCCCTAAATTGCTCCTGTCCCAACCTTTTTTGGAATGTGTTGCAGGTCTGAATGACAGGAAAGGATGTGTATTTACAAATGAAATTAAGTTGACCAGACAAAACATGAAATATTTTGTGTTCACATTGTCTGCAATGAAATACAAGTCAAAGTACATTTAGAAATCACTACTTTCTTTTTTTATTTGTGTTTTCCATACTGTCACAACTTTTTCTGATTTGGGGTTGTATTTAAATTTGACTACTTTTAGGCCAACAAAAACACAATTTTCCTACACACTGGTCTACTAGGTGTGTATTACTGGAGACAAAACTTAGGCCAACAAAAATAGGATTAAAATAATAAACAAAAAAAAATTCAGTATTTCCCTAAAACAATTTATTCCTGGTAGTGAAGGAAATTCAACATACAGACTTTATTTTTGGTTCGGAGGGTCGTCTTGGGAGGATTTGGTCTCATGACCTCAGTATTTCTATTGCCCTGCTTATGTCTACTGGTGCATTCACAGGATTTTTTGGGTAGAAAGTAGTTCCAATGAAAACTGTTCACTGTGAGGTCTGTGGAATTAGCCAGAGTAACAGGGACAGAAAATAAAACCCAAACTATCTCCATGTACAGATGCCACTCGAGGTGAAGCAGAACTGTTTCTATAAAAGATGTAAACGTAGAAACATTGCCTTCAAACCCTTGAAGCAATTTCTCTACTTTGCTGGTGTAGTGAAGTCTCTTAGAGGCTACATGTATAGCATGTCTATCTGAATACTTTCATATTTTTGTGCAACTGCTCCCTCACTTTAACAAATATAAGCTGAGCAAAGTGCTCTCGACTCATTGAGCAGCAGTTACCTCCCACATATGTTCATGCAAGTTTAGCCGGAATAAAGTAGAACAGGTTAAACTTGACTTAGCGGCTTGACCTCAGGTATCAACACCGGCATCAAGCCAAAGATCAAAGTTGATTTCATTATCTGAAGTGATGCCTTTCTGTTGATTGATAGAGCTTAAGCTTCTGAGCAGAGGTGAGAAGCAGAGGCAGACAAACTGGTATGTTTTCAGGTGAACATTTTCAGCAGCTCTATTCATCATAAAAACCTCTTCTTCCTGCTGTTTGCAGTCCTCCTGCCCTATCACACAAGCTGGAAATATGCTACTAATATTTTATCTCTAACACAGATATGATCTTAATGGAGCCCACTCAGCCACAATGAAGAGTGAATACATTTTTCTGTAATTAAAACCACGTAAAAACTGTGATTTTCCACTTCACTAAACCTCCATATGGTTTTTACTTTTAAAGAAACAGAAGGCCGACGAGCAATTAATTGAAGATAGGTCAGTCACAATTAACCAGTGTCAGCTTCATGCATCATATGAGTGTCATAAGAGGCACAGGAGTTACAAGCTCTTTAAAAAAAGCTTTTAAAAAGCTTTTTTTTTTTGGCCGTTAAAAGCAGCTGTGGGCCATTGTAGGCTCTTATCTGATCAATACAGAATCCGCATGGCTCACTTGAGGGATGTGCTTCCTTTAAAAATAATATAAATTTGTTATATCACATGTTAGCATGCTCCGTAGTGATGTTTTCTAGTGTGGCACATGTTAATTGAGACTGTGTCCATGTGTGTGAGTGGCCTCTGGCAGCGAAGGCAGCAGCCAGAGGCACACAGGGTTAATGATGCTGCCAGAACGATGGCGAGGGAAGCAGCTGAGAGGGGATGGAGGGATAAGAGAGCGGGCGAATATACAAAAGGAGGGAGAGAGGAGGAGGAGGAGGAGGTGGTGGAGGGGGAGCTGATAATAGCTCCTCTTCTGTTTCTCTCTCTTTATTATGACTTTTTAAGTATTTATCTCATCCGCTGCCACATGTTTAAAGACAGATTAGTAATTTATCCACAGGATCTGTTCAAAATCCTTCCAGATGCAGTTAACCTCAACTTCTCTGGATTCACACACTGGGCTATTTACAACTTTAATGAGTTTGACATACTGTATGTTGTGTCATAATTTATGCCCTTTCTGGTAAGAAATGTAAGTCTTTGATGTTCTATAGTAATTTAGTTGACAATGGCTGATCCAGTTATTTGACCTCGATGTGTCTCATGCCATTATGTAACCCAATTTGTTTTGCTTTGTATTTATTGTTGTATGTAGGCGCTGAGAAATATCTGTTGTTTTTTCGAAGTCATACAGTATGTCGTGGTTATGTGTACGTAAAAAGGTTATGAAACATATGCACATGGTCACACATTAAGTATACATATTATTATATTTATAATAAGGATATTTTTCTTTTGTCAGTGAATCCCATGAAAAGACAAAACAACATCAATGAATTGTACGTGAAGCCTGAGCCTGAGTGCTGCCACTGTAATTTACTTTGAGTCAATCATACACTGGCCCTGCTGCCCACTAGCACTTAAAATAATCACCACCAAGTGCACTATTTCCTCCTGTTTGACTGTAGTGTTTTGGTAAACACTACAGCCTTTTTAAACAAATGAAACTATACATTTGTGACTTGTTTTTAAAGATTTACATACTCAGTAGAAAAGAATGAGCTTGGGGCTGTGTACCACAGACAGCATCAGTCTTATATTTGAAGAGTATTGTCCTCTATCACCTTAGGCGTGTTGAGTGATAATTGATGACCACTTCTTCCTAACCCTTTTGAACATGAACAATATAATTTGAGTTGCTTATATGTTGCTGATGATCTCTATTGTTTTTCTTTTTTTATTGCTTATAAGTTTTACATTACGTTTGTATTTTTTTTAACATGTTCAATAAATTGACTAAATAAAAAACAAATGGTGTTTGCAATGGTGACATTTGGTTGCAGCACCTGTTTGAACTTGTGTGTGTGCCTGCTCTGGAAAATTTGAACAACCACTGCTTTAAAAAATATGATCATAGCTGTTTCCTTTTTCTATCGTTGTGTTTTGGATTTCATAGCGAGGGCAGCGCCTTTCATTCATTCAGTATTTTAAAAGGAGCAAAAAACCAAGCCAGACGTTCCTACAAGTTGTAATGTTTCTGATACCTCACATGAGCTGGTTAATAAAAAATTGTCTTGGAGTTAAAAGGTGTCACAAGATCACTTTTAATGACATGCATATTACTCTTAGCAGACTGAGAAACCCACACAAGGCTGCTTTTCTTCACTTGCTTATGAAAAGCCATTGTGTACGTCTTCATGACCAAAACCTGGTTAAAGTGGTCATTACATCAATACAAATCTGCATATATTAGGGCAATGTGCCACAATGATAGGTATTTACTGTATGTTGTAAACAGGAAGTCTGGCCTCTGAGGTCAGCTCACATAACCTGGCATTAGGAAAAATTCATGTGGGAGCTAGCTTATTAGTGAAGCTTTGGATAATATCTCACATAGCAGAGCTGCTTTAAATGTATTACTGTATCAAGTGGAGTTATGCTAAGTGATCTGATTCTGATAGGCTGAAAAAATGTACATTAAATTGCAGCAACGGTCTTTGAAGGAAACCTAAACTGCACACACACGGACCAAACGTGATAAAAATGTTTTGTTAGTTTACTCTGTTGCGTGTTAAAGTGCAGCACTAAGAGAGAAGAAGAAATCAAGTGAAAGTTGGAAAACAATATCAAGGAATTTAATGCCCACAAGCTCGAGCTCTTTACTGTTCATTAGAAAATGTAAGAGGGAAAACAAAGCTGAGCAGTTCATTTGAAATAAATAACTTGTGGGAATAAAACATTTCTCGCATTACAGAAAAATATTGTTATTGCTTTTGATGCAGTTTAAGTGTCACTGCATTCCCACCATCCATGGCCTAACACCCCTTTTTTTTCTCGATCCAAACCTAATAAAAACTTACAAGCACAATTATGTTTTGAGAAATGACAGCGATGATAATCAAAACACTCTCAGACCCAACAGCTCATAACTTTGAAAACCAATGACAACAATACATACATATATTACTGTGTGTTACACAACAACATGAACAGTGTATTACAGTAATGCATTATTAGAGCATCTTTTTCATATGTTCCCTTTGTGGAGTAGAGATGAAGCGTATAAATGCTTGTTAGAGAGATTTTAATTTAAAAAAAAATGTAAATACATTATCCCTCAGAGTGCACAAGCAGAAGTCATTCGGTGTCATCAGTTTATAAGTGATTAAAAACAGGCACTTTATTCATTACAGATAACAGCAATATTTTGTGGTCCAACTCAAAAAGGGCTCCTTGTGTTGTGAATAATCGTAATCAAAAGTATAATCAGTCATACAGGGAGCAGAGACACAGAACAAAGCTTGAAGCTGTGAGTGTGCACTTTGTAAACAACTTAAGACTGCTCGGCCTGTGGTGGTGAAACATATGTAGACAAATATTTATGAAAGCTCCATTAGTGCACCTAAAGGCACCATCCAAGCACTAAAGCAACCACGTGGATATATATTATTATTATTTTTTAAATTTGAAAGTGAAGATGTGATTTAATGCTCTGGAGTTTCTAACATATTATTGAAAATAAAAATGTGGGTCTCTGCATAGATAACTTCTCATCAACCTCTCAAGACTTAAGTTTCATTTCTGTCCTTTTATTCCTCTTTATAACTCAATATTAGCATTTAAAAGCAATGTTATGCGAGCAAAGGCAGAATAAATCTCTAAAAAAAATACTACGATGCAATTTGTCATGGGGCTGGAAGAAAAAGCTCCATTAATGTTTGTGAGAAACAGTTTCAAGCACAAATAGAAGGCTTCCACTTTTTTTTCAAAAGCAGAAAGTGTTCAAGAATTACTTCTGGTGGGTGAAAAAGTGATTTACAACATCTGAATGTAAACAGTCTAGTCTTTTAAAGTCACATCCGTCTGGTGGTTCAGGTGAAAATATAAAGCTCATTTCTGCTTTTACTGTGTTTTCAATATTTGAAAGTATTTTTAATCCTCCAGCTCATCCTTAAATGATAGAAAATCTGTTTGTCTATCAAGCGTTGAAACCATCATCACCACCTGCCAATTAGATAATAATTATAAGTTTCTTAATAAATCCACAGAATAACATTTTTCTGAATTTATAGTCCCATGAAAGTGTTTTATAAATGAGAAGGTAACTTTGAGTGGAAACATTACTAATGTGCTCAGCTTTCTTACAGTTAGTCAGTGCAGCCTGTTCTTGTAGGAATGTGTTGCATACTGTAAATATATTATCATATAGATATAGATTTTTAGGCTGCAGTTGTATTTGCTGCAGCCTTTATATAACATGCCTGGATGTAACTATTTGCATTCCTATCAATAACTGTCACTCACAGTCAAGAGTATTAAGCACTGATGCATTATGTTTCTTAAAAGGGGCTTCTGAGTAGTTTGAAATGAAATTCCCCTGAAAATCAGGTTTGTATGAATTGCATTTTTGTCAAAATGACAGTCAGAGACAATCTGTGTTTTCTTCTTCCAGAAGAATGAACAAAACAGGAGCTGGGGGGGTTAGCTGAGCTGCAAAGTAAAACTGACAGAAAGTGTTGATTCTTTAACTATTGCGACCAAGACAGGTAAGAGGTTTTAGAAGGCATGAGCCAACGCCACAATGATTTCTTCCTCTCCATGATTGGCACTTATTTGAAGAGGCTGGGTGAAGGAGGCTGCTTTCATCATACACGCTTTACTTGTTTCCATACAGTAGTACACCCATACACCCAAAGTGAGGCTTGGATTGCTGTTTAAGTCCTTTATAACAGCTGGAAGTTTGGCTGACATGGAGAGGGGCTTCGACAGATCCACAATGTCACCAGTAATCACCCGATTTTCTAGCAGCCATTCGTTACCTGTGAAAAACAGGAAACAGAATTTTGTCAAAATCAGGGACAAAGGGACAAAATCAACAGTCTGATACAATCCGGCTAATAAAGTCCACAAAACTAGGGTAGAGGTTGTTAGAGCTACATACTAACATGTTCACAATGACAATGCTAACATGCTAATATTAAGCAGATATAATGTTTACCATGCTCACCATCCTAGTAGCATGCAAACATTTGCTAATTAGCACTAAACATAAACTAAAAGTATTGGACAAAGTCAAATGTTGACCTGATAATGGCCCTAGAGGAAAAGTTTAAAAGATCACTACAGTCCTGAGGATACATCCTGTGGGGACCATGAATGTCTGAACAAAATGGCATGGCAATCCATCCAGTAGCTGTTGAGATATTTCACTCCACACCAAAGCGGTGGACCAACCGACTGGCTGACAAAACAAGATCAGTCTTCAGTTTGGACCCAGATCAGTCCTAATATGCCATGTTCTGAAAGGGCCTTTATTCTGAATGTGTCTTTATGTAAATGTCTGTCTGTCATCTACATTTATGGTTAAGGTGCACCCTGTGTACTAGATTGGCCCATGTGTGAGCATCGCTAAATGGAGTCCTCTACAATATTACCCTCTTGTAAGAATCAGTTCCCTCCCACTGAATCAGATGGAGTGAGGGTGAGGACGAATTTACTGAAACATGGTGGATATTTTTAGAAGCAAATACACATCTTAAGAGACGTGACCGCTGAAAGATAAATGAAAGTCGAAAAGGAAAGGCTAGAACTTCAGCTGTGAGAAAATATTATGCCAGAGAGACCGTCAAATCCATGCCAGCGGTGATTAATGAAGCTGATGCCTAACATGAGGTCCCAGGGTAGCCATTTCTAAAAAGCCACTAAAAAAAACAATTTAAATCTGCGGTGCACTTCTAACTTGATCCATTAACATTCCTGCCTCTGCTCTGATCCGATCAGCATAAGTCTAGACTCGGTATAATCGGACAGTGGAGGATCACGTAACATAGCCTGGTAGCTAATTATGTGAACCAAGGCATGCCTTCTTATCAAAATGTTCCAAAAATAGCTTGCTGGTATCGCTGACTGCATGCTGCATCACTCAGAATGATGGAAACACTATTGTTCCAAACCTAATGAACAGACCATCACCGTTACTAACATGATATCTCAAATCACTTCACACTCTGTCGTTATGTCAGAGTACTGTTGATAACAACTTGGAACATGAAAAAAAAGCCTTTTGAATTGTATCTAGCAGTAGAAACCATACATTAAATTGCCCATGCCATGTATAGCCTCACTGGTGCTTTAAAAGAGCTGAGAACTATAAATCCCAGCCGTACTCCTTGGCTACTAGCAACTGCGTGAAGGAGGGGGGGGTGGGGCGGTGCACAGCCACGGAAGGCTTGTATCACGTGGACGTGCCGACAGTTTTGTTGTTGTTACTTAGAATTCCTCATGGGGGCAGCAGAAACTACGTAGTATAGCTTTAAGCATCATTCACTACTATTTTACTTTTTGACAGAATCATGGTTTACAGACCAAAATAAATGGTAAATGGACTGCATTCATATAGCGCCTTTGTACTTTACCAGACAAAGCGCTTTACAATCCCAATCCCAATCCCCCACCCTCCACCCATTCACACACCGATGGTGGTGGGCGCTGGTCTGCCCATCGGGGAGCAACTTGGTTCAGCGTCTTGCTCAAAAACACTTCGACATACGGTCAGGAGGAGCCTGCATGGGTCGGTCATTATCATTGGCACCATTAGCTGCTGCTGTTGTAAAAACTAATGCTTTTTAGCTAGCCAAGTTAGCTAGCTACGATAAAATATGATAGCGACGCTTGCCGTTTTAGCCGTGTTGAAAATGCCACCTTTATCACTGTACTGCGTATGTGCCATGTGACAATGGAAAACCTGACAGGCGTAGCAACAGTAACAGGGTGAGGCTTAGTCAATGGTCAATGGTGCCTTACACCAAAGTAAAGTCAAATGTACTTATAGGATAAACCTCAATAAAACATTCACATGCATGACTGAACTTTGTCTCACCCTCAGCTGAGAGAGCCCAACAGCTGGGGGCCTCCTCTGTGAGTTTGGTTCCTTCTGGAAGTGAAAGGGTAAGCGACATGACGAGAGTCTGGCCTGCTGACACCGACACTGGTGGCATTTCTTTCCTGGCAGCTGATTTGGGCAGTGTGGGGGCTTTGGCAGGACCCGAAGGCTTTGAAGGTACGGAGTCTGTGCATTCCATGGAAATGGGGAACTGTGCAAGAGAGAGATTCAGATGTTTGGATTAAAGAGGAGCAATGAGAAAGCTATCGCAATGTCCTTCTTTGTAACCTTTTATCCAAACTCATCTAGCTTTCAGGATAGATTCATTGCACACACATGGACAAAATAAAAAGTGCTTTCTCAAGGTTGGAAGTGAGCTTTTCTTACACACATACACAGACATACAGGTCTCACCAGTGAAACAGTCTTGGCGGACAGGTCCAACACTTTGACTTGGTGGTTGTTGGTATCGGCCACATAGAGAAGTTTGCCGCTGTCACCAACGCAGATTCCTCCCGGTTCATTGAAGCAGGATTTGTTAAATTCAGGGTCCAGAGTATCTCCAGCCTCTCCAGTCCCTGCTAATGTGCTACACTGCTTTACCTTTGGATCCACCACCTTGATCTGAACACAATTACACAGGCACATAGATACAATCCAACAAAAAGGTCAAAGCCTGTATGTTCCCCGTTTGGTTTTTAGATCAAAAGGAGATACACACTTTGTGTAATGACAACAACAACCTGAAGGAACCCATTGTGACAATAAAAACATTAAATGTGAGCATGCTACAGCTTTGAACTACAGCCTTGTGACATGCAACAGTTACCTTGTGGTTGTAGGAGTCGGCTACATAGAGCAGGCTTTGTTCAGGAGCCCAGGCAACACCGAGAGGATGCTGCAGCTTGGCGTCCACCCCTTTCCCGTCTACATCCCCGAAAGCAAAAAGGTTCTGGTTCAAAGAAGACAAACCATTCAGAAGAGATCAGGAGAAGATATAAAACAAACTGCAATTTCTATGTCTAAGCTTAATTTAGGTAAAGAACAGAATATCCAATCTAATTTTGTGAACCGCCTCTAACGCAGTTCAAAACACATTTTTGCAAAGAGAAGAAAAGGGAGTGTTTTAATTAAGATATTAAGAGAACGGACTTTTCTGATGAAAATCCACGCAGAAGCCTTTCCCACTGTAAATGATCAGTTTTCATTTGACACTTGAAATAAAAACATGAAAGCAACATTGGCTTCATTATTTTTGAAGGTTTCTGAATAATTCATACAGGAAGAATAACACAATAATTGAAATACCACATTTGTGAGAAACACCAGAGAGATCATCTTAAAATCGCATTAGTTACTGTGCTAAAAATAATTAGATGAGTCATTCTTGAGAAGTTTTGAAGCACAAGAACATTAATGATGAATATCATTGAAATATTACAAAGGGGAACATTCTTCATGGGTTGTTTTTTTTTTTCCAGAAAGTGACAAAAAGCTAATTAATAGTTCTTAGTGCTACAGGTTGATTAAGACCAACATGACCCAAACAGATAAATTACTATTACAGCGAACAACATAATCAACAACCAATTTCTTAGGAAATTGGGAATAATTAAAATAAACAGATTTTCATTCTGTATTACATAGCTGAATAAATGAAAACAAATGAGACAATCTTATAGAGTCTCATGACTCTCCACAGTTGCAGAGTTCAGTTAACAATGTAAACCGAGAAGGCGATAGCGACCTACCTTGCTTTAGCGAGACTGACATACACTCACCGGCCACTTTATAAGGTACGCCTGTTCAACGGCTCGTTAACGCAAATATCTAATCAGCACGTCAGGTAGCAGCCACTCAATGCATTTAGGCGTGTAGACAGTCAATACCGCTTTTAGCCGAATCCGATTTCATTTTTTCTAACCACTTTACAGCACACGCAAATATTTATTTTCTATCTTTTCTTTAATAGAACATTTTACATTTTGCATAGAACATGTTTTGAACAGATAATGGATCACTATAAAATAGAACTATATAAATTACTCCTGGTGTGGGAAATGCCCACACATCTAAAGTACAATGTTAGAACCATTTCCTTCTTTTCACATCCAATATCCAACTTAATATAATAAATATTGCCTTGCAGTATAAAGATATTTCTCACACGCATACACACGCAGGCCTGTTTGAACGTCAACAGTAACGTTACCTGAAAACATAAACGTCACCACTCATTTTACGTTTTTAATGTAGGTTTTGAGCGGTATGCATCCCCACTAACCTGGAAAGCGTTTTAAACAGTAACGTAATACAGCGTGAAGGGGGAATACAGCGTTTTTTTTTTCTTTTATTAGTTTTTTTTAAATACAGCGTCTCTTGCTGCCGGACGTCAGAGGCAGAGGGACCGTCACCGCAGCGTTCGCTAACGTTAGCTTCTTGTCTCATTTGAGGTCTGATAAATAGTAAATTCATCAAAGTCAGTGTGCCCAACGCTATTTTCCAATAAACTGTAGCTGTCAAATTTCACGGACCCACGGTTTTCATGTTCCACTTATTCAGCCTCAGAGGGGAGAGAGAGAGCGGCTGAGAGCAGTACAGCAGACGGCTCTGCAGAGCCGTGTATAATTACGACTTTATAAAATTTCATAAACAGCTGATTGAGCAGCGGTGCGCTGATCTTGCGCGATGTTAATCATGCGGCGCCCGAGTGCATTCTTTCCTTTGCCTTTGTGAGCTGGTTTGGGTCCCTCACTCTTAAAAACAAAAACAGGCTGCAATACATTACTAAAGTGTGTGGGAAAATTTCCCTGAACTCTCTGACTGACTTAAAATCTCTATATGAGACAAGGACCCTGAAGAAGGCCCAGTCAGTCCTGGCTGATATAAACCAACCCTTGAACAGCTACTTCATGTTGTTGCCATCTGGCCGCAGATTCTGTCTGCCTAAATGCAGGACAAACAGACACAAAACTCTTTTGTTCCTGCTGCTATAGGTTTTGTTAATAATTCAATGTGAGATGTGGACTTTTGTGTAGTATGTATTTACTTGTGTCCTCCATCAATAGTGTCTGTTGTCTGTATGGCTTATGTGTCCTTTATGTTGCACTTTATTTGCTGCAAAACAAATTGCCCCTCGGGGATAATAAAGACTCCTTGACCATGACCATTTGACCGGCATAAAATCGGCATATGTCAGACTGACCTGCCGGTCGCCGGTCATGGCCGAGCACGTGAAAATTGGCCAATTCCGGTCACTGTCCGGTCAATCGGTGCATCTCTAGTCTCCGGTGTTGTGCTTCATTGTCTCAGTTAAATAGCTTAATAAATATCTATGGGCAGCAGACTATTAATGTTTTTTTGCTGATTCGACGCCATGTTGGATAAACTGTATATGACTCTCCAGTTAATTACTCCCAGCTCTCATGGGTGACTACCAGCTTTAGAACTTTCCAAAAATACACCAGGGTGGCAGGCTAATAAAACTACAGCAGAACGGCTGTGGGGACATGAAAGTATTACCAAAATATTTCTTCAGGCTTTGTAACAGCCACAAATCAATATTTCCTATCTACAGAAAATAGATAGCCCTGAAACCCTGTGATTGCCTAGGAGTGATCCAAAGCTTTGCGCAACATTTTTGTTTATAATTGTCAAAAGTGTTTTCTATGGCTGGAAATGTAGTAGAGCAACTGTTGGATGGATGGGGACAGAGCCAGGTACAGGACATATTATCATTGAAGATACTGCACAAGAGGTCATTGCGTTCTTGCGGTCTGCTTTTGATTTCCTACCTATTTTTCAAGCTGCTGTTCACGGCATTGTCTTAAATATTATTAGAAAATATTTTCTCCTTTTACAGAAACACTAAAACGGACAAAAAATGACCCTAACTATGAATTTATGTACATTAAAATTAACCAAAGAGGAAATCTTCATTAAAGCCACTTGGGATTCACTTCGTAGTAGAAAGAAAAAAAGTACGAAATAATGTTAAGAAATCCATTCATCCAGATATAAATGAATCCACCATCTAGTCATCCATCTAACAGCCATTGCATACCCACCAGTGGGTCTCTCTCTCCCCCGACCAGCAACTTGACGGCTCCGTCCTTCAGTGCCAGCGAGCGGATGGTGCTGCTTTCGCTATCGGCCACATACAGGCAGGCCCAGGGCTCCTCTGGGGCTAAAGCCAGGCCTGAAGGCTGAGCAAAGCCAGCCTTTTGAGGGTAGGAGTTGTTTCTGTTCTCCTCGTTGCCGCTGCCTGCCCATCGCACACACAGCCCCGCCTTGGACTCGCTGTTTACGTTGTGAAATAGAAGACAATAGACAAAACACTTCAATACACTGCTGGATAGGTAGAGTTCATATGACCTTTTATCATTTCTTTAGCGGCTTAGAAGGGTGGCTGCTGCCAAGTGGCCGTGGTGGTTCTGTCTACATGGTCTCTCACCTTCCTTTGGGCAGTTTCCCATCTGCTAGGAACAAAGCCCAGATCTGGTGGGTCCCCGCCATGGCTATCCACAGCACGTTATCTTCAGCACCGCCTGCACGTACAAATGAAGCGCATATACAAGCGCACACAAAAACACACTCTTTGAGTTGACACCCAGGAAACTTGTGTCACGGCTTTTGGCTGTCTATTAGTCACCAGAGGTGGTGCTAATATTTGTCCTAAAAGGTAAAGAGTCCTTTCAGATGTTTTTGGGATGTTTACTTTAAGCTATGATTTTCTTATAAGTATAAAAACGGCAAAATAAATAAATGAAAAGAAATGCCTCTACTGATTGAAAAAGAGTTAAAAAAAAAAAATGTAATACTTTTTATTGATCCCCAGTGGAGAAATTACAATTTATGACTGTTTGTTGAAGGCGGAGAGCCAGAAATGAGTCAGAAATGCAGCTACGGAGGTTGTGACTACAGCCTGTCGATCATAGGCCACATGCTGCATCTCAGCAGAGACAATACTGTCATCGATACACAACCCTTACAGGCAAACAGTATCTCAGTTGTATTTTTAATGCAGCACAGAGCTCAGACCTTTTTCATCACATCTGGCGGACTGTCAGGAACATCGGACAACTCTCGCACCTGCCTCACAGCATCAGTGTCACTTTACAGTTCAAAAGGTGCAGGGTCATCTTGATTTGGTCAATTTAATTATTCATACGCGTGGTGAATAAATCCTGAGTGTTGTGGATGTACCCTCAGAGGACAATGTTAGTGGAGTTAAAGGTCTGATATCACATCCTCAGACAATGTGGTGATGTGCAAACCAGCAGGTTGTGTCATCCATCAAGCTGTGCAGAAAAGGTGACTATGATGGATTACCTCTTGCTAACAGGCAGGTGTGCAATGAGGAAATAATTGCGCTAATGGCCCTTTAAATTCTTAGAGTTAACATTATACATTTACACGACTATGATTAAACACCATACCTGTAAAATGTACACTGACTGTTGATGAGTACAGTACATACGACAGGCAGAGTACACAACTCCAGGCGTACACACACTCCCTTTTTACTTAACTACTACTACTTAGCTGTCGGCTCTAACAACACCTCAGACTTGAAGAACCGCCTAATAGTAAACAATGTTAACCTGAGGCAAGAAAGTTGTAAGAAAAACAGGTGACATTATAATTTTAAGTAAATGTTTGTTTGAAATCCTTTACAATTATAATTTGTGTTAATAGTTAATAAAGTCATTAATTTGTTACATTTTAAAACTGCATTTTGAACAAATAAATAAGTTCATGTAGTATGCTCCTAAAGTGAGGAACGCAAAGAAATGATTACAAAATGCTGGAATAATATTTAACTTAATGATTAAAAAATAAATAACGCTAAAGCTTGTATTAAACATGTCTAAATGATACCATCCTGGAAAGGAAAAAATCAACTGCAGGAAAAATCTGCTGCAAGCTCATATTTTATTTGCTCTGGCAGATACTAACTCGCGTTTTTGAATTGGCCTGCCGATGTCAGGCTAATGGCATCTCTGTCTATGACAACAATTCTTGAATCTTAATGTCCACCTGGCCTGATGGCAACACAAAACATACACAAACATTTAGAGACAAAGGGTCTTAGAGATTCAAAAGCTGAGTTAAAAAAGCTTTCTGCTTTAATGAAAAAAGGCACTCAGTGAGAAATATTAAAAGAAGACTAATAATAAAGAAACTCTGAATGCACAAGGCAAAAATAATCAAAGCAAAGCATTTAGAGAAACTGAGCTTTGATTTTGAAGTGGAGTTCTTGGATTATGTTGAGAATATGAAAGACCTTGTCTACTTTACAGTAGTTTGTGACTTGTATAGTTTTGACTTATTATTGATTTTTGTCCTCAAAATGATTCAGTACAACTACAATTAGGGATTTTTGGCACTGAGATCCTATATGATACATATTCTATTCACAACGTAAATAAATTACGAAGGGCAACTTTATAAAAAGTGTAATCCATTGCAACTGATCGGGGCCTCCACTTTGACCAGAAGAGCTGTTGTGTTCTTGCAAAGCTTGGAAGTTGTAATATTTTGTGTATTCATCATTTTGTTTTACTCCAGAAAATAGTCAAGTATCTGTGTATGCTTTTAGTGCACTCTAATCTAATTATGTACTAAATATGCAAGTTGCAAACAATCTAAAAAAAGTCTAAAAGTGTGATATCACACCAGAATTTAGCAACCCAGTCTGTATGTAGTCGCTTCCTATTGTTTTTATATACCTTCACCACATCCTAACTGAACTGTGACCTGTAAAATGGTGAGACCTCTCTCTCAAGAATTATTGATTGTATAGCAGCATGCAGAAAGTAAACAACAGACATTGAGGAAAAAAAGGAAGGCACAGAGGGGGAAAGACAATAAAATGTTGTAAATGTTGTCCTTCAGTTCTGGTCTGACAGCCCCACAACACTCACCGGCAGTGCCAAGAGTCACATCCCAAGGAGAGCTGATGGGCTGCTGAGGTCCCATGGCCCCACCCTCTTTATCTGTGCCTTGAGCACCTACACCGGCTAGAGTGCTGACTCTTCCCTCTAACAGGTCGATCTGAAACAGACCGAAATGTACAAATAAAGTGACATCAAATTTTATTTGTTTAAAATGCAGTTATTTCAAGAGATAGTTTGGGGTCCTACCTTTCGTATCAGGTGGTTTTCTGTGTCGGCCACGTATACAGTGTCCCCTTTAATGGCCACACCCTGAGGTGAGTTAAAGGAAGCTTGGGACAAGTCGCCATCTTGTCTCCCACTTTCAGGTCCTGGGAATATATAATAATCCAATTAAAATAGTGCATCTATAGACTCGGCACGTTCAGGTACTTAACATTTATCTGTAGTCCTTAAAGTCTTTGACATTGAAAGTATTACTAAGCAACAGCAGTTTTAATTATTCCTCACATATTCCATTCAATTATTTTCCCTGCCTAAAGATTTGGTAGAAGAAAAAAAAGATATGATGGATGATTTTATGATTACTTATACGAAGCATACGTCCAGGAATACTTACTTACCATTTACAGCTGGAGCATGGTTGGCCTTTCATTTCTGCAAGTGGATTAATTACTTACATTTGAGACTGAGGAATTTTAATCTAATGCGCTGCTTCTGCAAGAAATTAGCTCAGGAAGATGTCCTCATAAATACCATCTTTAAATTAGCTTGATGCTTTGAACTTCTTATGCAAATATAAATGTATAAATTTCTCATACGGTGTGTGGATAGGGATGAGTGGAGTCAACCTACAAAAATAATACAAATGCTGCATTTCTGTCCCTCATCGTCCGTGCCAGTTCACAGCATCTACTAGTCCCTGCGGTTGCCAACCGCTCGGTTGGGCCGGGGACAACATCATCTACCATGTGATTCCTCTGAGGGCTGTTAGGCGACTGAGTAATTTTGTATTTTGTAATGAATACCAATGATGCTTAAATATTTTTGTATAATTTGTAGATGTAAAAAGCAAGAACAAAACTTTATTTTTATCAGACATCTATGCAATTTGAACCCTTATATATACACACTGCATATCACCATCCTGTTTCCTACTTTTTACCTCCTATGACATGTGACAGGTGCCCAGTTGACGACACCACCAGAATTCGGTGATGCCCAGTGTCTGCTATGGCCAGTCTTTTCATGCTGCTGTCTACGGCCACCTTCCCAGGAAAAGACAGGACGCTGGGTGGCAGGGAGTCTCGGTACAGCTTGATCCCCACTGTGTGTGTCTTCAGCAGACCTTGCTCCCCGTAGTGACGGAGGGCGTTGTCAGTAAAAAGCACCAGCCTGTCACGGTGGCCTTCGCCCACCAGGGAGAAGAGCAGGTTGCCACGTGGGCCCAGTAAGACCAGTGTAGGCCAGCAGGACACCTCCAGTTCATGCCAGAGGTGTGCCTCGCTGTCGTTCACAACTGGGTGGCAGATGTCATAGCGGAGCACAGCGCTGCGGACGTTGTCCAGGACCTTTGGAGGGTTGGAGACAAGCATAGACTAATGAGTAAAAACCTGTGAATATGTAAGAGCTATTCATTAGTTATTATATTCATAATACATTATTTTCATTATAGATTCTAATTTTCAAGAGCCCAAGGTGACATCTTCAAAGTACTGATATCGGCAAACAGCTTCATAAAGAATAGAAGAGAGATTGACAGTATGAGGATGAGTATTCAGGATTTTCTGAAGATCTGAGCAGTTTTTCTGGTTTTAAGCAGATAACAGAAATCATTTTAGATACGATCATTTGTCTGATATCTCGTCTGATATCTCATGCTGGCATACTGTTGTAACATTACAAATGAATGCTTTGGTGCTTTGATTTCTTGCTTGAGAAAAGAGTGGTTCACATTGACCTCCATCATACTCACAATGACACATATTTGTCGATACTTTGCAGTTATGACAATGCAGAAAGAACAACAAGCAGGACAGCCTACTCAAAGGTAAAAATGTTGATAAACAATAAAAGCCCTCACCTTTTCATTGGGGAATTTAGCTGAGTGCACACCAACAACAACCAATCCATCTGAGAGGGAGATTAAACAGACAGAGACAAACAGACAAAAATAAAACAGCCAAATGTGGTCAAAAGTGCTTTGACTTAACTGTGCTCATGATCAAAACTAGCCCCAATTCCAAATTTTCAGGACGCATTTTTGAGCTTTATTCCCCCACAAAAAAGCAAGTTTGCATGACAGTAACTAAAAAATACACAAAGGTTCAAACCTATGTTCATTTAGTAATACTGTAAATATCTCTGTAAAATATTGTCTTTATCAAACAGTTGTAATCAATAACAAGTTCACAAAGACATAAACATCTCACACACACAGATGTGCAAGTCCGAGAGAATTGGGGAGGAGGAGGGTAACTGATGTTATTTCCAACTTCAAAAAAACCCTCTCCAGCATAATATAACGTACAGTAGGTCTCATTGAAGTTCCTAAAAATGTTTTAGCCCCTTAAGGCAGTAAATGTTCATCTCAATATTTTCTCAGTAGTCATCAAAGACTACTAACACTATCCTTATTGTTCAGAGCAATTGGGTGGAATTTGTGACTCTGATAAGGCTACAGGATGTTTAAATGTTATACAACTAAATGGCCTAAAACTGTGAAAAATGCGTGTTTGTGATGCTTCTTTTGTTCCTTTACATAACAGATATCTCGATTGAGTTTCCTTCCTGTTCCACAATCAGTGTGGAACTCTATTAAAACACAGTCACTTTTGTACATTCTGAGGTGCAGTCTGAAACGGTAGTATATAAATTACAAACATGAAAAAGATAAATTAATACTGGCCTAATACCCACTTTGGACCTTAAAAGAGCAAATAAAATGCATAATTCTGTTGTGAAAAACTAATTGAAGTAAGTTTCTTTACATAATTAAGATGCATACATTCACACTAAGTTGTTTTTTTTGCCACACAAAACAATCATGTTTTTATATTTTAATTTAGATTTCATTATGCCTTTTTTCACAGCATCATAGGCCATTTTCAGTGAAAATAAAGCAAACAAAAGCCTTTTGTCCTCCATTAACGGATTAACTCACATCATTGAGCCGCCGTTAACAGACAAAATTCCAAAAATACACAATTCCAAACCTTTAGACTCACACCATCTGCAGTGGATTTCATCACCCACGCCCTCAGCCAAGCAGCATAGTAGCAGCACAGATTGCAGTGACGATGGGTGGGTGGGGGGTGGACTGTGGGAGTGACTGGACAGGGTGGCTCCCACACCTCTCTGACCAGTGCAGCAAACAGAATGTACCCACAGCAGTGCCAAAGATAAGGCGAGTGCGTTAATGTGTGGTGGCACTGCGGTGTGTGTGCTCCGTGTTCCGCATGGCTCACAACAAAATTTCCTCAGATGATCCCTTGAAGCGCCAGCAGGATGATAGAGTCAGTCGGATGTGGTTATGCTTTACATAGAGTGGCTAAATAAAGAGCCATACAGTGAACTACAGAAGAGTACAATTATGGACCGTGTGTGCACCGACACTGCAGCTTGGACTTATTTTTAGTTAATGTCTCTTTACAGCTGAGATAAGGGCCTTCATGCTCTTGGGCAAGAGGAGAAGAGAAGTGGAGTTGATGTACTACAGCTTCTCTGCCCCAGTGAACTTACACATGTTCCCTTGATGCAGCATGACACATAATAAGATACCATTGGAATTGTGTTCCCTCAGTAATAAAGCCTGCTAGGCTGCTGCTTCCTGCGCAGCCCACTCTATTTGTAGTCTGAAAGAATACATTTCAAAAAAAGTTTGTCAGCCCAATGCTGCTTATTAGTATTCATATTTTTATTAATATGGCAGGCGAGCAATGTCACTGGACTGAAACTTGTACAAATCAGCAATTTGTTTTACCTACCTATGTGCCTTAATCTTCCACCCATTCAACATGCAGAGCAAATGAATGGTAACTCGCCACAGCTACTTTTTAATCAGCCCACAGCTTACTATAGTTACTGTTTAACAAGCACTGGACAGGGACCAATCATTCCTTTGTTTACAGACAATGGGCAAAGTTAAACTGAGTTTGCTAGATAGGCTGCTAGACTCAAGCAGAGATGAGGTGCATTCTACAGAAGTCTTGTCAGAAGTCACTTCTTTCTATTTCCAGACTGTTTTCATTTTTATTTTCTGACGCTGATTCAAGAGACTCCCAGCTGGGAGGAGGCCTCGGGGAAGACCCAGGACTAGGTGGAGGGATTATATCTCCAACCTGGCCTGGGAACGCCTCGGGATCCCCCAGTCGGAGCTGGTTAATGTGGCTCGGGAAAGGGAAGTTTGGGGTCCCCTGCTGGAGCTGCTGCCCCCGCGACCCAATACCGGATAAGCGGACGAAGATGGATGGATGGATGATTCAAGTGACATTTGTTGTTTATCATATTTCATTAGGGTTGGGCATCGTTTGGATTTTAACAATTCTGATTCCAATTGCCATAAACATCAACACTGTAGTCTATTTTGAGTCAATCCCACACACTGAGCACCAACTGTCTATTAATCCGTGGCTGAAAACGGTCCTCAACAAATACACTATTCACTTCTGTTTGTGTAACGTTTACTGAAAAATACAGTCCCCAGCTTAAAGTAATTAAACTACTGTTTGTCCATTTTCAAACATTTACGTCTTCAGTAGAAACAAATGGGCTCAGTGCTGAGTGTCGCAGACAGGGTAAGGAAGTCAAAGTATTGAGAGACAGAAAAATATGTTGTTACTTTTGGTACTTTTTAAAAAATCTATCTGGTAAAATTGCTTTTAAAATTGTGCACAACTGAACACATGAGAAAAAATACCCAAATAAACAGAAGACAAACATGAAGAACCCCAGTTTTCTCTTCTGAGAAATGGCTTAGATCAATCGTACTTTCCAAGGTGTCTTGTAAAAGACTTCATATGAATATTAAATCATCTCTCATTATCGTAATCTAACTCATAAATTCATTGACATGTCATTCATAATGGGCTTTGTGTCTGCCAAATGTTAATAATGGGAGCCTGATTCTGATGTCTCCATGGGGAGAATTGTCCTATAGTCCCACATTTTAAAAGGTAAAAATGTATTTATTTTCCATTGGAAATTAGCTATATAAATTGCCTCCATCTCTCAACCCCTCTAGGATCAGGACACCCATGTCGACTGCTGCTTTAAAGCCAATCTAAGTCCATACCTTTGACAGAGTGCTTCTTCTCTAGCTGGTGCAGGTCAGGAAGGATGTGTATGCAGTTGATGCAGCAGTAAGTAAAGAAGTCCAGCAGCACCACTTTACCAGCTAGCTCCTTGTTCAAAGACAGAGGCCCCTCCGTGTTCAGCCATTCCAAGCCTGGAGCAAATCACAGAGTGGAAAATGATGCTGTCATCTTATTAATTATGTTTAGTCACAGCACAACCAAACACTTTACATTGCCCATCCTCTGTCTGGCCTGATACTGCATTTATTTCAAGTGGGGATAAAAGCTGATCAAAGCAATGACTTGGAATTGCCTACAGCTTCAGAGGTGTTATGAAGCTATTAAATGCCATGACATAATTTCTGTAGATCTAGATCTCGTTTAAAGTTGTTTTTTTACATTTACCTCACATGCACTCTAGATTGTGTCTGGTAACATTTGTCACACTTAACTCACATGAAACTTGATTAATACATTTACTTTGATATTTTACAACATGCTGAGCACCAAAATCCAATATTCTACCCTCCATATAAGCTTCTAATATACAGCATTCCTGTTATTTGTTCTGAATATACTACTGCCTGTTTGACAGTCTGTGTTTTAGTTGGGCTGCTGCCTTGCTTTGCATTGTCTCCTTAGAAAGAACAATTCTTAATCTCCGTAGCACTTGACCTGGTTAAATACGGGTTGAATTAAAAAAGCCGTTATCACTCTGTTTTTTCCCGCTTTAAGAATGATACAAGCACAGACCAAGTAGGAAAAGAAGAAATAGTTCACCTGATTTCAAAGTCTCAGCATTGGATTTGTTGAGGAGAATGATTCATTTTCTTGTCTGGCACCCAAAATGGTTTGATGTGTAACTAAGGTAATGCCGGCCTAAATTATCTCACAAATTCTTTTCTATTTGTTTGGGCTAAAACTGGTATTTATTTAAGATCTACGTGAGGAGGAGATTATGGCATCACAGAAAATGAATTTGTTACATATTGTACATCTTAAAATGTCTCTTTGACTCTGCAAAAGAGAGGAAATTTTGATAGATTTATGCAAAATACTATAATGAACTATAGTGACTGAACAGCCATAAGTGCCTTTGTCAACCTGTTGAATTAATTTAATTGAATGTATTTATTTTTCAACACACTTTCGACTCACTCGGCCCAGTTAAGAACCCATGCAGCTACGTGTATTCTGCTGTTTGATGTTCTACTGTAGATCCCCATCTACTGGTGCAATGGGATATTGACAACATGCTGCATTACTCAACAGAGGACCTAACTGTAGTGTTGACACCAGAAGCATTTGATGTTTTTTAAGTTGCTTTATTTGGAAACTGCATTGGCAACCCTTTTTATTTTTCAATTGGCCAACACTATTCATATTATTAGGTGTAGTGACAACAACTACAAAAGACAACTTTATGTAGTTATTCTCAATCTTATGCTGTTAAAGGGACAACAAAGAAAAACACAAATTGATGACTGAAACACCTGAGAAAGCAGGAGTCTGCCCAGTAATCATTCATGTGATGGTGCTATCTAAGAAAAGGCTATTACCAACATAGTATGTGTATTATGTGTTAAAATTGTAAATGTATTAAACATTATTATTATTATTATTATTAGTCTGAAACTAGCAGTAGCATGAAGGTTACAGTGGAGTGTGTTGATAAAGCCATGGGGAGGACAAATACAAAATAGAGAAAAGGACAGCATTGCAACGATTATTCAAAGAAAACACAAATACAGAAAAATAATCAACTAATAAGAAACTATTTTGATAATCCCTTAATCATTAAAGTAATTTTTATGCAAAAATGGCAGAAGAGGCTGTTTAAATCTTCACAAATGGAGATTTTCTGCTTTTCCGTTTCATATCATATTAAAGTGAATATCATGGGAGTTTGGACTGACAAAAGAAGACATTTTAGACATTACCTTGGACATTAAGAAACTGAGATGGACATTTTGATTTTTACTATTTTCTAACATTTTATAGCCCAAACGATTAATTTTAAGTAATAATCTACAGATTAATGAAAATAGTCGTTTAGTTGCAGCCCCAGAACATAATAGTATGCATTCTTTCTTTATATAGATTTGTGGCTTCCTGATTATGAAATACTCATTGTTATAAAACAAAAACTACTACACTGTTGCAACAAAACACACCACAGGAAGCGTTGCACCTAAAAAAAAAAAGTTGAACTACACAAAGCAGCTATTGCTACTTCTCTTCCCGTGTTGTGTTTTCTAAGTAGGCCTACATAATTAATAGCTAACTAACTTGTATAAACACTTACACTAAATACAAATAAAGGAAACAGGAGGAAACCCTATACTGTAATGCTGAGATCCTAATGACGTGTTATAAAAAATCAAGTCACACTGTAGAGCAACAGAGAGACACTTAGCAAGTTAGAGCTGCAATATGGTCTAACCTGTCTGGAAATCGGGTATCTTCAGATCCTCTCTCTCGTCTAGCTTTTTCAAATACTCGATGACAAGATTTTCTTTCTCTTGTTGTGTCGTAGCGTCATCTAGGGCGCAATCCAGTTCACTTTGGATATGAAATAAGGCAGAGACGCTGCACTGGGACGCCATGTTTCCAACAACAGCCAGCCTGCTAGGTAAACTCAGAAAGAACATTCAGACCGCTGATTTCGACACAACAGTCAAAATTAAAAAATGATTCACCAGAAGGATTTGTTGTCTTCATTTTAGGTTACCTTAAACTGGGTTAATTATCAGTAAGAACGTTTTGTAATTGTTTTAGTGGTCTTTAGCTCGAATGGGCTCGTGAAATGTGTGGAATGTGCTGTTCTGTTTCTCTACTTGTCTTTACTACATTCATTGTTGTTGTGGCGGTAAGTAAGCCAACATGTCTTAGAACCATACAGTATGAAGAAATTAGCCCTAAATCGTAATTATTAGTTACGAAAAACAATTTTCTCCTCGCAATATTATGGAATACAACCGTTAATGTATTGTAATGTTCTTTCGGTAACCGCGAGATGTATCAAGCTAACGTTAACACTTAGTCCGGTCGTTGGGTAGCTAACGTTAACGTTAACTTTAGGTACTTTTTTGTGCTCCAAATGTCAGAGAAGCAGGACTCTGAAGATGACATTTGGGAGTATAAACCTCTTGAGAAGAAAAAGAAGAGACACGAATCAGCGTCTGCAACTGTGACAAAAAGAAAATGTACTGTCAGAAAAACCTCCAAGAGAGACTCTTCTTTCCCAGTCAAGTCACCTGACAGGAAAGTTAAGATAGCTGAAAGTGGAGATTGTAGTTCCGTTATTACTGGAGACAGCAGTTTACAGGCGCATAATCTACCCTTAAAGTTATCTCCTTCTAGTGACACAGTGCTAGCAGACAATGCTGCTGCAGAGGGACCATCCTCTGGAGACTTTTGCCCCATGTGTCAGATGCCCTTTTCCATATTGGTGGTACAGACTCAAAGATGGCATGTTGCTGAATGTCTTGACACCCCCAGGGACACATGCGAAGGTACAGACATTCATACTTCCTCATATACTTTATTTAAAAAAGATACAGATACACTTATTCTTTATTATTATTACACTCTGTACATAACAAAAAGAAAACACTTTGAAATATTATATGCAAGATGTTCTTCATAATCATTCCATCATACTTAAAGAAGTACTCCAACAATTTAGCACTAGACTTCCATAAAATTGGGGGGACTAACAAGAGACAGATGATCAAAACTATGGTCCAAATCACTGTGGTAGAGCCCGACTTTTAATCCTTAGGATGCTCAGAGCTCAAAAAATACCAGACAATACATTTCCCACAATGCAACTTGATAGCATCCTTCATCATGCTGCATTCATGTCATAAGGGATGGATGGTAGAGACAGGAAAGCTTCCCTTGTTATTGGTGAGTGTTCATGTTATCTGACAACTCAAGAAGGTTGTATAATTGCAGAGTTGGTCATGTTGGGGTGAAAAAATAACATACAGTGACAATATAGCACTGTATCTATTAAACATATGTGTAATTACATTGAATAGTGGATTTTGGCTAATGTGAGGCACTTTTGTATTATAAACCTCCAAGTCTGATACAAATCTGAGTTTCCCAACCAGTGATTACAACTTGGGTGTTAAAAAAACATTATTTACAAGTCAGAAACTGGTAATTACAGTAATTCCCTCATGACATGAACATGGCATCAGATCCTCCCTTAGGCCTACAGGTAAATGCCTATATCGTGCTCTCATGCCTTAAGTTTGTACCACAGGATTTTTGTTCAGCTTTGGAGTTTCAAGCCCATCTCAAGAAAACATTGACTACATAATCAGTGTTATTTGTTCTAGAAAGCTCCCTCGAGCCACAGGAGACTTGGCATGATGAGTAAACTATTGTGTAATTTCAGGCACCTCTAAGTTTTTGAATATCTGTGTTGTCAAACTGCTTTAGCAGATTTTGTATGTCGGCGCTTTTGAATGATTATCATTTTGTACTCTGCGGAAAAGCCTAATTTTTACATGTTTATCTGTTTACACAGAATGTCCAGATGGCCTCCGGTGCTTCTCCACCCTTCCAAACCATTACAAGAAATTCAACCACAACCTCTTGGCCCATAGTCGAGCAAACAGTGACACAGCCCTCCTCAGCCTACCCCAGCAGGCAGAGACCAGTGGGAAGACCGACCTCAGTTGTCTCCCAGGACTGATAAACAATGATGTGGATGGCTCTAGTTTAGAGATTTTACAGGATAATGCTTTTAGTCTTTCTGCCATTTCCAATCATAGTGTCTGCCCTCACAGTAATCTCACTGGAACACCTCCATCTAAACTTACAAATGGACTTCTGTTACTGCGTTCACCTGGCCCAGAGGATTTTAAGAAAAAGAAAGGATGGTCGTCCTCTACTAAAAGACAAAAGCCCATCAGTGCTTCTCAAGAAAGTAGAACAGAGCTTTCATCCACTCCTGTCAAAGCAGAGAGTGGAATACAAGCTTGTGAAGGTTTAGCCAATTGTGAACCTTCCCCTGACAACAATGATGCAATATCCTATTCTCCACTTTCTGAGTTCCCTGCAGAGACTGAAGTCCATAGTAGCGAATGTCGAAAAGCCCTTTTTAATAATGATGCATTTGAAAATGAGAATGAAAACTCAATGGTGCTGTTCAGTGACGGTTTCTCAAGTGAAGATGAGCTTCTCACTGGATTTATAGATGCTTTGGAAACCGATAATGTGCAGATAAAGGATCCTGCTTCCTTAAACACCCAGCTAGAGTCAGTTACCTCATTGCCGCCCACTAACCAGCTAGCTGCTTCCGCAGTTGTTAAAAATAGAGCTGATTCCACAAGTGAAAAAAAAGCTTACGGTAAATCTACCTGTGCCGTCAGTCCATGCAAAAGCAGTATTCACACACATTCTCCACAAAGTATTGTTTTAGAGCGCCTGAGAGAAACTCTTCTAAGCTCAGATAGCCTGCAGTTGAGAAACTTGAAAGACAGCAGTGTTCAAGTGCCTTCATCACAAAGCCCCATTGTCCAAAGATCTCAAACCATGGCACCGCAGAAGGGCCAGATCAAGGCAGGTCAAGCCTCCTGTCTAAAGCAGACTGACATTGGAGTATTTTTTGGCCTCAAACCGCTCAAGGAGAAGGAGAAAGTGGCTGAGAGTGGACCAAATGAACTCAACACCAACCCTGTTCCAACACTTGGTGAAAACTCAGGACTGAGGCGACAAAGGAGAGCCAGGCAAAGAAAAAGCAAGGCTGACACAAATGCAGATGCCTCACAGGGCACAGGGACTGTAAATACTAGTAATGTAGTGGATGCTCAGGGAGAAGCAGGGAAATGTAGGACCAGAGGATGGAGAGGAAGAAGCTGGAACCGAAGGAACGCAGTGGGAGAAGTAGAGTTACCACGTTGTCCCTTCTACAAGAAGATTCCAGGTCAGTGAGTGACCATATATCATATATTGCTGCATACGTTTGAAAGGTAATTATTTTGTAATTTAAAAAATATGTAAAATGTTATTGTACTTAGGGACAAAGTTTGTCATAGATGCTTTTGGGTATGGAGAGATCCAGGACATCACTGCCTACTTCCTCACACATTTCCACTCAGACCACTACGGAGGGTTGACCAAGAACTCCACATTTCCAATCTACTGTAACAGAGTAAGTCAAGCTTTGGTTACTGTAAAATACGAATGACTGACTTCTGGTATTATTTCATTTTATTGGTGCTCATGCTGTGTATTTATCTGGTGGCTAAGTGCCTGATGTTTATACTGGTTGGGTTGTGCATCAATTAGCCATATTTTAATCTATGCCACTATATTTTGAAGTAGGAATCAATTACATTACTATATTATTTTTATTAGCTTCTCTGCATGAGGCCATGGCATTGTTTTGGCATTTCTTTTGTTTTTACATTAAAAAGTGTTGGACGGTGTTTTTTACCCCAGCTTTCATTCGACTATCGCTGAATCTGCTTCCCACAAACCCAACATGTTTATATTTCTTACAGGGAAAGAAAAGTGTGCCAGTTTAGATACGTCTGCAGTTTTGCATCATAAATAAATGACAGGTCTTTTGCCTTCCTAAGGCCTGTTAGTCCTGTTCTACTACTATGGAAGAGATTCATTCTTTGAAAGTGCTACAAACCTTTTTTTTTATTCTATTTATTTGCATCTCATTAAAAAGCTCCTGACTGCTCTCTTTCACAGAATGCATGGAGCGAATGCCTTACCCATTTGTTATCTCACTGCACTGCATTGACTTGGGAATGGAAAATTAGCTTCCAGTTGGCAGCTATGAATACCAATTTGCCAATGGCTCTGACCATTATTGGAGTTGATTGAAATTTGAAGACCTTTTTTTTTGACACAGTATTGGATAAAAACACTTCATATCCAGGAAATTGAGTTTGTCTGGGTCCTTAGTTGTTCTTTCTGTTTATAGCGTTAGCACTTTGTTGTTACTTTGCAAATGTTGCATCCAATTATGGGGTGTGAATTAAGCAATACACTAAATTGAGGTATACAGCAAAACAATAAAAAAATTTAATTCATACTTTGAACCTCTTTCATGTTTAAATTAGACATGATTTGTTTACAGTATTTTATTTCATGCGTTGCACATTTTCTATTTATCTTACTGGGATATGTAAGAGCATACCTCTGAAACTAATTAAAAAGCCCAGTAGATGTCCAGAATAAAAATGTTTTGGTGAAAGAGGCCAGATGAGTTCTCCTGTCAAATGGGTCATGATTTATCACAGTGTGTGCTATCTTGGTATTCAAACTAAAAACAGATTTACAAGGACTCATTGGGACTCCATTGGGGTTTTATTTATTTGGTAGGTCACATAAATTCAACTTGGACTCTAGGTGGGTCACAGCCCAGAAAAGTTTGATCGGTGAGTAGGGGGTGTTACTTAGTTGTTTATAATATACAAATGTATAGAGTAGTTATACTGTATTTACTTACTAGCTTTAGTGACTGCTGCTGCATCACTATATGTAAGTTAACCATAGAGATTTATGTTGACTGACAACTGTCTCTCCTGGTCAGATTACAGGGAACCTGGTGAAGAGCAAACTGAGGATAGCAGAGCAGTATGTCCACATCCTCCCCATGAACACCCAGGTCACCGTGGAGGGGGTCACGGTCATCCTCCTGGATGCCAACCAGTAAGTCATCGACCTGACCTCAACATCATCCAGTTGACTGTCTGACACTAATTTCAAAGTCAGACAGGCCTAAGCCAAATGCTAGATTGTTCCATTTAGGAATGCTAATGGACGTTTTTTAGGAAAACTCTAATTCTGCATGAGAGGGCATTTTCTTCAGTCGAATGTTTTTGATAGTTTCCACCATTTTGAATTCAAACCTATTCGTACCAACAGTTGTGAAGGCCAGTCACTACTGTATATCTGCGTTATTGACCACATTTTTCTTGACAGTCAAAGCTTCTGAGAAGACACTTCTCTTTGTTTATCACACAATGAGTACTTCCTTCACTTTTCATATAGCTAGCTTCACCTCCTGTCTGTGTCTGTTCTTTCAGTTGTCCAGGAGCTGCCATGCTGCTGTTCTTCCTGCCTGATGGACAGTCAGTCCTCCACACTGGAGACTTCAGAGCTGATCCGTCAATGGAGACCTACCCTGAGTTAGTCAGCTGCAGGGTGCAGACGCTCTACCTAGACACCACGTTAGTACCTGTCTGTCTCCTCTCATAGTCATTGTATGTACCAGTGAGGTTACTAAATGGCCAAAACAGAGGACTGTGGTTACTGTATATGTGTGACCTTTTTTGGGGTGGTTACTGTAAATAAGACTCTTCTCAGCCAATGTGGATCAATATTAGCTCAAATGTGTGCACTTTGTTTTCACTTCATGTCCTCAATCCTCTCAAGCAAGAAACTTAGTAAAAGTGATGCAGAAGCCCAGAGGAAACTCAGATTTTCAATGTAAGCTCTCGTATCCCTATAGCTACTGCAGTCCTGAGTACACCTTCCCCAGGCAGCAAGAGGTCATCAACTTTGCAGCCAACACAGCCTTTGAACTGGTGACGCTCAACCCACGTACACTCGTGGTGTGTGGATCCTACTCTGTGGGAAAAGAGAAGGTCTTTCTAGGTGAGTGTTTAGTCAAAATCGTACTTTCCGCATCTGCATGGCTACAATTTTGTCATGACATGGCAGACCTGGCATGATGTCTAACAACAAATGATTTAATGGAGTTATGCGGTTTTTAAACAGTTTTATAAATTGAACAGTATTTTCTCAAATCAAGGAGGAGTGAAATGAGAACATAACTTACAACTTACGTCATCCTGTTGCTTAGTGAAAAACCAAAGTAGGTGTTGTCGAACCTACTCCTGTGGCCGCCCACTTAGCTTAAGTGACTAATTATACTAAAAGATTTAAGTATGGGGTTGATATACCTTGCACATGATTCGAAAACAGTTTGATCATTAGACAGGTATGTTTTTTGATGACTAATTATATCAGTGAAAATGACATGTTAATTTATTCATTCAATTCTGGGAACATTGATATTTCTTTGACACAAACTATTGCACAGAAAGTAAAATATATTTCTATATATTTATAAAACTAAAAGGGAGGCGATTGGATTTTTGTCTGTAGCTTTTGATCACTACCTGACCTTTCCTCCTTCTCAAAGGGCATGTGGGATTACGTGTACCGAAAGGGAGCGGTGTGGAGAATTGTGGATTTGTCTGTTTTGAAAAAAAGAGCCACTCTCGTGTCCTCTAGTGATGCATAAACAATGCTCTGTTCCACTTTGGTGTGGTGGAGTGATGAAAAACCAATGTTGCCACCAATTGTACTCACAGAAGGTGAACATCATGCATTCATTATGTAATCACCTTTTGCTTCAACAAGCTTTGCATGGAATTAGAATGGAAAAAATCTAGAGCTGATTCAATTGACTGTACAATTGTACTCAGCCAGTTAGTTCTCTGTTATTCCACGAGAGTATCTGTGCTCTGAAACACTTTACAAGGTAGTGAACACGATAAAATATATCCAGATTGTGTTTGGAATTTTCTTCTTATTAACTGCAAGTACAAACTAGGTCTTAAAATGAAGTGCAGAATTACCCACATTCCTGCTTCTTACATAGACCTTGCTCTGCTTCATTTGTAGCACTGGCAGAGGTTCTGGGGTCAAAAGTGTGCCTCTCTCGAGACAAATACAACACCATGTGCTGTCTGGAGTCGGAACAAGTCAGACAACGTATAACCACCGACTGGAAGGCAGCCCAGGTCCATGTGCTGCCCATGATGCAGCTCTCCTTCAAAGTAGGTGCAGTGGTCTGATTTTACATTAACTGAGCTGAAAAGAGGAGTTATTACAGTGGGACTCAGGGATATAGAAATGAATCCTATTTTAGGGGCATGTTTAGGAAACAAAGTACATCAGTGATCAGAATAAAACAGGCACTATAAATATTTATTCACTGCGTATAAGGCTATGTATTTGGGTAAGTTTGACAATTCAATTTAAGAATACACTACTTAGTAAGATGAAGGGGAATAGAACTGGCTAATATACCGTAGTTACACACTGTTTCTCAAATGGTCTGCAGACCTTTTGTGTAAATGTTTCTCTTGTTTAACCAAGGGCCCGCATGTCAAATGGACAGTTTTTTCGGATGTGCAAACACGTCTCTTATTCTGCTTGTGGTCGATTTATATGCTAGTATCTAGAACAGCAATTTAAATAATTAGGAAATGCTAATTATGATGACCAAGCACAGCATCTCTCCAAAAGGACTAACTCATTTAAATTTGCCGTCTGTATCAGCACAGATAAGTCCCTGAGTTGGTATAACTCAAGCATCACTAGGCACCAAAAGGCTGACTTAGGGGAAATATGTGCGGTTTAGGTTTGCATTGAGACCTTTAATTAGTGACTGTTTGAGCAATTTTTATCAAGAAGAGCTAAGCTACTAGAACTCGGACAGAGTCACCTTGAAATAAATCAATACATTGATAGAAAACGATAGAAAACCATTTAAAAGTTAAATGTTTGCATTGTAAATAACCTCTTTACAGTTTTGTTTATCAGCTGGCAAACGAGTGATGCGTGTGAGTAAGTCATGTTTGGAGGTTAGCTATTCAAAAACAAAGCAGGATGATGCTTATCAGCGTGAGCACAACAGCTGCACAAACATAAGATATCTTTACACATTTTGGAAGAGAGCTTTATGTATACGTTTAGCAGCTGTTCTTGGTAGCAACAGCGTTCTGCAATATGTTGTCACATTTCAGTTCATCAGCATGTAATACATTTTCAGAGATTATGCTCACATACTACATTTCCTTCCTCACTTTTACGAGCTGCATTTTCATGTACAATGCGTTGCCGTTTGAATATGAAATTCTCACTTCCATGTCCCCTTCTCACTTTCATCTTGTCTCCAGAAACTGCAGGATTACCTGGCACGCTTCTCAGGACGGTATGATCAACTGGTGGCCTTCAAGCCCACAGGCTGGACCTTCAGCCAGCAGGTGGAATCAGTAGAAGATATTCAGCCTCAGATCAGTGGCAACATCTCTATCTATGGTATGCACTTACATACAGCATTAACAGAGAAAACCATGTATACTCCACTATAAGGCCTAAAAACATTCTAATGAATCAGATGTTTTTGATGAGTAAATCCTTCTTATACAGTACAGGCCAAAAGTTTGGACACACCTTCTCATTCAATGTGTTTCCTTTTTATTTTCATGACTATTTACATTGTAGATTCTCACTGAAGGCATCAAAACTATGAATGAACACATATGGAATTATGTACTTAACAAAAAAGTGTGAAATAACTGAAATCATGTCTTATATTTTAGTTTCTTCAAATTAGCCACCCTTTGCTTTTTTATTAATAAGGGAAAAAATTCCACTAATTAACCCTGACAAGGCCCACCTGTGAAGTGAAAACCATTTCAGGTGACCTCATGAAGCTCATTGAGAGAACACCAAGGGTTTGAAGAGTTATCAAAAAAGCAAAGGGTGGCTACTTTGAGGAATCTAAAATATAAGACATGTTTTCAGTTATTTCACACTTTTTTGTTAAGTACATAATTCCATATGTGTTCATTCATAGTTTTGATGCCTTCAGTGAGAATCTACAATGTAAATAGTCATGAAAATAAAGAAACACATTGAATGAGAAGGTGTGTCCAAACTTTTGGCCTGTACTGTATATCTCGTATAATTAGGACTGTTAACGCCGTTTAACGATATTTGAAGGTCTTCTGCAAAGGTATAGGTATTATATAGCAGTAGTTGTTAATGCCCCATTGCTTTTTTCCTGTCCACAAAACAGATCTTTATAATGGTGAATAATCTTAATTGTCATCTTGACACACTGCTAGGACCAGATCAACCATCTGGCCTGTAACCCACAATCACCAGCTAGAGGCTTTTGCCATGCACACTCTCACATAAGTTCTTTCTCCTCAGCAGTTTGTGTGTCAGTCAGGCGGAAGCCAGATTGCGCTCTCTCTCTCTCTCTCTCTCTCTCTCTCTCTCTCTCTCTCTCTCTCTCTCTCTGACTAGTTGTTTTCCTCTCCCTTGCACTTCCCAGCCATATGCTATTACTGCTCCTAATATTGTTATCTGCATGTGGGAGGATTGACTTTGTTCTTGAGTAGGTTCCGTTTTAGCTGTATCTGTTGAAAGCAGCGGAGCACATCAAATCTGTAGAGGGGCGAAGGTAGGACAAACAAGGCATCAGCTTTCTGAAACAGTGCCAGCTGTCTTCTTATTCTCTCCTCAAAACAAAAGAAATGAGACATTTGATAGTCTTATATAATCGTCTGAAATTTGCCTTGAGCTCCCGAAAGGGAAAAGTAAGAGTCTGTGGTTCTCTTTGTTGAGCACCTAGCCCCATTGCTTATCTGACTGACTCCGCCATACATTTAAAAGTTCTATGATGAGGGTTAGGGTTATCTAATCTAAGCGAATGATCCAATTGAAAGGGAAAAGTCCTCTGGTTCAGTTCTAAACCACTGCTTGCCTCTTTCCCTACAGGACTTGTCTCCTTCATAAATAGAAAATAGAGATAATTCTAACCTTCACTTAAAATAACCTGTGAGGAAAAACAATGGGTTATCTTTGGGCTTATTAGCCGTGCTCCGCTTGGCTACATTTGAATTGCCAACGTTTGAGTACACAATGATGCCAACCCTTTTGTTTACTTGACAGGAATCCCATACAGCGAACACAGCAGCTTTCTGGAGTTGAAGCGTTTCGTCCAGTGGCTTCAGCCCCTCAAGATCATCCCGACAGTCAACAATGGCAGCTGGGCTAGCAGGAAGGCTATGGAGAAGTGCTTCAATGAGTGGCTCATGGAAACTAAAGCTACACTGTAGTAAACTTTGTTCACAGCTAGGGGTGGGGGAAAAAATTGATACAGCATAGTATCGCAATAATTTCTGTGGCAATACAAGTATCGATATTGCAATAGGTTTAAAATCGCAATAATATCGTATCGTGATGATATCGTATCTTAAGGCCTCTGGTGATTCCCACCCCTATTCACAGCTGGACTCAAAATCGCCTCTATTGCTCCTTGGTTATAAGAGCAAAACCAATTAATTATCAATACTGTAATGATGACCATGGGGAACAAATATATTTTAACATTACTCATTGTTTTACCTTTATTGAAGTTGCCTCAGACTGCTGAGCTCATAACTCTAGTATTTCAATGCAGAGTGAGGGGTTGTGATGAAGTAGGTGAACATGAAGTGCATTCACATCTATTATAAAGGTTCTGCTTTTATCAACAAAGGTCTGAATTAAAACAACTCTGAAAGCCGTTTTGTGTAAACATGATCTGAGGTCGTACACACATTGTCTACAATTAGACCTGTCATTTTTGTAAAAAGTATTATACAATGGAACTGAATTAATTGGATGTGTTCACTGCCTGCTGTGGCCACTTCCACTGTTGGTGTCAACAATACACTACTGCTTTAAAATTGTGCAATTTTAGAAATATCTGTATTTTATAAAATACAAAATATAAAATAATAAAAAAAAAATGTAACTTTCTTAACCCCCGTTTTTCATTTTTTTGCAACATTAACCTGTTCATACTACTTGTCAAATGTCAAAAATTGTACATGAGATTGAAGACGAGTTTTATTATAATTTGCAAACTTGGCACAACCAGTGGTTTTTAAGTTTGCATTATTCTGGATTTTCACTGCAATCATTCCCCATTAGTGCCTCTTTGGGAATAAATAGTGTTGGAGGAATGCCACTGTTGTGGAAATGCAAACTTGTCTTGAACAGTGTGCTGCTGTCAGACCTTTCAGCAGTTTATCTTTGAGACAGCAGAGACATGCTTTACAGAGATGGAGCTTTCTGAATCTCAGTTTCTGATAAAACAGGCTTTTCACAGAGTCACTGCGTGATTTCACCTTTCATGTAGAACTTTGACTTATCCAATCTGCCTGAGCTGTGCGTGTTCAATCTCAGGGGCCAGAATGAGGAAAATGTTTGCCACAAAATCTGTACATTGAAAAGATTCAATGTTGTACTGTAGATTCCCACAGTACTGTATATCCCAGGGTGTGCAGTCAGTGATGTATAATTAATATCTTAATTTACTAACGATTTGATTTTAAAATTTAACATAAAAGCTGCCTACCGTATTTATGAACACTGAATCTTGTAACTTTTCATCACTTTATTTTTTGGCATAGCAGTGTTCACGATAAAAAGTTGCCCTGATAATTGGTTTTAAAACCATCTCTAGGCATTTCATTACACCCCTAGCCTCTCTTCCTATTTCTAATCATGCATGTGTCATGTTTATCACCCACTGTACTTGGCTGATGTAATAACCACTGTATTACTATCTCTGCCCACAGCGAGGCATTTCCAGTGAGCCATTTCTAATAATAGCGTATTATATTCTTCCCTTAGGCATGAATTATATGTATTAAGTCTTGCCAAACTGAAATTGGATTGACTGGTGCGCTTGTTGAAATGTCTTTCTATTTCATTATTTAGGTACAGTATGTCTTATTGGTTTTGAAAGATAATTATGTCCACAAATAATGGAGTCTTGCATATGAATAACAAAAAAAAAACGTTGCTGTTACCCAGCTGTGTCAGACTGTGCCAGATGTGACGGTTTTTGTCACGGCATCAGCCCCCAAACATGAGACCATTGCCCAAGGCGGGGTAACTCACCCCATCGACTATCACACCAAAGACTACGTGGAGGAAATCCGTAAAATCAGCCCCAAAGGTGAGAAAACACAGAAATGCACATAGTGTTTAAGCACAAAACCCACAAATCCTTACCTGCCTTGCCTGGCCAGTTATATTTTCATATTTTAATTTTTAACACAATGTCAGTGTCTTTTGTTTGTTGATATAGAGACAAAGAACATTCCTTATCTTTATATTTCTTTTCCATCCAAGGAAGTTCCGGTTCTTTCCCCTGCTGACAGGGATACAGAATCCCCGCCAACTTTTTAAATTAGATGCCCTTTAGCTCTCACTTTATGCTTAAGTAAATAATATATCAGCTGATATTCCTTGAAAAAAGAATAAGATTACGAGAGGTTTTATGAAACTGGTTAAAAATGGTGTGTTGTCAGAATGTCTTCAGGTGTAACAGGACCTTGAAATGTAAACATGAAGATAATCAAAAGCTTAAAACTCAATTTAATGGCTTTTGCAAGTAAAGGAATTGGTAAAAGCTGAATTATGTTGCTTAGTAACCAGTCCAAGAAAAAGGCAGCTTTTAAAGTTTATTCATATCATTTTACAAATAAAACACAGATTCAATGTCCCAGTACAACCTGTATTTGTTGCACACTTGCAAAGAATCCATTTCTTTGTAATGGAGAGTATTTATAATACATCACAGCTTGATCCTCACAGTTGAAGAATGGACTTAAGAAATAAATGTCCTGAATAATTTCTTTGTTAGAACTGTTTAATAGCTTTAATCTTGTAAAGGCTGATACGATGTCATGGGAATATTAACAATGTTTTTAGAGGCCAGCTTTGTCCTTGCTCAGTGTGGACATAATTTAGCATTTTAAATATAAAACTCAGAATGGTTTGTAGCACTTCAAGTGAACGGGTTTTGCAGATAATTTCCATTTGATGTTTTCCGGGAGTGACATTGGTCACCAGACATAATTTAAAAAAGACTAGAAACCATCCTCCCAAGCTATATTTTTTTTTAGCATTTCAGCCTTTAATGGATAGGACAGCTAGATATGAAAGGGGAGAGAGAAGGCTGTTGATGAACGCCATTGCCTCCTGTCATCTTGGATTAAAGTTAATTATTAAAAATAGTGTTTTTACAGAAGTCTATATACAGTAACTGTGTGCATGTTGCACCATTTTATGCACTGAGTGCCTGAATTGGAATTTTATCCTGTGAACACATTTGTCTTGGGTCCAGGAGCTTGTGGCATTTTTAGCATTTTTTTAAGCATACAGGCGGTATGAGGAAATATGTCTTAGTAAAATCTCTGCCTTTTGTTTCCTTCTAGGGATGGCTTTTGAGAACAAACCTCTTATTTGCAGTAAATACAGTACGCAATAAAATGACATCATAAATCATGCTCTTTTACTTTTACCATCACTGAAAGCTTTTCTAGACGTTTAAATTGAATAAACTAGTAGAGTGACAGATCGATAGGAACTGCCCACAGCCCTGGCAAAATACTGTTGGTTGTCTAAAGTGGTCAATACATGGTACAAACCAACATGTTAAGTAACTGTTTCATCTCTAATGGTCAGTTTGCAGTCAGTCACTGCAAGGACAGTTTGATGAATGCAGAGGCTGACATCCAGGTAGACGCAGGATGGTCACTTTCACCTGAAAAGAGAAATAATTTACCCCGCAGGTGAGCTTGACTCGTCACACATTCATCGATACGTGCAAATGTCATTGGGCGCTGACAATGTGTTAGTGTTTTGGTACTGGCTCATAAATGTACCTCATTCTTGAGACATTTGCTGACATAAACGTTGAACTCCTCCATGCTGCTGGTATGCAAGTCATTAATTGCCAGAATTTGGTCTCCTTTATGAAACAGGCACGCTGTCTGTTGCTGGCCTGTCCACCCAGACACACTGACACACACACACACACACACACACACACACACACACACACACACACACACACACACACACTGTTTTTTAGATTAATTCTGTAGCTCTCGTGACATTTGTGATTTGAATTATTTTATTTGTCTATCATGGTCAAATAGACAATAATTTTCCTCCTATTGGAACTAGCATATACTAACACTATAATCCTCAACACCTTACATTTAATGGCTGAAGCCACTGAATGTCTTTTGAAAATCTAAACCCACATGTATTTGCAATCAGAAGATGTCTGTTCTACTGCAGGTTTGACTTGCATCTTACGGCTTGTTTACACCGGAGGCGTTTCAGCTGCGTTGTTCGCTTGTCCGTCTCAAACACGTCTGATGGGACAGATGCACGTCTATTTAATGAATGCAGCTGTCTTCACAGGTCGCGTTTCACTTGCACTTTCCCAGTGTAATAATGACCTGAAGCAGATGTTCACGCTTCAAATCTATTTTCTACCGTTTTACATGCGTGACTACAGTGATTGTGTTTTGGGTGACCTACACTCAATACTGGGCCTGAATGCATCTTGTAGACAACGATAGAGGACAGAATCTGCTCTGCTGACATGTTGCCTTTACTACACAGCCTGTGTAGACATTGTGTGTTGGGCTCCATTTTGTAGAATCAAAAAAATTGCAAAGCAGTTACTAAATCTCAGTCACAGCTAAATGCTCTGAATCATCCACCAAAAATGAATGTCCTGATGTTAACTTTGTTTTTAAACTGTCAGTTTGTGGATTGTGGGATCAGACAGTAGGGAATATGGCAAACACACATCCACAATATGTGGTTTAAATGTTTACATTAATATAAATGCATACAGAACAATAAAATGTGTGTAGAACATTTGTTAAGCATTTACACATATCTCAATCAAAGCAGTCCAATATTTGAGGCTTTAATTTAATTTTATATACTAAAATTAGTTGATGGGTCCTGCTTCATAGACACACTTACCTTGGTTTCCCATCCACTTCTGTTAGTGTCAGGTGTTTTTTCAAATCTGCCTGCTTGACCTTAAGATCTCTTTCCTGTGGGTTGATGTTGTTCAGGCTTGAAAGAAAAAGAAAAAATAGCAAAAGCTTTTTTGAAATCTCCTATATACAATATTAAGAACATTATTATAGCAGCAAACAAATATTTGATATCTAAAGATATAGTGGAGTAATGGCGTCCTGAGCAGAAAATTAAGCCACACTCCCTCTGTGTGTAGCCGGTCCAGCTGCAAGTGCATGCTAGTGCATTTAAGTGCATGAAGAATGGGTTGTTGAAATTTGGCCTCTCCAGTTCACAACAACAAGCACACAGAAGCAGAAACTTGTGGTTGTTATTGCCTCCTCCATTATAGTTGCATGAGTTTCTGCATCGATAAGGACATCTAATTTTCTTTGAACAACACATTTAAATTCAAAGTTTAATGTTGAGCACTGATTATTATTATTCAACTATCATCATACCAGTGTCTGCTTGCAGAAACCACTCTAACCAGTCCAGCAACATCATTGCAGGTCCCAGCATTCCTCTCTTGTTACTTTTATTTGTTCTCTGTAACCATGACAAAGCAGTTTCTGACTAATGGTTTGGCAATAGCACAGACCCTGCTCACACCTGTCATTTACATCCGTCCTGAGTGATCCAATCACAAGTGGACAGCTCAGTACAGGTGTAAACGCACCCAGGATATTGAGATCCGATTGTCCAGACCACTTTGTCTGGATTACACATGACCACATTCTTATAGCAGTGTGTACTCGTATGTGTCCAGGGCTGCATTGAAGGACTACCTGTAAGCTCTACTGTAAGCAGAACTACGTACTCATTCACTGGCTTTGTCCACGACATCTGAGCTATATGTAGCTCTGTATATTTTGGCTGTTTTTGTATTTTTAAACAGTATTTTAAAAGTATTTCTTATGTCACAAAAACCACAGAGAGTGACTCTTGTGTTTTAGATGTTACTAATACAGTGCCCATTCAAAATGTGCGTGTGAGTTTGGAACTGGCTGATTGCTTGGCCTGTGGTATTACTGCTTGTAGCTTTCTCCAGAAACGATTGTACCCCAAAATTACTTACAGAAGGACCCCAAAACATATGCAACCACACTGTATAGCCTACTACTGACTTACTGTGTACTTCTACTTCAGAGAACTACTACTACATTTACCTGACAGAGAATGTTGCAAAATTTTACTTACAAAATATTACAATTAAAATGTGGAGTATAGACATTTGAAAACCAAGTGTGAAGTAGATTGGATGAACGGTTCATGAGATATTTCAAAGACAGATGCACACACACGTCACTCTAGACACATGGAGACACATGCTAATGCCAGTCTCGCAGACTGTGCCACAGTGGGAGTTTCAAACGAGTCTGTTGTACTTTTACAAGTAAAGCAAATGTTGAATGAGTACTCGTGATAAACTTCTGCTTCAGTTGATCATCACACCCTACATTAAATGTCCCTATTTGTAATGTATATTCTTATTACAAGAGAGGTTATAGTGCCCACTTGGTAGTTATGTTTTTAGATAGGGTCAAACTCACCTTTCAGTAGAGCTTTGTCTTTTCAGTGTGTGCACATCTGGTATCTCCAGCATCTCTACAGGAGAGTTGGCCCCATTGTCACTGGAGCTGCTGCTGAAATCTGACGTCAGACGTTTTTCTTCCCTGCAAAAGCAAGTAACGGCATGAGGGATTTATATCATCAGATCTTGGTACATGTCTCATTTACATTCAGTCGCTGACGTATTCTTAGTTGGCATCTAACAAAAGTCCATGAGACATCTTGGAGAGACAGTGGAAATAAACCACAACACAGCTTTCATGAAGCAGGAAGGCAAATGCTTTGTGTTAAGTATAGAACAACATCTGAATATGCTCTATGGAGGGAGGTAACTCACAGCCAGATAGTATAACAACAGATTTTGGTATTAAAAGCCTTTAATGGGGTGCCTGGATAGCTCAGTTGGTAGAGCGGGTGTCCATATATAGAGGTTCACTCCTCAATGCAGCAGGCCTGGGTTTGACTCTGACCTGCAACCTGCATGTCATTCCCCCTCTATCTCCCCTTTCATTTCTTCAGCTGTCCTGTCAAAAATAATGGCTGAAAATGCCCCCAAAAATAATCTTAAAAAAAAAAGGCTTTAATGGCCAGAAGTCCATATTTTTCCTTTTGGCAGAATATAATGACAATGAAAGAAAGGAAAAACAGTTGACAGAGGGTCAAAGAGCATTGTACACTCCAAAAAAACAAAAGAGGTTTCTCTGTTATATAAAAAGGGGACCAGATGTCTTGAGATGTATTCAAAAATAGTTCATAAAAGCAGCATGGTAGAAGAAAATCATTCTCAAATCACTGTAGAGGCGCAACAGGAATTCTAATTATGAACCCCTTTACAAAGGAATCTTTTGACCCATATGCCAAATGTAGCAGAAAAAAGTGTTCTTCAGTGTTGCAGCACAGCAGGTGGCCAGCAATCAGACATCAGTGTGAAATGCTGAATTATCACACAGTTTTGTACTTTAGCAAATATAGGAACAGCAGGAAAGAGTATTTTTATACAGGAGATGATGCCATGAAACAGCTGGAAGAGTCACACCGTGGATGTTATTGCTGATTAACACAGGGGGGGCTTGGTAAACAAGGAAGTTACATCTGATTGGCTAAAACCTGCCGTCTGACAAAGTCAGATTCACACAGTGAAGTAGTTACTCAGACGTGCAGTGTGTTGTTTTACATTGCATTACATTTTACATTGCCCTAAAGTGACACAACGGTTTGAGGAAATAGGACATTATTCCTCTTCCAGATGAAAAGTTGATTCATACAAATTTCTTATTACTTTAGAAAGGTGTGTTTCTTAATAAATAAAACACACCCTTTCTGAAGTTGCTGCATGCAGGGGTTTTCCAGCTACAGCATTACTTAGTCTGGTATAACCAGTGGTTTATGGTGACTAATGTTAGCTAAAGATAGACATGGTTTTATATTGGTCATCACTGAGTTGGTTTCCTGACTTTATAACTCTGCCTTACTTGTACCATTTACAATTATCCCATAATTGTCACTTGTAGCCAAAGTGGCTTCTGTGTTAGCAAAAAGGTACATAATTTCACTGTGACTACAGCATTCAATGTAGCTTATTAGGGAGTAGAATAATAAACAAAGTACAGCTAACATGTAGAGGATCAGTTAATCTGACCTGTAAATTCAGTTTATACAAGGTCTATCACCACATATACTCTTATGGCTCAGTTCTATATAAATCTGTAAAAATGATCATCAGTACCATCTTCTTCCTCTTGTACAAGATGAAAAAATATGTTTCATCTTGTTAAGCACATACGTTGCCAAACAGGCTCTGAGTTGTTGACAGTTCTGTGCTTTACAGATAATGCCCTCCTTGTTGTCAGTCTAGGTGTTTGAGCCAATGAGGCCACAGTTACCACTGATGAGAGAGCTATTTTGGTATCTAGGGCATTGGCAAAACATGTTACACGAAGAGTATAGGGCACTGACACTGAAGACAAAGTGAAAAGTCAAAAATACACGCAGCCCACAAAGAAAAAAACAACAACCTTGCAATCAATCTGAGATCTACCTGTCCTCAGCGTCTGTCTCCTCATTGAATGGGGGTAGTGGGGAAATCTTCAACCTGTCAAAGACTTGAGTCACATGCCTCATCAGGGTGCCCGTTGTAACCTCCTCAATTTCAAGGTCCCTAGAAGCATTTGGCACAATGAACTGGTTTCAACAATAATCAGCGATTATTTATCATCATTAAGAAACATGTTTTTCAGTGATCTGTCACTCTGTAAATCAAACTTACACTTCCTCAGCCACTTGTGCATTTTGTCTATATTCCATCATCGATTCATATCTACAAATAACAAGCAAAAAAATAATATGCATATGTTACTTGAACAAAGTCAAACTAGTGAGGATGAATTTTTGGTTTTGGGCAAATTATAACTGGAAATAATTAAATGTATCAGAACAACATATTGTCACATATACAATAATTAACACTCACACTGAGTCCATGCTTATGGGACGGTTTTCCCCTTTTTTTAAGTAGTCTCTTGGATAGTCATAGATTGGATTCATAGGTTCCGATGCACGTCTTTTGGCACAATTTTCACTCTGCCGACCAATCGGAAAGCAATATGACATGCTGTGTGCAACCAAGAGTCCCCTCAAGTTCTCCATTACCCAAACTAACATCACTCATTTGAATAAGATTGGTGTTTACTAATAACTGCACCTTTGGTTTTACAGTGTCGTTATCCAAAGCATTTGAGGACGGATCAGACAGGGACCGGAATTTTAACTCTGCCTAAAAACGAAAACACATGTATGTGTACAATATTCACGTGAGTAGATTATTTTTCACATTAATATGACAGCAGAAAGTTTTCTTCATAGAGAAATAAGACAATCCCATTGAAAGAACTGAATTTGAGATCTATGGGGGCATTTCACTGAATTTTTTTAAAATGTTACCTGAATTACAAAACTGACATCAAGCTGCCTTAAATGTATCTGGTTTGGAGTTAATAATTCTAACATTTTGTGAGTCATTCTTTATTCCTGGCACTGAACTGCCGAATATACCTAAAATAACATGTTATGAGCTAGAGCGCCATGGGTGTCTCTAAAACAATGGATACATGTACAGGTGGTGTTGACATTTTATATACAGATATATAGTGAAGGTACATGAATTCACATGTCTTTCCCCACACAAAAACAAACCAACACATCAACTAGATTCACACAAAAGAATGTGGTGATTCACTGATGTCGTCAGTCTCTGTGATTCGGAGTAAGTATTGAATAGACAGGAGGTTAGAAAGTTTCATGCAGAGCTGTAGTTGCAAAATTACGGACCAACCTTTTCAGAAGAATCAGAATTCTTATGCTTCAAAAGGGGGTTTGAAATAACCTGGTAAAAAGGAAGAGAAGTATATTTTCAAAAGTCAAATAGATGATTGATAAGCATGTTTCATAGATGACAAATGTAACTGTACGGTGGCTGCTTGTTGTGTTCACAAGGGACACTGATAGAATTGAGACTGAACAAGTGTTGTGAAAATGGAGGCATAGGTTGATAGCAAGAAATAAATTAATACAGTAAATATTCAAAAATAAAAGCTCAAAGTAAAAAGAAAATTATTGGTTGATAAAACGTGTTGGGCCGGGTGACGAGTAACACGAAAAACATGATGGAGAATTAAAGGAATAGTTCAACATTTTGTAAAATATGTCTATTTTATTTCTTTCCAAGAGTTAGAAGAGAATATTGTGTATAATAAATACAGTATGTATCTGGAGCCAGCAGTCTGTTAGCTTAACTTAGTAAAGTCTGGAAAGGGGGACACACCTAGCCTGGCTCTAGTCAAAGTCAAAATCTGCTTTTCAGCATGTTTACTATCTCAGTTTTCCATTGTTCGCTGTTTTACAGGAAGTAATGTGTTGAAGTATTTCTTAGCCAGGAGCCCGACTTCTTGGAGTGTCCACTGGTTGCCTGGCAACTAGGGGTGGGGGAAAAAAATTGATACAGCATAGTATCACGATATTTTCCGTGGCAATACTGGATCGATATACAGGCGCCAAGTATCGATCTTTTATTATATATGTGTTGGTCAATGGTCAGTTTGTTTACTGGACAATCCCATTTTGCAGCAATACAATTGAAGTGAGATGAACAAACAGGGAAATGTATCATTTTAGATAAAACAGGTGTGAAATTGCAATATCTCGCAGAATATTGCAATATGTTTAAAATCTCAATAGTATTGTATCGTTACATAAGTATCGTGATGATATCGTATCGGGAGGACTTTGGTGATTCCCACCCCTAATGGCAACTGCTGCCAGCCATGAAATAGTTCAGCACATAACCCCCAGTTAAACCCCACTTGTCATTTTAACATGTCAGTTTTTGTACGGATTAAACAAACAAGATATAATGTTGTATTAGTGAGCTTTCGAGGTGCTGATGGGTGGTTTTAGTTACCTTTGGACACAGCCAGGCTAGCTATTTACAGCCTTAATGCTAGCTGGCTGTTGGCTCCAGCTACATATTAATTGCACTGTAAATGTTGATCTATTCCTTCAATGTTTGTGGCCAAAATAGAGGAGAAATTGACTTAATTTTAATATTTACCTCAATTGTTGGCTGCCCATTTTGCATTTCCTTTAGCAGAAAAAAAAAAAGTATATATATATATTGAGTGACAGTGACATAGCTAGTAAACAAACATGATAGATACAAAAAAGTGCAGTGTAAGATAAGCTTGGTCTCAATAAGCTGTTACAAAACATGACAAAGAACTAAAATCTCAAAGTACCTCTGAACTCATACATCTATGTGGCCGGTTTTTCAGGGCTTCAAACAGGTCAGCGAACCAGCCGTCCACTTCCTCACTAAAGGCAAGAAGGGCATTTAACTCCAAACTTCAATTCCAAAATCAACAATTTGGTGTGAGCAGAGTCGAAGGCAAAGCCATTATAAGCTGATGGAGCCACTAAATACATTATTATTTCTTTTTGATTCTTAGAACTCCCAAAATAGTAGACGTGTAAAGGGGGGGGGGGGCAACTGAAATTTTATTTTTTAAAATACTTTGAAAAACTGTGATTAAAATGAATAACAGGCTTTTAATTAAAATATTAGATAAGGTTTTTGACATTCTTCATTCTCACATATCCCTATTATATATCTACTTATTTGTTGTTGTAGATAACCTTTAAACAGACATTCTACCTCGAGTGTGGCAGGTCAGGAGTTTTTACAGTGCAGTGTAGTAAAATGCATAGGCGTTGGTAAATAAGCTATAAAGCATATCGTCAGATGACTGACCTGTTGTCCCCAATGAGGAAGTAGTCCCGGTTAGCTGCCTTGATGTAGAGCACACAGGATGGGGAGCACTTGAAGCTCTTCTGGACCCATTCCCATCTCTGGTGGTTTTGAGGGCTCACATACAACAGTGAGATTCTGACAGAGGAACACAGATGAAACAGATGCTAGGGATCTACACTCAAAAACAAAACTGGCTTTACTGCATTATGTCATTTAAGAGCTATTAAATACATTAAATGACTTAGTTATGAATGATTTGGCATTGGATGTGCTTTGTGAGAACATACTGCGATAAGTCTATCCCTCCAAGTGGCCTGTCCCTTTCTTCATGACTCCTGAAGTACGTCAGTTGGTGTTCTTGCTCACTGACTTTGTACAGCACAAAATACCGCTTCTTCCATGACTTCTGCAGGAGAAACATGACGAAATAAATAAGGAATTGTAATTAAAAAACAACAACACATAAAGAGCTGCAATTAACTGCATCCATTCTGCCAATTGTCACCTCCGTCTTCAACATTTTTTGGGGAGGAGACTTGAACAGGTATCCAGATCTTATTTCTGTCGTAACTGCAACTGGTTTGTAGAACACCGCATTTCCCCCTGAGGGGAAAACAAAAGCCTGTTGTTGTTGTGATCAATTTGCTTAAATCTCCTCTTTGTTTACAGAAATCTTCAACTTTATTTTACTGTAGGTGCTATCTGGGAAAACCGACAAAGGATTTATTTATTTATTTATTTATTGAGGAGAATGCGAGAAACAGTACGAAGAATGGAAAATAACTATTTGTAATAATATTCATTACAAAAGCAGTTTTAAAAAAAAACTAAGTGACTAAAAGTCCCCCAAACTATTGAAGAGTGTGTGAACATCGGTACATTCCACATTTTCTTGTCAAATAGATCAGCTTAAAAACTGGTTTTCTGTAAGCAGCACCCAAAATGCCAGTAAGTAACTACAAACACATAAATTAGATAAAGCAGATTTCCAGATGTGATACGCTACCTGCATTGCTCTTCTTATACATTGTGACACAACACCTAAACAGAAATAACACAGGAATGTATCAGTCTTTGTCACCTCAAAACAGCATTAAAACCAAACATACAATATAAGGTCTAAAAATAGCCTCACGCCTTTGTGAAAGCAGAGCATGAAACGGAGCTCCATTCACAAAACAGAAGCAACGTTAAGGTAAAGGTGTATAAGAAAAACACCTATTCGTATTAAACCTATTATTGATTTAAAGATGTTTTCCTGTAAATGCATATCTGCAGTAGACATGAGCCATTTATTGGTTTCAAGGTATACCGCGGATTGAAAAAGTCACTCAAATTTTCCATTATACTGTTCCTAAGGTATGAGCTGTTTTTTATGAGTCGTCAAGGACAGAAAGTGCAGTTTTGAAATCCATCTCCCTGCCAGTGTGGAGTGTGTTCAATGGAGACCCAGCCATTTGAAAATAAAACATTTTAAAGCTGTAATTGCAATACTGTGAAAGGTTAAACTGTGAGAATCTTATACCGGCCCATGCCTAATCTGCAGTAATTAAAAATAATAAAAATTAAAATACAGAAACGTAGAAACATTCATCATCCTCTTCATACCATGCACTTTAACACTCAAAGACAGAACCAAACGTGTTTGCAAGTGGACACATTTTACATTTTGTATCACATCACAAAACAATACAATAGGAAAAACAAATAATTCTAACACTCTGACTCACAAAATGCACTCGCTCTAAACGGGGGGGAAAACCACAATGTTCTTACCTGCGGAGCACCTGTTCAGAGTCTGCTCTTCTCACTCGCTTACAATAAGTGTTGCTTCATAAGGAAGCTGGATGATTTTCCGCACCTGACAAACTGAAAACTGGAGTTTCTGGTTCTTGCTTTTAAGGTCTACCTGCTGTGTTGTAGCTGCATAATTACATGAGGTGAAATGTCTATGGGAAAGAGATTTGTGACAAGACAAAAGAAAAGATTGCTGATTAAAATAGTTACATAGTGCTCATGCATGCTACATATTAGATTAATAATTAGTAGTAGGGGGGTTAGTAGGTGCTGGCTTAGAAGAGTTTGTAATACTTATGTTATACGACTGTGACTCAGCTGAGTCACAGTCGTATACATCGCATAATCTAAGATGACAAGCATATTATGTCTCTCTAAAGTGGCTGTTTTGAAATTGTCTTGCATATGTCTGATGTCAGTCTGAGCGATCAGTCGATGTAGCGCTCAGATGGAGCCGTGTGGCCCTGCTGTGCCATGCATGCTTTTGACCTTTCCTGCTTGTGTTCGTATGCATGGGCCATTTGTGCTATGCATGTAAAATGCCATATTGGTAGGCATGCTATGGTAAGCATTTAAAAGAGGCATAAGCTGAGACTAATTTAACTGAAGTTGCACTTTAACACCGATTGAAGTGTTCACACACACACACACACACACACACACACAAATAGACATAAATAGAGCTCTTATGGGCTTCTTGTTTATGTTTATTTATACATGGAATAACTATTCCTCAAGTCTAACAATGGGTTTGCCCACTGATAACCTTGTTTCCCTTCTCTTGTCTTCAAAGTTTGGATGCATGCCCTCTCCTTAATAAAACAAGGCTAGGCACATGCTTGTAAGTACACCAGGACATATATCACAAGGCCACCCTGTGCTCCCCCCTTCCATATAAAGCCTCCACATCTGCGACAGGTCTATAAAAACCCTTGTGGTCGTGGTGTTGCCACCGGTCAGTGAAGTTTCGTCTGCATTACTATAAAGAAAATGAATAGTAACGTAGGAGGGAAGGCCACACATGAAGTAAGCACTTCCACTATGGTTTTTCTTTGGGAAAAAAAGACAATGTCACTATTGATCAACCACCCTGAGCCTTTGTTCCTTTTACCTGCGGTTCTTGATCTTTAGATTTTTTTCATGTTCTTCAAAGGAAATGCTTCTGAAACATCAGCAGCACCTGCAGAGACAAAGAGATGGCATGGCCTACAGGATGAAGAAGCTGGCAGCTTTGCAGGTGGAGATAACAGTAAGTCTATTATATTGTTTGCCAGTGTTCTGTCATGAGTAGAAATACAATACAGTACAAATTGCAACACCTGCAAAATCTTACATAGTGGACTTTTTGATTTTGTGATACACCTCTAAAAATGTATCAAATTTGATAAAGGTTGGTGGGAAGAGTCTGAATGTTGATGTATTAAATAAACTATTGTTTGATGTAATCCCCAAGTGAAGGAGTTCAAGTACCTTGGGGTTTTGTTCGCGAGTGAGGGGACAATGGAGCGGGAGATTGGTCGGAGAATCGGCGCAGCGGGTGCGGTATTGCATTCAATCTATCGCACCGTTGTGACGAAAAGAGAGCTGAGCCAGAAGGCAAAGCTCTCGATCTACCGGTCAGTTTTCGTTCCTACCCTCACCTATGGTCATGAAGGCTGGGTCATGACCGAAAGAACGAGATCCAGGGTACAAGCGGCTGAAATGGGTTTCCTCAGGAGGGTGGCTGGCGTCTCCCTTAGAGATAGGGTGAGAAGCTCAGTCATCCGTGAGGAGCTCGGAGTAGAGCCGCTGCTCCTTTGCGTCGAAAGGAGCCAGTTGAGGTGGTTCGGGCATCTGGTAAGGATGCCCCCTGGGCGCCTCCCTAGGGAGGTGTTCCAGGCACGTCCAGCTGGGAGGAGGCCTCGGGGAAGACCCAGGACTAGGTGGAGGGATTATATCTCCAACCTGGCCTGGGAACGCCTCGGGATCCCCCAGTCGGAGCTGGTTAATGTTGCTCGGGAAAGGGAAGTTTGGGGTCCCCTGCTGGAGCTGCTCCCCCCGCGACCCGACACCGGATAAGCGGACGAAGATGGATGGATGGATGTTTGATGTAATGTTAGCTAACAGTGGTGGAACATACAGCATGTCCTTGTGCTGCTGTGGTAAAGTCACCTTAAGGTTAAATAAATTCTGAGATGCAATTTTTAACATCTCTGTTATCCTGCCTGTTTCTTTTATGTGGTCCTCCTAGCTTTCCATCAACAAAGCATTTTTCCCACATAAAACTGGCTTGTTTTTGTTTATTGCACTCTGTAGACACTGTGCTGTATGAAAACTAATTTTTATAGCTGAGGGCCCCAACTAACATACTGTGATCTAGAGCTGAAATGATAAGTCAGTTAACCAATTAGTCTTTTGGCAGAAAATGAATTGGAAATTATCATTTGTCAAGCAAAAATATCAAAAAAAAAATTTAAATTGCAAACCATAATTTATTAATTAATTAATTGTGAGGATTTGCTGTTTTTCATTCATCAAATGGGATCATAAATTGATTTTGGAGTTTTGAACTGTTGATAAAGCAAAACAAGCAGTTTGAAGCCATCAATTTAGGTTTAGGGAAATTGTAAAGGCCATTTTCATTATTTCTGACATTCTTAGACAAAACAATTGATCGATTACACGGAAAATAATTGGTGGATAAACTGCTAATAAATAAAAAAAAATTAATTAAAAAATTAATAAAATTAATTGTAGCCCTACTATGTTCTGAAGTGGTCATATCAGAGTTTGCTGCTCATATACTGCAGTATGCTATTAAGAATGCTTTCCCATGGCCCTCTCACCTCAGAAAAAAAACAATGCAGTGAAGGAGAAAATCAGGAAAAAATATGAAGACATGAAGCGGGTCCTGGATGAGGATCTTCGGATCACACTGACCCAGCTGGACACTGAGTACGAGGCCATGGAGAAGTTGTTGGAGGACAGGATAGAGGACTGCTACCACCTCACTCAGGAACTGGACCAGGAAATGTTCAACATCGGTGCCAATGTGAAAACACAAGAAATTAACATTCAGGTAAACACAAGCACAAATTCAAAGTTCTGATTTCAGTTAATCAATCAGTTGTATCAATTTGTCTCAAGCTGTTTTGTCAGTGGTATTTAGATCAGTATTTATTTATTCTTTTTACATCTCTCTACAGAATGCTGAAACAGAAAAAAGGTATGTTCACATTTCAGGAAATAACAGCTTGCTACAACATTTAATTTACAAGCACCTTGCAAGAGGTATTAATGGTTTTGTCTGAAATTAGAATATCTGATACTCTGAAGCGGACTGACCCTGACCTGATTCAGATGGATGAGTTCAAGAATGAACAACTACTGAGTCTCACCATCAACCTGCTGCTTTTCATCCGATCCCAGGTCCCTGTCACCAAGAAACTCTTTCAGACCTGTGAGTTCACCCAAAAAGACTTCTCTATGTCAAAGGTTGCATCCGTCAATAAGTACATGCCGTTTATGTCAAGTGTTTGTCTTGCTTGTGAACTTGCGTGGAGAACATGACAACTGCAAAGTCTTTCGCATAAGACACTAAAAAGTGTTGACATCTGTTACACAGATGCTGCAGATGTTGTCCTTGACGGTGACACTGCTCACCCCAAGCTGATCATCTCTCCCAAAGGCGACTCAGCCACCTACACAGACACCTGGCAGGATGTCCCAGAGACTCCCTCCCGTTTTGACACCACCCTAAATGTAGTCAGCCGGGAAGGCTTCAGCGAGGGCCGCCAGTACTGGGAAGTAGATGTGAGTGGGAAGACCTACTGGGAGCTAGGGCTCACCTACCCGAGCATCCCGCGCAAGGGACGCGATGATGACTCCTGGCTGGGCCGAGGCAAAGAGTCCTGGTGTGTGGAATACTTTAACGGAGACTACACAGCCTGGCACGGTGGTGTCCAGCATGAGTTGACTCTGCTGGCAGGAAAACAGTTCACTCGCATCGGGGTATACTGCAGCTTTCCTGGGGGTTTGGTGTGCTTTCTAGGAGCTGATACCATGACCCCGCTCTACTGCTTCTGCACTGGGACTTTCACTGACACTCTACATCAAGCATTATGTCCTGGCCATGACAATGAAGGCACAAACTGGAAGTCCATTAAGATCTGCGATGCCTCCCGATCAGCTCCTGTTCTCTGAGATGGGGCAGGAATGCCGCTGGGGCAGAAATATGTTGCCCTGTGCATCAGCTGCCTGATCGGACATTCTTAAATTGTGACATTGGATCACCTCCGGGAACTGTGCGTGTCAGGCTAGTCTAAATTTACCAGAAGGAATCTCTTTTTTTTAGACTCACAGATCATGTTGTTTATTTCCTGCCATTCATGCTTTTCTTTGTAGTGGATGCGCCAAAGTTAATGTGAAGTTAGAACTGTTCTTCATACTGTAGCAAAGGGTTTATTTGTAATGCTATGATGAGTCATGGAATTGCAGAATTGCAAAAGACATTAGTTGAATTGGCAAAGAAAGAATTTAATTTATAAATATAAATAAATAATTTGGTTAGATGGATCTGCTTTTGAACACTCAATCAATATGTTTGGATTTGTCTACTATTAGTTAGCAAATTGAACTTTAAGATAATGGTGGTGATATTACATATTTTTCTAATTGTCACCAAATCCAGTTCCAGTTTATTGTAAAAACAATTAAGTAATTTCAAAAATGTCTGGACACTAGTTTTTTTTTTTTAAATCAAATGTTACTCAAACAGTAGTAAATAGTGACTTTGTTGGAGACTATTATATTATTATTATATATAGTATTTACAACAGCAATTCATTGTTGATTTTGTTTTTTTGTGATATTTGTTGACAATGAGAAGAATAAAGATTGATGACAGCCTTATACTTTATGTGTTAACAGAAGGCTAAACATGTTGTCTATTGCTATTCTATTACTATGGATTGCTGAAAATTAAACTTAACAGTGAGTATAACGTTTTATAGGGACATTCTGTATTTCAAAAAAGTCTAAACTGTTACATTTTGTGTTTTTTTATGTGATATTCAGCATATTCATTGCTAGGCTACAAACATCTTCTTGGTGTTAAAAACAAAAAGAAATGTGGTCAATGTGTCAATGTGGTCTGTGTTTACAGATGTGCAAGAAAAATGACACAACTCATTACAGAATAAATTCTTTATGTTTAATACAATAAAATGTTTACATGAGCATTCCTCTGTTTTGAAGTTATTTAAACAAGGTATTGCCCCAAATTAAAAAGAAAATTGGGCCAGATTATACTTATAATGTAATTCATTCATTTTTCCAAATCTTTTCAAATATATTCCTGAGGACAACAGCATTTAACACTGGAAAGCATTTAAAATTTTACCCTTAAAAGTATTTTTCCCTCCTTCAATTCCAATCCAAAACAAGTGGAGCAAACACTCCTTTCAGCACAGGCTGGGCACCACATCACTGATCAGAGATCCATGTGTTGAGTTGTGGCTATATTGGACAAGTGCACTGGGTGTAGAATGGGACATGTCTCTAACTTTAGCCAGTATTGAACACACTTCTGGCAACTAGAATTATGATGTAAAAGTGTCACAAAAAACAACTGATAAAAAAAAAAAAAATACAAGGAGTGAAAAGGGGAAAATATAATTAAAGCTATTGCTGACGTTTTCCCCGAAGTTAGTGACACATGCTATCATGTGAATAATGTAAAAACATTGCAGCAACAATGAGAGTGTGGATTGTGTATGTTCAGACTTGTCACCACCAGTAATAGCTGCCTCTCTGATTGACAGACTTTGGCACAATAATACAGCGTATTTGCAGAAACAAACTTTGTGTAAGTTGTAATGACCATCAGCAAATGTCTATTATATTAAATATTTTATCATATAACTCAATGATATTGATTTATGCAATATTGTTTGAAAAAAAACTTGACAAGGTGCACTAAGTGCTTAAAAATAACTAAATGTATCTAAATCAAAGATCAATAAAAAAAAAGATTTTTTAAAAAGACTTCGCTGGGTACCTCTTACCAGAGTGTAGTGTATGATATGACAATATACAACAGTAATATACAGTGAAATGTGGCATTTGTGCTTTGGGCCCTAGTCCAGCTTTACACTATGATATTTCCCAAATTTATGACACAGTTTTTGACATTCTCAAGTTCTCTCTCTAGAATAGAAATCTTACGCATGCATCCTTATATCCATTAAAGTCATTAAAGACGAATGTCTTACCAAAAAAAAAAGGGAAATTCATAAACTGAATTTTTGGACCCTGACTAATTAGACAAGTGCGTACTGTAATTTTGATTATATGCAAATACACAAACTTCACTTACCCAGGGTTAAACACCAAGCAAGTGAAGTCTTTAACATCAGGCTGAGTAAACTGGGAAATTGCAAATAATCCTTGGACTATATACTATGCACTTGACTCAAAATCTCATAGAACTAATCACTACACAGCAAAAGATCACACCTTCCTAGCCATACGTATATGACATTCTTTAACATTACATTAACCCACTTCATGGGACATTAAAGAACCTGAGGATGCCAGCATGCTGCTACCAACTTAAACTTGCTAGGAAGGCTGAGACACTGGGCCTTTGGCAAAAGCATTGTTGCATGTTTTTGCTCAGAGGAGTGTTGTCTTTCCTGTTGTCTCTCTTTCTTTTACAATTAACAGCTGAAAACATTAAAACACAGATAGCTGAAAATGATCTGATCCATTTTCCAGATGCTTCCCCCCCCCTCCCTCTAACAATTCAATCAGACAGGGTTTGTAATTAAGGCAGCTCCACCATCTCTCTGGCAATCAAAGATGTTTGTTTCACTCTATTCACGTTCCTAGTGGGAATTTCTATAGACTTTCTAAAGGCTTTTAAAACATTCAACTGTCACCTGGTTTCCAATTAATTTTACTGTGTAATGGTGACAGTATTGTACACTGTACAAATGCATTGGACTGCATTAGACAGTTTTACCATCTACTTCTCTCAGAACACTAAATCATAAATTATTTATTATAAAACCCATTTCATGTAATAAATGCAAAAGCCACGTTTAGCCTGAAGACTCCTGTCCACTCTATAAAGTTCCCTTCAACATCTATTGCAAATGCTGGAAAATGGAGAGACATATTCAGATATGATTCCCCCAAACCCACAAAAACTGGCAGTAAATTTTCCGGGCTGGTAGAATAACATAGATATTTCACATGCCTGTCAAAAAAAGATCAGATTAAATGTGACGCCATTATTCCGAAGAATAACCTGAAGAAGAGGAAGAAGTTTCACCATCAGCACATGAACGTGGAGTGCCACTGTAAATATATATATTTTTCTCTCACGGAGTGCTTGTTTTCGGGCCCAACTACACATGCAAAAATGTGCTCCAAATGTGCAGTGTCCTGCTGGGCCTGAATCATCCCTGAATGCTTTGACCGCTTAGTCGGCACCTGAAACAGTCAGTTGGTCAGTCAGTCAGTCAGTCAGTCAGTCAGTCCGTGTTGTCATACAGTACGGTCAGTTAGGTTGGCGGTCAGTTGAAATACAGTTCTTTCGTCAGCATAGAGACTACGCAGGGAATCTGCTTCTTCTCACTGAAGCGTGGGTCCTCAGACCAGGACTCAAAGCTGGTGGCCACCATGTAGTTGACCCGTGTCAGGATCTGCATTATCTCCAGCTGTTTGCCGAACTCGTTGAGGACGTTGCAGAGCGCCTGGACAAACCAGGAGCCGCGTCCAGGGTTCCTCCATGAGTAATACCCTGGAAAATCAACATGAGTCACTGAAATGAGGCTCCCAAGTGCTTACCGATACATCCAGCACAGGTATGTGACAGATACCCAGGACACTTCCACTTCAAGCATTAATTGATTTGGCAATAACAATATATAACCTAAAAAAAAAACGTGGTTTACCTGGCACAGTGGAGTAGGCAAAGAGGAAATCTGCCTCTACAGGGATCTTATGTCTTGGATTAGCATCTGTCTCCAGGGTATCGTTTGGCGGACCCGAATCTGTCTGTATACCATCATCAAATTCGGAACCCCGGCAAGCCTGGTGAAGTAAATGAAATGACATTTCATTGTGATCCTGAGTAGCTTTCTCAACGATGACCTGGTGAAGCAATTCAAAATTAACTGTTTTTAAAAACTGAGATGGGCAAAATTTGACACAATAGCTATCATCTGTCCGTGGGGAGCAACTGAAAGCCATTTTAATCTGTCTTCTCAACAGAAACAACTCACTCACAAGTGGTGAACTCAACACAAATCCACAAGTTAATTAACCACTGTACAACATTTTGTTTTATATCACACCGTCATTTATAAATGAAAGTCTTCAGAACTTCGTACCTGGATGAAGAAGAGTTTTGGCTTTCCGACTAAGCTTTTGCACATGTCCCCCCTGAACAATGAGGTCATGGACTTGATGGGCATGGCTCCGTCTGTTCCGTAGATCATGCCCTCCTCACCATGGCTTAGCAGGATACAGGCGAAACACGAGCTGTCACTATGGTCTTCCTCCGAGGCTGACCCATACACACACAAACAAACACTCAACTCTTAGCTCGGCTCAGGCCTATACTTCTAAATGAATGAATAATATCAGTAACTTAATGGATCTGGAGTTTATTTAGCACTTAATTTCGTCAATCAAGAATTTGATCAAATTATAAATTATAACCTTAATTTTGAGGAACTATTAAAGGAATTACTATTGAGTTAATACTAAGTATCTTAAAATATATAGCTTCTACATAGTGTCCGCTGAGGAATTATAACATATACAAGACTATTGTCTGTAATCATTTACATTTTAATTTAAATAGGTTATAATTTACTAATCTTATAATAAAATATTGCCCCCCAGCATATTGCCTGACCCTAACACACAGCAGTGTTCATCCCTTTAGAACCATGAATGTGCTGAGCAAATCCCATAGTAAACTGCCTATAATAAGATATATAGTGTGCAAAGTTGGTAGCCCAAGGGGTTGCACTGGAGGGAAGTGATCATCCGCAAGGGAACACAATGTGCCGATTAAACTTCATGACAATCTATCCATTCTATTTTTTAAATGTATTGTAAACTAATTGGAAATGTTGGCCTGATATCGATACTAGAGGAAAGGTTGATGGTTCACCAAAATGACATGGCATCTATTCTGCAGTTGTAGAAGTACCTTGTTTTGGACGCAGTGTTAAATCGAGGGTCGGACCTGAGAAAGAAACTCTAACAACTATCGTCAGGCCTCGCTGCTACATGGACAAAATGTGTGCAGATTCTAAGGAATAGCAGCCATTAAAAGGTCATATCATATTATATTAAAAAAGAAAGTCCATTGGTGTTCCCAGGGGCCTGAGAGGTGACTTTTTGTCATTAAACCAAGCCAGTAGAGCCACAAAAATATTAACCTTTTGGTGAAATTGGTAGAGCCTTCATTAGGATTTATGTAATTACTTTTACAACAGCACCACCTGCTGTCTGACCTGGTGGTTTTAAGAATAGAAAAAAACATGCTGTGACAGTCATGAGAAGTTGTGCATGTAGATCACACTGAAGGGGAATTACGCATAACTTTACTGTATGTATATTAACTAATAACTAATGAATCTGGTAGATCTCATAATAAATATGTTAAAGTAAAGAGATATCTGACTGGCACAGCTCTTCTTACCTTAAAATTGAAATGTGACTGTACTTTGTCATTACACTCAGTTGCCAGTTTATTAGATACAGCTGACTAAGACTAACTGAGTGAGGTACAAGAGTCCTGCAATAAATGTTGCCTCCGTGAATGTTGTTAAAACTGTCTTTCACAGGTGTTGATTTAACCTGTTGTGAACAACCTTAGTATGAAAGAACATCTAAAAATGTTTTCATGGTGTTTTTCGAAAAGGTTTCTCTACAGTACATCTTATGTGTTGGGATTGGTATTGGCATCCTGTTAGTTCAACATTGTTACTTACCCACATGAAAGAAACAAGAAAAATGTGAGGACTTCACTACTTACCCTCTCTGAGAAGACGCTCCATCTTCTCACATGTCTGATCGTTGTAGATGAAGACATCGAAGCCCAGGCTCTTGAAGCATTTGAACAGCTCACCTGCATCTCGGTCTGTGCCGTTGCGTACATTCATCCCTGCCGAGACAATCTGCTTAGAATACACACTCTTTATGCAATAAGATAAGGTCAAATTAAATTAGGTATACAATGTGTTTGAAACATCCTTTGCTGTACCTGTCTTTTCATCAAAGTTTTTGTTGTTGATGATGATGCACTTGCCCACTCGCTGGTGGCTCATCTTATACTGGAATGTTGGTGAAACAATTCTGTAATGGCTTTCAGAAGAGTAGTCCTGCTCCCGCGTCTGGCCATCCTTATTCTTCTTACTATTAAGAGTCAGAGAGAAACAGAATATTAAAGGACAGTTACAACTTTATGGTAGCATTTCTTTTACATGTAAATTTAAAACTTAGCCCCTGCAATATTATTTACTTTTGAGCTGTATCTAATGCAAAATGTTGTAAGTTCAGCTGATCTTTACAAAGGCTGCTACTTTTGTGGATAAAAAAATAGATACACACAATCCACACAAATCACATGTATAATATTATTCCTATGTTAATTTATAGACCTTACACAACAAACAAAATAAGAACAGCAAATGGAATAAAAAATAACAATGAATAAAAGAATTACAAATGCCATTTTTAATTTCCATAAAGTAACTCTTATCTTACATGGCAGCATCTTGCAAAAGTGAAACATTTCCTATTAAATATTCTTGACTCCTACAGAACATGACAGTCTTTTGATCCCAAATGTCTCTACACATAAGTTACTTCAACATAAGTAAATGTCAAGACTTCCAATGCAAAGAAAACTCACATGAAACTGACTCACTCTGATCCACTTACTCAGAAACCTAAGAGTACATACATTTTCAAATAAGGCAGTAATATCACAGCCAAATTTGGTCGCAGTAATCCACTATCGGGTTAAAGAAGAAACTAGAAAATGTTTGCTTCACGCAGATATGAAAAAATCACAGCCACGTCAATGTGAATTGAGCGAGAGTTAATCTTCCACGAGAGGAAATTCTCACAGACCTGTCATATTTCTATTCTTTAAAAGATGCATCCAGACAGCAAAGCCAACAGTGGCCCATTGGGGGCTCAGAAAATCCAGGCTTGTTCCAGAAGAGCCTAGTCATCAAGTTACTCAAGCACGGGAACAATACACAGCAATGTGCACTAACTCATGCACATACACCCACAGGCAGCCCAGCAATATTCTAACAAACATGTGATCCAGAACTTTTCAAGCCCCCCTCCCACTTCCAAATTGTGCCAACATACTGTACCAAACAATTGCACGAGGGTGGGCAAAGAGCTGCAAATCTGTTTTGCTGTGGGCTGGGCATGGCAGAAAGAGGAGCAGGTAGGAGGCCGGTGAAGAGGAATATGAGGCGGTTGTGTCCGTCTTACCTGGGTTCGTCATTAAGCGCTACGCCACTCTGCATCTGAAATACGTTGGTTTTGTCTCGTTTCTTTTTCCCCCCCAAAAAGAGTACGTTTCTCCAGACCTGGCTGCTTAATTTTTGTCTGTGTGCTAGGATACTGACATGCTCTCTGTACTGGATGGACACCTGACTGGGCCAGCGGATGCTGAGGACAGGGGCGGCGCACTGTGAGCCCCTGAGTCAGCAGCCTCGCTACCACACCAGTGCTTTCTAAAGACCTATTCACACATGGCCCCTGAGCCTCGTTCCCTGCTGAGGTCAGACAGGGCAACAAGTTGCTCCTCTGCTGACAGGCACATAATCTACCTGTAACGACATACATACTGTAAGTGCCTAATTGCCTTAACTTTAGAGCTGGATGCACAAGAAGGTGTACAACTAAAAAAAATAGCCACTTTGTACCCACCTTAACATACCAAAGAATTACTAAAAACAAATCTGGTCATCATTAATTTTGTTCTTGGTTTAAAGCAAGATTTAGCCAAAATCAAACAACTTCAAAAAAATACAGACAATTATCATAACAATCAAGGGCGTAGGTTTTGTTTCAACACTGGGGTGGACACATTATAACCTGGGGGTCTTGAGCATCAAACACTTAATTTCCTGCATTCTGGTGAATTTTTACGCAATGATTTGTGCCTTTTTTGCATCAATTTATTGTGCAAATGTATCTATGTAAAGGAAAGTATTATTATTTAATTATTATTATTAATTATTCTCCTATATTGTTAAAAACGTTCTGAAAATTCAAAAAATGACAGGTGTTTCGGGATGTTTTTTAAGGAACCATGTACATCTCAACAACACATCTATTAGAGAATGAAACCTTGTTAAAGCCATAATAAGCTCCAAAGTTTAAATCTACATTAAAGACATGACATGACAAGAAAAAGCCTTTCAACATTTCTGACCGCACATGAAGGCAGCTTCATTTTACAGAGAAAGAGAAATATTCATCCTGGACTATACATCTGCCCATGCACCTACAGTATTATGTATTATTGGCAAATTCTGCACTCAACCCATTCAGCTTCTTTTTCCTTATGCAACAGTTATTTGTTATGTAGATATTTGTTTCTGTATTTATAGTTTATTTCTAATAATGTTTAATATGTTTGTTTCTGTATCCACCATTCACCAGGGTAAATTCCACAGAAGTGTAACTTATTGTGGCAATAAACCCATTTCTGATTGTGATTCACTACATAGGTACACAGTGCCACCTTGTGAGTCAAACTGGAACAGAGGCTACTCCCTAATGTCAGTCAGTGTCACACTTTAAAAAGACAAAGTCAGACACAAGACATTGTGAAAGGGCCCAAACTCTATGATATCACACTGAATTCACATATCAACAGCATCTCTGCTGTAATAACAGTCTAATTTTGAGCAGCCACTTGAGGACTGACATCCCCAAAAAATTGACATTAAAATCGTTTCCACGCTCCTTGCCCCATTAAACTAACCAAAACTGGGTTGCTGTATCAAATCAAAAAGGTATGAATTTCCTAATTTTTTTATTAGTTGAGGCTGAAGAGGAACGAATGGCGCCAGCATGCACAAAGATGTGTCATTCTTACTGAAAGTGCACAGTTGTGTGACGTTTTTCATCTCTTCTTCTCATTGTAAGGAGCCCATAAAAAAAAACAGTTTGACTTAATAAATATGAGTGAGCACATTTAGTTAATTTCGAAGTGGTTTAGCACCACAGCAATGCTTTATCGTCCATTTTTTTGTAATCGTTTGTTTTTTTGTCCTTAAGTTGAGGGGAGGTCTGTTGTATAAGCATGTGGCTTCTTGACCTCCCATGACACATTTTTTTTTATTATAATCTGGATTTCATGCAGTTTTATTGTGTGTATAAATCACTAAACAGTTTAGGGCCAAAATACATTTTCTGATCTGCTACTACATTATGCCCCACCCAGACCTCTCAAGTCGTCTGGGACAGGTCTACTTGTTGTCCCCAGAGTCAGAACTAAACAGGGGGAAGCAGCGTTCAGTTTTTATGCTCCACATATTTGGAACAAACTCCCAGAAACCTGTAGGTCCGCTGCAACTCTCAGTTCTTTTAAATCTAAGCTAAAGACCTATCTTTTTGATGTTGCTTTAAATAATCTATTTTATTAACTTTAATTTCTTATACGGCACTGTAACTTTTATTCTTATACTGCACTATCAATTTTATTCTTGTCTTTTAATGTTTTTAATTTGTTTATTAATGTTTTTAAATTGTTTTTAATTGTCTTCTAACTGCTCTTTAATGTTTTATGCAAAGCACTTTGAATTGCCCTGTTGCTGAAATGTGCTATACAAATAAAGCTGCCTTGCCTTGCCTTGTGTGCAAATAAAATAAATAAATAATTAAAATTAATAAAATGTGCAATTATGATGTGAGAAATATATGCCAATTTGTTGTTAAAACAAAGCACAGCTAATGTTCTTTTAAACTGGATAACCAGCATACTGCACTATAACAGTACCAGGGATGAAAATAGGGACAAAAGGACAAGCCACAGACTACCATAAAAACCTGTCACTGAAGAAAACCTGAAGGCAAGCAAAACCACAGAACAATGTAGAGAAAAGTTAGGGTGACCAGACGTCCCGGTTTGACCGGGACAGTCCCGATTTTTAATTGCTTGTCCCGAGTCCCGACAAAAGCCTGTCGGGACGCTAAAATGTCCCGGTTTGCGCTGTTGCACATCGTCTGCTCGTGTGTGCTAGACAATGGACGGCGAAGAAAAGCGCCTACGCAAAAGGAGTAAACATTAATACATTACGTCCACGGATGCAAGCTGTATGATTATTCGCGATTTGTTATTGCTTCCTAAGGAGAAAAAGTAAACCGCTGGTGACCATATTACACCTCAGGCATAGTAACATATGTTTATCTGAAAGTAAATAAAATATATTAAGGTACATTTTCTCTGAAATGTCAAACTTCATAATATTTTCTGGTGTTGTTATATCATGTCTTCACACTAATCTGGACCCATGTTTTCTTATTTTGAGTCATCACAGAGCCAGTATCTCAGAGGTCACCATAAATGACAAGTATCAGCCGTCAGAATGTGTGAATATTATATATATATATATATATATATATATATATATATATATATATATATATATATATATATATATATATATATACTGTCTATGGAGGAAAGCTGTGAAAGGGGTTAAGTTTTCAGAGGAATTGTAGCCAAATCAGTCTAATACAGTGATGCCATCAACACAAGTTTAGGAGCGCAATACTAATGATTTAGTTTGAAGTTCCCGTGACGTGACGTTTCCAGTCTACGGTTCAGACTCAAACACACGGAGCTCTGAAGCAGACCTGTGGGTCTCTTAGTGTCCACTCTCTCTGTAAAATGCAGGGCAGCTTCAGGTTCATGGAAGCGCTCAGCTGTGATCATGCTGCGGCAGATGTGTTGAATTTCGGGAAAAAGACTTCAGATACAGTATTAGGGGACCACTAAGGTCTATATAAAAGCATCCAAAGCGCACCATGTCATGGGACCTTTAAATAAAGATATTTGCAGCCTACATTGATTCAGAAAAAGGTAGAAATAGGTGCATAAAAATTCACAAGATGCAGGAAATTAAGTGTTTAATGCTAAAAAAAAAACACTTATTATTAGACGAGGAGCCTAGGATCAAAATAATGAAGTTACTGTCTGTGTCTGTGTCTGAACAGGGCTGGCACATGTTCACGTTAAAAAGCGTGTGCGTACACAAACACACTACGGTCACGCGCAAAGTGTCCCGGTTTTAGCTCCAGGAAATCTGGTCACCCTAAGAAAAGTAGTAGTAGAAAACCACACTCTCAAGAAAGGGGAACAGGTTTGCGGCCGTAAAACACTCAAGCCATGTGTATTTGGTTATGCACAGCCTTCGCAATGCCACACAAAAGAATACAAACTAATGGCAAGACTCACCAGCAAAATCTCAACAACTAGCATAAGGCAACAGAAGATAGGACCCGCATGTTATTGTGCTATAACAACCGTATTAAATAACCAATTATTGTACACTAACTGGAGAGGGAATAATAATGAAAATAAATTTGAAGTGAATTAAATTCCTTATGGCCGAAACTCTTATGTATGTGACGTTATGGGTTTCCATCTCCACATAGCTACAGAGAATGTTGAAAAGGAAGTCACCTCCCGAACAGAAGAAATCTTCCTCTGCGGTCAGGTTTGGCGTCTGTTTGGTCTCCCGTCAGCGTCCCTTCCTCATTTTCAGCTCCAAGTTCACTTGGCTCAGCAGGTTCTCCAGCGGCCATCTGCAGTTATAGCACACGTATTAATTGCAGCGTTATGGATTGATTAACTTACTGTACATTATGTTTACGGGTCCTGATCAGTTTAGCGCCAAAAAGTTGTTAGCGAAAACAGTTTTCAATTTAGGAACAGTTAACATCAACTTACACTCGGATTCGTGTTATGTGCTTTGACAGCTTAGCTAATGCACAAAAGTGGATCGATCTTAATTCTTCCGAGTTTCTCTTCCTGACAACTTGAGAAAGCGAAAGAAGGTTTAGCGTGAGGTCTCTGAGGTGCGTAACTACGTCAGAGCCCTGCGCCACATTTGCCAGCGCCTATGAGTCTGGCCACAATTCACATTCTTAAAAAAAAACATTTCATATGTATTAACATGCAAATAACATACAGTCACTTTTAAATCAAACTCTACAGTTTATCTTACATATCGGATTTGATAAGCAAATGTAACAAGCAGAATGTAGAAAACTGTAGTCAATATATGTAAACACTTTGACAGACTCTTATGGTAAACATAGATAAAACAAAGAATATTAAAATGACATCATAAGACAAATACCCCACACCATACGGTTATCATGCACTCACTGTTTACAGACTACCACAATTATGCAGAGTCCCTGATCAGTAAGAGAAAAATGTTGTAGCCTACTGTTGAATTTGTAACCCAGATTATTTCCTGTGTAGCCCCAATTTGCAGATGTTCCCTAAACCCCTCCCTCCCAACAGACAGGTGCGTAACGCCAAGGTACTTATCCCCGCCAGGATTTGTATCCCCTGGCCGCGGGAGCGCGCGTGCAGAGCCTCGGTCCCCCTACAAGTTGTCTCATTGGAACTACAGCTGCAGTTAAAAGTTACATAGTGGAAGACTGAGGTTTATCAGCATAAATACGTGTATTTCTCTGTTACATTAAGGCAACGTGTGAATTGTTTAATGCGCTGTTTATTATTGTGGATTATTCGACAGTGTTTTCCAAAGTTCCATATTGACAGCCTCCTTAGCTATCGGCCTAGTATTTAAGTTAGTCATGCAGGTATTAGTGAACAATATTTTTTCCTTTAGTGAACAATATGTTTTCCTCTTGCTAACCCGTCCTTCCCTGCACTGTAACGTGATTTCTGTTTTAATTTAATTTAGTTTAATATGGCTTTTCAATTAAACGCTTTGTTCACCTGTCTGCCATATAAGTTACAAAGGGGATACACAAAATATCAGGTCGTTTTTCATCTGATATAATGTGTATCCCCTCCCCTAACAAGCAAAGGGTCTGTCCTGTCATCATGTGTGTTATTATCTGTGTCTACCAGGTCACAATAACATTTTGTTGGATGTGGTAAGTTAAATACCATGAGCTGTTTAGCCGCTATGGCCAACATATAAACTTAAAACAAAAAGTAAGGCAATTTGTGTTTGGTGGATTATTTCTCTGTGGTAACAATGCTTTATGGCAATAAATCTTATACCGTTGGAAAGCCTGTTTAGTTCCCTTTCAAATGGTGCCCCATTTGTAAGGAACATGCATTTTCTCAGCAGGAAACCGATGGAATGCCTTCTCCAGGTAGGGAATGAGTCCTTACCCCAAGTGAAGGAGTTCAAGTACCTTGGGGTTTTGTTCGCGAGTGAGGGGACAATGGAGCGGGAGATTGGTCGGAGAATCGGCGCAGCGGGTGCGGTATTGCATTCAATCTATCGCACCGTTGTGACGAAAAGAGAGCTGAGCCAGAAGGCAAAGCTCTCGATCTACCGGTCAGTTTTCGTTCCTACCCTCACCTATGGTCATGAAGGCTGGGTCATGACCGAAAGAACGAGATCCAGGGTACAAGCGGCCGAAATGGGTTTCCTCAGGAGGGTGGCTGGCGTCTCCCTTAGAGATAGGGTGAGAAGCTCAGTCATCCGTGAGGAGCTCGGAGTAGAGCCGCTGCTCCTTTGCGTCGAAAGGAGCCAGTTGAGGTGGTTCGGGCATCTGGTAAGGATGCCCCCTGGGCGCCTCCCTAGGGAGGTGTTCCAGGCACGTCCAGCTGGGAGGAGGCCTCGGGGAAGACCCAGGACTAGGTGGAGGGATTATATCTCCAACCTGGCCTGGGAACGCCTCGGGATCCCCCAGTCGGAGCTGGTTAATGTTGCTCGGGAAAGGGAAGTTTGGGGTCCCCTGCTGGAGCTGCTCCCCCCGCGACCCGACACCGGATAAGCGGACGAAGATGGATGGATGGATGGATGCATTTGTGGGATGAGCAGCAGAGCTAAGTATGTGGGTTGCGCCCATGAAAAATTTGCCAAATCGTCTCTGACAATGCCAAACAGCTTTTCTTAGCTGTTGCTATTTACTCTTGTTTTGAGCTTCTGGTACCCCCAGGTGCTGACAATCAGGTGCCTGATTCTGCAACCAGTGGCAATCCCATATCTCCACAGTCTGGGACCCAACTCTATCCTCCAAGATGACAATGCTCGTCCCCGCAGAGCGGGGTTTAATCAGAGACTACCTCCAGAATTTGGGAGAGGAGAGGATGGACTGGCCTGCCAGCAGTCCTGACCTCAACCCCATTGAACACTTGTGGGATCAGCTTGGGTGTGCTGTTCGTGCCAGAGTGACCAACATAACCACATTGGCTGACTTGCAACAAATACTGGTTGAAGAATGGGATGCCATCCCACAGCAGTGTGTGACCAGGCTGGTGACCAGCATGAGGAGGAGGTGCCAGACTGCTGTGGCTGTGTATGGTTCTTCCACATGCTACTGAGGCTCCTGTTTGTTAAATGAATATATTGTTAAATTGCCAATATGTCTTGTTTCTTCAAACTTCAAAAGTTAAAAAGCCTTTACTAAAGTGGCTTTGTGATTTAAAAACAAGACAAACGCATTTTGACTGTACACCGCTCTTCCTTAGGGTCAATATGGTTTTGATCCCGAGGAACTTTTGTAGTCTGATAAGCCAGTGTCTTGGCTGTTTTGGGGAATTCATTACCCTTGTATGTTTAACTTTGTTGTCTGTTTAGTTGTCAATATCTTCTTCTTGTATGTCCATATTTATTCTTGTGCAGTTTTCCTGTGGCACTTTTTTTTGTAAGTAAATGAAGAGCTGCTAAAAAGTGATTATAATATAAAAGTAAATTATTTTGATGTGTCAACATACTTAGCTAATGAAGCTAAGTAAAACTATTGCACAATGTATTATGCTTTTATATCTTAGTGTCATGGCGAGATGCCCAAAGTTGAACTAGCTGTCCAACTCAGGATCGTTACACATATACAGTGACATCTGACCTCTTTCTCTCTTTCTGTCCCCCTCTCTCTCCCGGCAGACAGACAGCTGGATTTAGCCAGTCTTCTACCATGGTACATGGAAGGGGGTTGGTCCATCATAGGACATGGTGTCAAGTAAGAGACAGTTTCAAAGTTTCACAGTCACAGAGCTAAGTTTACCACCACCAGAGACACACTACCACAACTGTTGGGGAGTCACTGCCAGTTCCTCCACTGAACTGTCGCCTGACTGACCTGACTCTTGTTTTTGGCCAACATTTCTTATTAGTTCACTTCTTCTAATACTCTTCTTGAAGTTTTTTTGGGAAAAGAACAAGCCTTCACAATGCAGACCTGTGCCAGGTGTGGGTTTGTGGTCTACCCGGCTGAGAAGATCAATTGCATTGACCAGGTAATACACAGCAGTATTGCGATCGCAAAAAAGTTTCTAATGTCTTTTGACCATTTAATCTTAAAAATCAATTTCAAAATAAAATATTTAAAATGGCTGTAAAAGTAACAAGAAAGTCAGTATTAACTATGTAATGCATGGTACGATCTTTCAAAAGAGCTGAGGTACTGGATTTTATATTTTTATAAATCAACTTCTCTCAGAACACATTGCTCACCTGAATATGTCAACATTTAAATTATGCCAAGGATTTCTTTGTGTCAAATACAACACATGGCTTAGTGTGCAAAAAATCTGCCAAGAAACTAGTTTTAACACATAAAGTATATATAAAATGACATACTTCTTTAAGTAAATTTTTTTAATGTGCTATGGATCCGAGCATATGTTTGATGTAAAATGAGTAACAATGCATTTCCAATCGCTACGTTGTAGTATATGCAGCATGAAAACATCTACGTTGCTCTCACAGGATGCTGCTATGAAATGTAAAAAACCTGTGAGATGAAAAGCAAGAGGTATACAGTTTAACAATAGCATGAAAGCTATGGGATATTTAAGAACAAGTCCGCAAGTCCAGTTGGAAGATCATCCTGTGATTCCTGCCATTATTTTGGGCCTTGTTCATTTAAAGCTGTCTTAATAATATGTTAACAGAAATAAGATGTCCAAGTTTTAAACCTTTTCTGTCTCCACATGATAAATTTGATTGAAGTCCAAATTTAGATTTTAGAATTCAGTTTCAAGGACCCTCTAAAATAATGTGATTTGTCTTTTCTTCTGTCAGAACTGGCATAAAGCGTGTTTTCACTGTGATGTCTGTAAGATGGTGCTCACTGCCAATAACTTTGTCAGCCACAAGAAAAGGCCATACTGCTCTGTGTAAGTACTAAGCACCAGCATAATCCCCAAAACTGATCAAAAATCTATATTTAGGGGCGAGTGTGAAAATAGATTCCTTTTTCCTTTTGTTTCCATTAACTTAAAATTGGTGATTAAAATGATCATCTTTTTTTTCATATCTCATCTCTCCAGACACAATCCAAGGAACAACACATTCACAAGTGTCTATGAGACCCCCATCAACGTCAACGCAAAGAAGCAAAGCAAGGCGAGCAGTGAGGTGAGATGATGTCACATGCAAAAACACACAAGCAGCAACATGAGACTTATTTATCTTATTTCAGCCTTGATCTTAGCCATGGTGTATTGTTGACAGGCTGACATAAGTCAATATCTATGCCATGAGTGAAATGACCATGTGTCATTGGTTCGTCATGAGATTGCTATTCATAGTGGTCATTGTTTATGTTTAAAAAAAAAGAAGGATTGATGCATGCATTACAACTGAATTTAAATATACCTAAATTTGTCAATAGTATACCAATATTATTCTCATTAAGTACAACAATATTTTGGATGGGCAAATTTTTTTTTTAAATTCGAAAATGTAGTTGGAAATGGACAATCCTGCTTTTCAATTCATCACACACAACCACTGATAAGCTCACAGATGAATCAGATCTATTAACCTACACACACACATACAATCAGAAAGTTCAAGATTGGAGCCCAAAGCAGATGTATCTATTACAGTCAGATCAAAAAAGGTCTAATTCCGTCTTTACAAGTGGACGAGAGAGAGGTAGACGGCTACTCTAAGTCTATGGTGACGGCAGTGGTTTGGAATGGAGAGTGCAGCTCAGGTTATTTCTGTTCCTGTGACACAGGCGAGACAACCCCCTCTGCTTAGCCCACTTTATGCTTTAGGGGGCTAAAATTATACATCAGGATACACAGCCTTGCATCCCTTCTTCTCCTCTGCCCTGCCACCTGTTCCCGTCTGTCTGTCTGTCTGTGTCTATGAGTTCATGCAATGCTTGTATGCATATATTAGCAGTGGGCTAGCAAGCTCATCAGCTACTGCTGTATGCCGCTAAAGATATAGGACTTAACTTGTTGATATTTGATCTGAGGGCTGACTTCAGATCATGCTACTGTAAGTGACCCTCAACCCTGTCCACTGAACTCTCTTTAAAATATCTTGCTTTGGTTAACATGCAGAGATTTTGTTTTCATTAGTTCCTTGGTGATACTTGACTTGTCTTCAGTGAGTTTTTAAAATGGCTGATATTAAAAGTTTACATTAAGCTTTGATAGAAAGTCCTGTCACGTATTTATTGTTAGCCCTTTTAGCAATGATGCTCCAGCAATCAAGCTATACTTATATTAGTTTTCCTGGCAGCTCCAGCTTCTTGATTGGAACATCTTAGTTATTATTACAGCACACTAATATTATCCCTTCGTCATTAAGCATGTGAGCTCAGGTTGTCTGGTTTGAAGTAGACAACATAAGAATAGAGTGATGTGTTGCTCTGTGGGTCTTTAGTCAGGGTAATATCAGTGTGGGCTGACAGTTAGCTTTTCTTATTTGTTGTCATTTTTATGCATCCAACTACCAAAGTGGATGCTTTAAACATGTCTATGTCTGACGTGTGTACGTGCAAATGTGTGCTGGCCTTGGCTTAATGCTTGTCGTCTATGTGCACTTGTAGCTGAAGTATCGCGAAGATGGCGAGCGCTTTATGTCCACCTTCCACCATGACATGAGGTCCATGGAGCTGGAGAAGGCTCGCCTAGCCAGTCAGATGGCCAGCCAGGTGAGGTCCTGGTAGAGCAACTGGCCATTACACCCAGTTAAAGGGAGTTTCAGCCCAAATTCAGATCAAACAGTCCTACTTCTCTTTTTGTTCCTTGTACCATTGGCCTTCTTTGCAAACAGCATTCATTTACTCTCTTGTATTTGTAATAGGATTGGATGTTGGTAAAATATACATTTCACTGAAATTGAAATGATTTCATGAAACAAATAAATTGATTGGTTAAAAAAAATGTGGGCTTTGCTGACAACTGTGTAGACAGATTTATTTACAATGTAGTGAATTGTCACTTGTTACCATCATTTAATAGAGGTTAAGTAAAGCAGGGCTGGGTGGCTGATTTAACAAGGTCCAACAGGCACGACAGGTAAAGTATTACGTGTCTTGTGAATGGCTGGAAATGAATAAGTTTGTCCTCTATATCCAAACAGGCCTTTCAGTCTAAGTCTGAGTTCTCACAGCAGCAGACATGGTACTCAGGCATGGTGACCAACCAGGAGATAGTAACAATGTCTCAGGCCCAGAAGACCATCAGTGATGTGAGGACGCTTTTTATTTCTTTATTTATTTATTCATAAAAGCTAAATATGGTTTATTTTTGTGTCTTTAAATAAATAAAGAGCCACTGTTGCTAGTGTGGATTGTGTAAATGTGTAACAGACAAAATGAAACTATTTTGCATCAACATTGGTCAAATGCCTTGATTGATTTTGTGCTTATTTGGCAGGTGAAGTACACAGAAGATTATGAGCAGTCCAAAGGAAAAGGCAGCTTCCCTGCCATGATAACACCAGGTTACCAGGCTGCTAAGACAGCCAACACTCTGGCCAGTAACGTAAGTGAATTCCTTTTTATAATACAGTTCCAGACCAAATAGCTAAAATCGAAGCAATTTGTTTGAGGTGAATATGTGTCTCTGTCAGTGGTTGTTGCAACGTTATAATGAGCCAAATCAAGTTCTTTGTTTTCATTATTTGCAGCTGGAATATAAAAAAGGACATGAGGAGAGAGTTTCAAAGTACACCACGTTTGTTGACCCCCCAGAGGTGCTTCTGGCCAAGAAACAAGGACAAATTGTTAGCGATGTAAGCTTTTAAATCTTTCATGATGACTAAAGAATATCTTATTGTGTTGTATCTCACTTTAGAGCAGTTTATAAAGCAGTACTACAGTATTTTACTGTTAACTCTGTTAACTTTAAAATCACGTAGGTTCGGGCGCCTGGGTAGCTCACCTGGTAGAGCGTGCACCCCCCAAAATGCCCAAAAAATTAATCTAAAAACAAAAACCTTGTAGGTTTGTGCCTGAACCATTGCTTTTGTTGTTCCAGTATGCCTATACAGAAGAGTATGAGCAGCAGAGAGGTAAAGGTAGCTTTCCTGCACATCTTACACCTGGATACAAGATGTCAAAGAAGGCTGGTGAGCAGGCCAGTGATGTAAGTAGCCAGTATAAAAATATGCACTCATACTGAATGCATACAAATACTGTTGCAGACCTCTGATCATTGGTTGGTAATGGATTTTTAATGGGTGCCCAATCAGATAAAGTATCGTCAGATGTATGAACAAGAGATACGAGGTAAAGCCAGCACTGAGGCAGCAGTAGCTGAAGCAGTTCACGCCAGAGAAAACGCAGAGAACTTCAGCCAGGTAGGACATTTACTTTTACTGTTTTTTTAATAGGTTTAATGTAAAACCATATAGGACGCAACATTATTTTTATATGCTGTTTATTTTTAATGACAGTGAATTAATGACAGAAAATATACTGTATGCAGAGACAACAGAGGTTCCTTGTCAGATCCAATCCCACAAATTAAGAGGATACATGGTGTGCATATTACAGCACTTAGGCACATCTTTTTATTTTTTTAGGTTTTCATAGTTTGGGATTCAGACCCACAATGGTGTGTTAATCTTATTGACACCTCATCCTGTATGATTTAATTTCAATCCACTTTTTGAATTATTTGTATTACTTCCTGTAATTTTGGAATTACAAATAAGTTATCCTCTGTTTGCAGATTGCCTATACTGAGGAGTATGAGCAGCAACGAGGCAAAGGAAGTTTTCCTGCCATGATCACTCCTGGTTATCATTTGGCAAAGAAGGCTCAGGAAAATGCTAGCAATGTGAGTATCAACCTGACAACAACATTGATTTACAGAATAAACAAACTTAGTGCAGTGCTTATAAATACTGTAAATAACATATTTTTGATACACATAAAGTAGGACCTTTATGAGACTGTAATACATCTTGAGTCCGACATGAAAATAGTTGGAAGCTTTGTCCGTCTAAAAATAAAGCCTGTGTGCATTGTTTAACCATGTGAACCGGTTATAAATGCTGTCAAAACATAACAGAGTGAAGAGTGTAAGAGCTACAGCTTCATCCATCATTTGGCCTTGTCATCATTGGGCAGAATAGCTGAGGGACTACAATGTGAAAGCATCCCTGTGTATTGTCATTCTTTAAACTGTCCACACTGACTAAATTAGACTCTGTGTGTGTCTGCATGTATGTGCACCGCTAATCTCCTACAGAAACGCAACATATGGGTGCCTGTATAGCTCAGTTGGTGGGCCCGGGTTCGACTCCGACCTGCGGCCCTTTGCTGCATGTCATTCCCCCTCTCTCTCCCCTTTCATGTCTTCAGCTGTCCTGTCGAATAAAGGCCTAAAAATGCCCAAACAATAATCTCAAGAAAAGAAACGAAACATATTGTCCTCTTAACTCAATCATCTTTCATCTCTTTGCAGCTAACATATAGGAAGGACTTAAACAAGATGAAAGGCACCTCACACTTCCATAGCCTGACATCCGAGGACAATCTGGCACTAAAGAACGCCCGAAAGATTAACAAGATTGTCAGTGAGGTGAGTTTGTTTGTGAGTGATTGCTCTCAAGGCAAAGACCAGAACTTCATCCAGGCTTTTATCTTATTTCTAGCTTAATGACAAAGCATTTACTGGTAAACATGTTGTTGCTCAGTGCATGTGTGCATGTTTAAGAGCTTATATATTGGACATACTGTGTCAGTTTCCAGCAGACATGAAGTCACCTAACTTGCATTTTCAGCATTTCTCTCATGTCTGTCCGGTGTGGTTACAGCTTACCTCCAAGGCCACAGGACATCCCGTCAAACTAATATTACTTATTAGCTCAGACAGGAGCACAGTGCTTTACTCTTAAGCAACTATTCTGAGCCTTGGGAACATGACATTGAAATGCCACTAGTTCTTTGCTTGTCTGTGAACAATGAACAATGTTTGGATTTAACTCTAATAACCATTCAAAGGTGACAAAATTCTCCCTGTGTGGTATTTTAATGGTAAAGCTGACAAGTCATATTTAGGCTTAGTGAAGCCTATTTAAGATTAAAGGTTTGTCTCAGTGACTTGATGAATTATGATGGCATGTCAGTGATGGTGACTGATTAGCGGAAAGCACTTTATATTTAGCACATAACAAAAGCTCAGACTGTTCAACAACAAAAAAGGGTGTTGCAATGGAAAATGTTACAAAGCAGCTGCTGTCATTTTTCATCTTTTCTAACAGGTGGAGTATAAGAAGGACTTGGAGAACACCAAAGGTCACAGCATCAATTTCTGTGAGACACCACAGTTTCAAAATGCTGCTAAAATTGCCAAGTTCACAAGTGATGTAAGCATGACAGACTTTTTCAATCAAGTCATTTATTTCACGTTGTTTTTATAAATTACAAATAAGTACAACGAACTTATAATAATATCTAATAAGGGCACGTGTGGATATCATGGTTGTATCATAAAATCCTGCATACTGATTTTAGTTTTCATCTTTTTATATTTTTAAAAGAACAAATACAAAGAGAAGTACATCAGTGACATGAAGGGCCACCATGGAGACTCAGGAATCGATAAGAAGACCATGCATGCCATGAAAGCCAGGAAACTGGCTAGTGATGTAAGCCTTGTTTTTCATGGACTTATGATAGAAATTCATTAAATATCAATTCAAATAATATTTACATACAACATCATATTTAAATTGGCTCTGCTTGGATCCAGTTTTGTCCAGGGCTAACATTTTGGATTTTAACTATTCTCCTTCACCTACTATTCTCTTTTTCAGACGAAAGCATAAACATGATCAGTATAGTATTTATTATAAAATGTATGGGCAGATGTTTACTTGATGAAGATTGAATTATGAAACTTGACAAAAAAATAACTGATGTGTCAGAGAGTAAAATCACTGATATAGTATTCTTGTAAATTCCAGATTTCGTATAAACAAGGCTGTGAACAGGAGCAGGGTGAATACAACTACCCAGCCACCCTCACACCAGGCTACCAAAGCCAAAGGAAACTTGACCCACTAAAAGATGTGAGTTTTCTTAATTCCAATCCATAAGTGTCTTTTTTCTTCTTCTTCTTTTTCCTATATGCCAATTACATCAGATTTGCCATGAAAAACATTACAATTATACAAATATTTTTCTTAGTAAGGTGGATCATCTTATGTGGTACATTTATTGTTTGAAAATAAAATTCCTATATGATTGCAGAAGAACTACAGGCAACACATTGACCAGGTCAAGTACAGTCAAGCGACAGACACACCTGAGATTGTTTTAGCAAGGAAAAACGCTCAGCTTGTCAGCAACGTAAGTAAACTGCCTTATAACAACAAGGATTGATGATGATCATACCAACTTTATCAGCAGATTTTAGCTGTACACTGTACTAATGATTGCTGAACTGACTGTAGAGTTCAAATGTGTTAATCATGTGTCTTTTAGCTAAATTACAAAAAAGGCTACGAAAAGACCAAACATCAGTACACACTATCCCAGGACCTGCCCCAAATCAAAACGGCCAAAGCCAATGCTGCCTTGTGCAGTGATGTAAGTTACCACACACATTTTCTCACGTATGCATGCACATGCAAGCTCAATCACATAGTTACAGAAAATCACTTCTCATTCTTCAAATGATAATTTGATCATTTGAATGTATCACTACAGATTAAATATAAGGAGGAGTGGGAGAAAACCAAGTCTAAAGCCTGCGACATCGGTGTGGACGACCTGAGTGTCAAAGCAGCTAAGGCTTCCCGTGACCTCGCAAGTGATGTAAGCAAACACACACTCTTCTCCACTGCAAGGAGATGCAATCTTAGTGAGACAGAGCTAATGTCTGAGTAAAAGCCTGTGTATAGTGTTTAATCAAATGTAACATTTGGCAAATGAAATTAATTTAGTGCATGTGTTTTAGATTAAATACAAAGAGACCTACATGAAGAACAAGGAAAAGGCAGTGGGGGTCAACATGAGCGACTCCAAGACTCTACACTCTCTTCACGTGGCCAAGATGAGCAGTGATGTAAGCAGAAGTAATTTTGATCAGTAATTACAGGCATTAAAATGCATTTCGCACATAACGCTTAAAATTCACCTTTTTATCTTCACAACTTCAGATTGAGTACAAAAAGAGCTCCAAGGAGAGCCAGGCCCAGTTCAGCCTTCCTCTGGACATGATCAACCTGAGCCACGCCAAAAAGGCTCAGGCCCTCGCCAGCGACCTGGAGTATCGCACAAAGCTGCACGACTACACCGTCATGCCTGATGACATCAAGGTCAAGCAGGCCAAAAAGGCTTATTCCCTGCAAAGCGAGGTGAGAGACGGGAGGAGGGGATGAGCCTCAATACAAAAGTATTTTCCCTGGTTAATGACACTTTCTGTTGCTCCATAGAACCAGTATCGTTCAGACCTGAACTGGATGAAAGGAGTGGGCTGGGAGACAGAAGGATGTCTGAATGTTACCCAGGCCAAGAAAGCTGGAGAGCTGCTTAGTGATGTCAGTACAATATTGTGTTTGTGTGTACCTATTTCAGTTTGTTAATGACTATACACTATATTACATGCACTGTTTATCTAGTGTATCCACTTCTCTTTTCATCGCAGACTAAATACCGTCAGAAGGCAGACAGCATCAAGTTCACCCAAGTGGCAGATGATCTCTCCATGAAACATGCCAAGAAGAGCCAGGAACTGCAGAGCGACGTAAGGTCTTCACTTTAAAGCTAGAATTATGTACATTTTAAATATGGCTCACTCTCATATCATATGTCTATCTGATTCTGATTTTCAGCTGGCGTACAAAGCAAACACAGAACAGATGATACACCAGTACACCATGACAAAAGATGAACCCCTCTTCAGACAAGCAAAGGCTAACGCCGACCTTCTTAGTGGGGTAAGTTCAGTGAATTTCATTGCAAAGAGAAGATATATGATAACACTGGCGTATGCAAGAGTTATACAACAATATGAAGATTTTTAAAGCTGTTAAGCAGATAATAGTCTTAAATCTTTGTTTTGTAACATCTCTTATCATTTTAATAAATTCTATCAAATGGAACACATTGCATATTTTTTCCATCCCATGCAGCCCCAGTATATAACTTGTTCTGTTGAGTCAGGTATTGGACATCATAGTTGTGTTCTTCTATATTCTAGCTCCTCCACACCCATAATCACATGGTTGTTTTCACATACAGTATGTTGCCTAATTATATTTCTAATCAGGACAGTGTGAGCTTGTTTTGTTGTACCTATTAGGGTGGGACAACCTATCCGATTTTTATGAGTCCATAGAGTTTGGTGGTATTACATCATTCCTGGCATAGCTCCACCCAATTTACACGTGACTAGAGGCTAGAGCCTTGAAAGGATTGCTTCATCCACAGTTAATACAGTTGTTAAACTGTTTCTCGTGTTGTTCTAATCTGTTGACTATAAAAGTTTTCTTTTCCAATGATGATTATGTCTGGTACACTTCAATAAAGCCTTTGCAAAAATAGACTCAATTTGGAACATTAATAGTTTGTTGATCACTGCACTTAAACTACCGTGATCTATATCCTACATTTATTATGTCAAGAAAATAAGGAACAGTAGCAGCCCCTTCACTTTAATTGTGTCTGGGCAACAATCATGCTCAATACTGAGGAGGTAGTTTCCATTGTGATGTACAGTAAAGCATATCAGACAGTTCAGATTGTGTGACCAGCTACTGGTTCAACATGTCTTGATTATGGTCTTCAACGCAGGAATCTTAGTTATTTGGTGTTCCCATCAGGCACAAAATAAACTTTGTTTCATATATATACATTACATTTTATTGACCAATGACTAAGAAACTTAAATCTCAAAATCTTAAAATCTTAAAACCAACCAAATCCTAACTGAGATTTCTACTTCTTCTATTTTAGAAAGTGTACAAGAGCAACTGGGAGAAGCAGAGGGAAAAGGGCTTTGAGCTGCATTTGGACTCTCTCTCTATACTCACTGCTAAAGCCAAAAGAGACCTTGCCAGTGATGTGAGTTATTCTAAAATCAGTCTGCCTCTTTAAGGTTGGCCTGAGGAGAAAGTTATTTTTTTTAAATGCAATAATGTACACTATATTCTTATCTTCAATGTTACAAAACAAAATCATAGACTGGCTTTTTAGTGAAACCACTAATATCTTGTATCCTTGCAGGTCAAATACAGAGAGAAGTATGAGAAAAACAAAGGCAAGGTGATTGGCATTAAGTCAGTCAGCGGTGATTCTCAGATGGCCCACTCTGCTCTGGCCACTAAACTACAGAGTGGCCGCCACTACAAGAAGGACTATGAGGACACTAAGAGCAAATACAGGTGAGGCTCTTGACCTTGATGGAGCCTTTTTTAACACTTGTCTCCAATCTTGGGACTTCAGAACCAGGTTAAATTTATCAGGGATAATGTCACACCTGATTCACCAGGTGAATACAGTTAACTGAAGCTATATAGCTGGTAAGAGAAAACAGCAGAACACTTGATGTGATGATTTAAGAGCTCTAAAATTCTGAAAGAATGTTGTTTTAAAAGAGGTTTTAATTCAGCATTCACAGTAATTTCAGAGGTAAGAATCATAGACGTCTTCTTAAAACATAGATAATTACATTGAAATACTAACGTTATAATAACCAAAGAGTACTGCTTCAGCATAAAACCATGAGAACTGGCCTTAAATCTTCCGTCATTTTGAAACAAAACTCTTTACTGTATGAAATCAATCTCGTCTCCAGCGTTTCTCTGGATATGCTGAACATCAGCCATGCCAAGAAGGCTCAAGACTTGGCAACTGAGACCAACTACAGGACTGTCCTTCATGAGTATACTACTCTGCCAACTGATATGAACGTTGCCTGGGCTAAGAAGGCCTATGGACTACAGAGTGATGTAAGTATTATCATTAGACATTCAAATTCCAACTTGTTTTATGCTAAATGATTCATTCACTACAGGAATGTAAAAAGTAAAAGCTGTGTGTATCTGTATTTAGAATCAGTACAGGTCAGATCTGAACTGGATGAAGGGTGTCGGCTGGGAGGCCTCAAAATCTCTCGATGTCCAGCAGGCGAAGAAAGCCGGGGAGCTCCTCAGCGAGGTAACCTCCAACCCTATGACCCAGAATGCACTGCTGAAATCAGCTGCAGGTGAAGGGGTGAAATTGTGGGTAGTATTAATTAAAAAGATAAATGTCCTCACCTATATGGTTAAATGCTAACACACAGCAACAGTTTCCATCTTCAACCTTCATTAACATTTACCTCATTTATGGTTAATTGTATTGTAAGTCAAATGTAATTTAAACCAATAACCATGCAGTATATTAATTAACCACACTGAAGTGCTATGTAGGTAAATTAGCACAGAGAGCATTCAAAAGTGATGAGCATGATAGTGTAACATCTGACTGGAAAGCACATATCTAGGTTTATAGCTTTGGTCAGAATGTATTTAAAGAGACGTGGACCATTCCTGTTCTCTAGATACTGGGTTTAGTATGTGGACTACAACCGGCTAGAGACCAGACTGATTATAGTAACTGAAGCTGTTACATATAAAAAAGATCCAACTTCACTATTAGGGCTCCCTCCTTATGATCTTAAAGGTAACATCAGGAAACAAAGGATGCATTGACAAAATGTCATTTGTACCATCCAGACGTTCTGAGGGAAAGCTGTGAAGCATCCCTCATTAACACCAAGTGTTAAAGCTTCTTGGTGCCCACATCTTTTTAGTTCAGTGTGTTCATAATTTGGAATAAGGGCCCTGCAGCTTCATCAGGAAAACGTCCAAGCTCTGATATCTTATCTATTTATGAACCTTGAGTTACGTTTATATTTAACAAATTTAGAGGAACAAACCCGAGTTCGTCAGACATTTTGAAAATATCACAGTTGAGATAACTAATGATTTAAGAGTCTGTTGAATTTCTATAGATAAAATAATTTAGCAAAATTATTGTCCTGTCAACTCTTTCCTAAACATTTTGCCTCTTTGTCAAAACACCCTTCTTATCCAAAGACTTTATAAACCCATTTTTGTAAATGCTTGCAAATGGTACATAAAGATATTTCGGTGACACATCCAGTGCAGACTGGAAAACACCAGACTCTATTCATAACCTCTTCATAAGCAGACACTTATTTTAAGGGTCATTCCAGTCAGGGTTACCAACATTAGACCATGAAATGACTGTACCTAAATAGAATAGAGCCTTGAGTTCCTCTGGAGCAGACTTCTATCTATGTATGTACTGAATATTTGTCTATCTTACAAAATATAGTAAAAATATAAGGATTTTGCCAGGTAGTTGATTTGCAAGTTCAATTGTTTGTGATCATACTTTGCCCTCTACTGTCAATCAAATGCATGTGCACTTGTTATGGCTTTATCTTACTATGACAGTATTTAGATATTCATCACTCTTTTCTTATCTAGAAAAAGTACCGTAAGGACGCAAGTGCTCTGAAGTATACCAGTATTGAAGACACTCCAGAGATGGTTCAAGCCAAACTCAGCAACAAATTGGCTGTTGATGTAAGTTCAGCTTTCATTTGTTTAATTCACCAGATACAGTATGCAACTAAAATGCAGTAAATCTGATGTGTTTCTTTCACCTATGAATATTATAATTTGTCACATCTTGCTAAAATGTATACTTGTGATCTCTTTTCACTGAACTTGGAGCTGTGCCAAACTTAACATGTCTAGTATAGAAATAATAGAGGTATATTGAGTGTTCAGTAATGCCCTGTGTTCTTCTTACAGAGGTTGTACAGGGAGAAGGGTGAAAACATGAAGCACAACTACACACTTAGCGGAGAGCTGCCTGAGATGGTTCAGGCCAAGCTCAATGCTATGAACCTCAGTGAGGTAAAACCACACTTACAAAAACTCACACAGACACAATCCATCAAACAGCCAGTAAATCAGTCCAGTCAGCTGTCTTTGTCTTGAACTTAGTTTATATATCTGCATTTTCAGAGCTGTTACAAAGAATCTTGGACTAAGATACGTGATGGCGGCTACAAGCTGCGTCTGGATGCCATACCTTTCCAGTCTGCCAAAGCGTCTACAGAAATCCTCAGCAATGTGAGCTTGCAACTTCTTGTTATCACATTTTCACTGTTGGCCTGTTTGAGTTGCTGATTATTTTTTGACACAGAAAGTAGTTTAGTTTAGTTTATTAGTTTATAATGTCGTGGACAGTCCCCTTTAACGAACTATACAGTAAAAGGAGCAGCTTTAGCCTCAACGGCTAATTTCCAGCTGTAGTCCCCGGCCATCTGACAATAGGCATCCTAAAATACAATGATTAACATATTAAAATCAGTTATATTACATCTATAATAACAGCAGGCCTAAACAAAAAGGGTTGAAACATACAAAAAAGTGGCACACAAACAGACAAGCACAGATAGTGGCAATGGCATTAAATCAGTCCATGCAGTTAATACAATATGAAGTAGACAAAATAAAAGAGAAGAGTCTCAAGAGGCCACATTGAAAGCACATACAAGACATAAAAGAGGCAGGCAGCAGAGATGGAGCAACAGCAACAATGACTACATCACATCAAACACACATCACATCTGACAGATTAATGTGTACCGTAATAATTATCAGACTGCCATGTTTTAAGGCATTTTGTGAAGGTAGCAGATTAAAGAACAGCTAAATCTCTTTATATAATAGTCTTAACAGCAGATCACTTATATGTACAGTACATGATGTCATTCATTTTAGTTGAACTGACTATTGAACACACTGATGCCTTAAAACACTTTACACAGCATTTCACTACAGCATCTTAAAAGTGAATTATTTGTCATTTCAGCAAAAGTACAAAGAGGAATTTGAGAAGACCAAAGGAAAGATGATCGGACTGAAGGGACTGCAGGATGACATTAACATGGCTCACTCGGTCCATGCCAGCAGACTGCAGAGTGGTGTAAGTGCTAACTGTTACTCAGAAGGCAAAAATAATAATTCAAATAATATATTATGTTCCAAACACCCTCTCTCTTCCTCCCTTGTTCCTTTGTCCCTCCAGATTAAGTACAAGCAGGACTCGGCAAAGGAGCTCTCAAAGTTCCACCTGCCCATGGACATGCTGGAGGTCTCCCACGCTAAAAAGGCCCAGTCGCTGATCAGTGATCAGGACTACAGGCTCACTCTGCATCAGTACACCTCGCATCCTGATGACATGAAGGTGCAGGCGGCCAAGAAAGCGTACGCTCTGCAGAGTGAGGTGAGAAATTTTAATGTACACTTTTTCAACCAATGTTTGATCAATTGGATCTTACATAAAACACCCACAAACTTTTAAATATGTTGTTTAAATGTGAGTGATTTTCCTGTTAGTTTATTTAATAAACAGTGTTTATTATAAATAAAGTGTTTTAGCCACCACACAAGGTAGCGTCACCTCTGTAATAGATAGCACAAAGTCTAAAGGAGTAATTGATCAAAGATATTTAATACAATACATACAGTATTTCACTTTAGTAATTTGTTGCATATTTAGTCTTTGTCTTGTTTATTGAAAGTTGTATTTACATGTGTGTTTGTCACAGAAAGTGTATCGCTCTGACCTGAACTACCTGCGTGGTGCAGCCTGGATTGCAACTGGGGCTCTGCAGATTGAAGGCTCCAAGAGGGCCACAGACCTCATCAGTGATGTAGGACATCTTCTTTTCTCTGTTTTCTGTTATTTTTTTTATTCCTTTTTCAACTTGTTAAGTGTACATACAGTACTTAATGCTGCTCTTGCCTACATGTAGGTCTAGATCTTAAAAAGTCCATTGAACGATATGTAATCATGAACATATCTTGTGTGTTGATATTGCAATTTTTCTGGATTTTGAATGTTGATTTCCTTGTTAAGAATGCAAAAAAAATCGACTTGATTCACCCTGAAATCTACAAAAACGTAACCGAGATTAACTTTGTTGTTTCTTCTGTGACAGAAAAAGTACCGTCAGCAGCCGTACAACTTCAAGCACACCTCTATCGCTGACTCTCCAGATATTGTCCATGCCAAATTCAGTGGACAGATCACAAATGAAGTGAGACATTGAGCACATTTTTTTAGTTCTGTTCTAGTAACCTTGGCTTAATTAAGTTGCACATGTGAATCCTGTTGTTTCAATACTATGCTGTTTTATATCTCTCTCTCCTAGCGTTTGTACAAAGAGAAAGGGGTGAATGATCAGCATAACTACACTGTAACAACTGAGAGACCAGAGATCACACAAGCAAAGATCAATGCAGCCAACTTTAGTGAGGTAATCTAAGTTCCTGTGACCTTTTACATTAGACCAAATACATTATACTGTAAACATCTGTGACTTTTTTTCATAGTATGTGTTATTTTTAAGGTTAATGATCATTTGTTGTGTATCTCTCTAATCCAGATCAAGTACAGAGAGTCCTGGAACACTCTGAGGGCTCAGGGCTACAAACTCACCATGCAGGACATCCCCTTCCAGGCTGCCAAGAGCTCCACAGGCATCGCCAGTGATGTGAGTTCATACTAGACCTAAAAACATTATAGCTGAAGTCGAAAAAAACAAATATCTAATATTTGTCAAAAATATCCACCTATAGAGAGACCACATGCACACGCCCAATGCCTATAATGCATCCAAATATAGCAGCACAAAGTACAGCCATTTTAAATGATCATAAAGTTGAATAAACCCCAGAGTTTAAAAATGTGCATTCTAAGCTTGAGAAAAGTAGGATTTATAGCAGGGCTATTGCACTGAATTGCAGTGAACTACAGCTCTTACTTCTGTGTCTCTGCAGAACAAGTACAAACACGACCACTTGCTGGAAAAAGGGAAGCACATTGGGATCAAAAGCGTCATGGATGACCCGCGTCTCCTGCACTGCCTGCAGGCGGGCCGGCTGGCCAGCGACCAGGAGTACCGCAAGGACGCGCTTACGGCCAGCGGGAAGTATCACCTCACCCAAGACATGATTCACCTGGTGACAGCTAAGAATGCCCAGGCCCTCGCCAGCGAGCAGGACTACAGAAAGATACTGCACGAGTACACGGTGCTTCCTGATAACATGCAGATCAAGTGGGCCAAAACAGCCTATGACCTGCAGAGTGAGGTGAGAGGTGTGGCTGAGGTAGGGAAAATTATTAATATTATGTAACTTGACTGACACATTTTATTGCCTTATGTCTAGAAAATCTACAAGTCAGACCTCAATTCCATGAAAGGAGTGGCCTGGGACGGTGTGGGTGCACCTCAACTGGAATCGGCAAAGAAGGCTGGAGAACTTATAAGTAATGTGAGTAGATGTGGCAAATGGTATTAGTTAAAATATTATATTTGTCCATTATAGCATACAGGGCCATAAGCCGGATTTAGAAAAAAAATAAGTAATCTTACACTTGAATCTTCCAGACCATATCTATTTTTTCAAGATGAGTTTACTAAATAAAGCCCATGGTTCATTTTTTTTTTTCAAACATGTATTTATTGGGTTTTAGTTTCCTTTACAACAAAGGCAAGTACAACAAAAAAGAAAAGAAACACAAACAGACGGTATGCACGAACGGAACAGTCGTACATAGCACATCAATCCCCCCTCCCCACATCTAAAGAAACGCAGACGTTCTGTTAAGTTGTTACCATCACTAGAATACTAAAATGATATATGCAAATAAGCAAGGATTTACACAGTAATGAATACAACTACAGTATGAACAGATCTATACAAAAAAAAAATAATATAATAAAATAAAAAATAAAAAATATATATATTATATACATACATAAATTATATACATATATTAAAAAAAATAAAAAAATTATATATAAAATAATAATAAAAAAAACAATAAATAAATAAAAATAAAAAGGGTATATATATAAAAGGGGAGATACAGCCACAGTCACAATCAAATCGGTACGACACTCCCTCCATCACTTCGTATACTTTCATTGTCCAGGAAATTATAAAAAACTCTCCAAATACTCCAAAACCTATCGATCTTGTTTTTTATGAAATAACTTATCTTTTCCAGTGCCAGATAGGAAGTGACTCCGTTTAACCATTCAGAGACGCCACATACAGTTGTTTTTTTCCATGACTTAGCAAGGCACCTTTTAGCCTCCAAAAGGCACATACTAATTAAAAGTTTTTCATCATTAGTTATCACAAAATTGACAGGGTAAATATTCAGGATACATAACTTAGGATCAGTAGGAATCACTTTGCCAATAATACAACCAATAACTGTCAGTACCTTTTTCCAGAAGCGTAAAACCTGCGGACAGCTCCACATACAATGAAACAGTGACCCCCTTTGATGGCTACACTTAATGCACGTGTCGTGAATATTAGGGTTAAAGTGGTGCAGCTTTATAGCAGTAATGTACTGTCTACTCAACCATTTCTATTGCAGTAGTATAGAGTATGTGTTGACTGACTGAGTTTTCACCAAAGAGCAGGCCTCTGACCATTCTTCCTCCGATACATTTACATTTAAATCCATATTCCAGGCCCATAATATATCATTTGAGGACTCATTAGATCCACTGACAAACAGATTGTAAAGCACAGACACCTGTCCCCTAGCTCTTAAGTACTTTAAAGTAGTGTCTTCTAAAAGGGACAAGGGGGGGAGCGCCAGGCTATTACACTGCTTAGATAGAACGTAATTTCTGATTTGGAGATATTTAAAAAAATGTTTTTTAGGAATGCCAAATTTGGATTTAAGTTCCTCAAATGACATAAATTCCTTTCCATTGTACAGATCAGATATTTTAGCAAGACCTTTGGAGGACCAAAGTTTAAAACCTGGGTCTGCTCTGCCTGGGTGAAAGTCAGTGTTACCAAAAATGGGTCTGAATTGGGAAAGCTGTTTTGTCATACCCCAGTAAGCAATGGCATTATGCCAAATCCTTATCGTGTTTTTCAAGAAAGGATTTTTGGTATTTTTAAGAAGCTTTTTTCTATCTGCCGAATACATGTACAGATGTAATGGTACTGTGATATTCTGCGATTCCATTGCAACCCAAGCTGGGGGTGGTCATTGACAAAGTAGAACATACCAGCCCTAATCTGTGCAGCCCAAAAGTACCACAGGAAATTCGGAAATTGCAGTCCACCTCTGTCATATGGCAAATACAACAAGGAAAGTCTGAGTCTAGGCCGTCTATTATTCCAAATGAAGTTTGAGAATGTTTTGTTAAGCAATTTAAAGAAGGAAGGAGCTGGAGAAAGTGGGATTGACTGGAAGAGGTATAAAAATTTACTTAAAACTGACATTTTTAGGATATTAATGCAACCGATTAAGGATATGGGTAATTTGGTCCATCTATCTATCAACTGTGTGACATTCTCCACAAGGGGGTCATAATTAACTGAAATAATTTTGTCAATAGTAGGGGTAATTCTGACACCAAAATAAGTAAAACCTTGTTTTGACACAGTAAATGGTGTAGAGATCGGGGGACTATTCCTCTCATTTTCTGTCAAAAACATTATCACTGATTTACTGTTGTTTATTGTATAGCCTGAGAAGGTACCAAATGTTTTCATCAACTTCAGCAGGCCAGGTAGAGTTTTTCCCAATCTGGAGCAAAATAAAATGACGTCATCCGCGTACAGCAAGATACGATGTTCTATGTCTCCGACTTTAGTTCCTGTAATGTCAGCATGCTTGCGGATTGCCATAGCAAGTGGCTCTATGGTCAGGACGAAGAGTAAGGGAGAAAGGGGACAGCCCTGTCTCGTTCCCCGGTTAAGCCTAAATGGTGTTGACACAAGTCCATTAGTTAGTATTGTGGCGTGTGGGTTGGAATACAGAAGCCGGACCCATCTGAGAAAACCGACACCCAGACCAAATCTATGCAGGACATCAAATAAGTACCGCCACTCTATCCTTCGGGAATGCCTACCAGGCGCAGGTTAGATCGTCGACTGCGGTTTTCCAGGTCGTCAACCTTGAACGCTAACTCCTTAATGGTAGCTTTCATGGACGTGTTGTCTGCTAGCAGTGACGCAATGTCATCTTGGTTGGCGCCAATTCTGTCCTCGGCCTCCGTTACACGGACTATAACCGCTTTCACGTCAGCCTTTAGCCCCTGCACCGCGCTTAAAAGCCCATCAAGCCTCGCTGCGAAGTCATCCTTCAACGCCTGAATTGCAGTCAGAATTTGGTTGGAATCAGTTGCAACGCCAGTCCCCGCGGGTGCTTCGCTAGCACTGTTAGCTTCTTCGTTAGCTTGTTCCAAAGGGCTCAGCGTGGAGTCAAACTTCAAAAGTTTTTGTGTCTGCTTGGGTGGTTTTGGAGCCATCGGAGCAGTCGCCGTATTAATGAAACTTAAGGCAAATGTACGAGTTAATTAAGACTGCTTAACTGACCGTCCACAGCAAATTCCCAGGAGGGGCTCAGAAACACGACCGCTCAGCACCGCGCCATAACCGGAAGTCCCATGGTTCATTTTACTTTAAACATGACAAAATGACTTATTTTTACACAAGTCTCAGCCGTGTGTGTGTGTGTGTGTGTGCATGTGTGTGCGTGTGTTCTTCCTTCATGCAGAAGAAGTATCGTCAGCTGCCAGACAGCCAGAAGTTCACCTCAGTGACTGACTCTCCTGATATGGTCCATGCTAAGGCGAGCTATCAACAGTGCAGTGAGGTGGGGTATAAAGATTAACATGCTTACAAAATAATTCAGTCTCATTGTACGTTTCATTTGTTCCAACTGAAAAATCCTAAACACAAAAATTGTGGATGTTATGTGATGCTAATGACAATGTTGATATCCTGCTCATGTCTTTACACTGCAGAGGCTGTACAAGTCTGGAAAGAATGACGACATGCACAAGTACACTTTACACTCGGATGATCCAGACTTTGTTAGAGCCAAGATGAATGCCCAGCAGATTAGTGATGTAAGGCACAGCTCAGATACTTTCTTACAAGCCTAAATACAAGCTAATGATTTCAAATCCACCTTGAAAAAAAACAATTTCATTTTGTGACATTTTTATCTTTAAAATGATTCTCCCATTAAGAAAGTTTACAAGGCGTCAGGGGAGCAGGTGAAACATCTGGGCTATGACCTGAGGCTGGATGCTATTCCCTTACAAACTGCCAAGGCCTCCAGAGATATTGCCAGTGATGTGAGTTCATGTGTTTGGTTTGTGACAAGATTTGAGTCCTGTTACATAATCAAAGTATTTAACTCATTTTAAGGCAGAGCATTCAAAAGTAGCTGCATGTCATTTTAATCCCTAAAACATTTTGGTCACAATAACATTAATTAAGCTGTAGAAGTTTTGTTTGTTCTTAGTTAGTCTGAAAACTGTGTTTTTCTCCCTCCCACAGTTCCGCTACAAGGAGTCCCATCTGAAGGAGAAGGGTCAGCAGGTGGGACTGCGCTGTGTGGAGGACGACCCTAAGATGGTGCACTCTCTGGCAGCCAGCAAACTCCAGAGCAACCTGGAGTACAAACGCCAGTCCAAGGAGGACCGAGGCCACTACAAAATCCATGCCGACCAGCCTGATTTCCTGCAGGCCAAAAAGAGTCAGGCTCAGGCTAGTGACCTCACCTACCGCAGCAAGCTCCACGACTACACCTGTGACACCGAGCAGCTCAATGTCAAGCATGCCAAGCAGGCCTACAAGCTGCAGAGTGATGTAAGACATCCTGCATGAAGATGTAGGGTATATTGTAAAAATGTTTTCTAAGTGGCTTTGTTACAGCAAGCCTAATCATTTAATTCACATTTATTTACTATCTGTGTGACACTGAAGAATTCTTTAGATCAGGGGTCTCGAAGACCCCAGGTTCACTTTGTGGCAATGACTTTATGGTAATTTGATTAATTACAAATTTCTTTGGTAATATGCACCACTAAAGAAAAACTAAAATGATAAGGTCCCTAAGGTTGCATTTTTAGCCAATATTATTGCCCTTATAAAGCAACCCTGTGTCAAAATCTATACTGTAATACCTTTTATATTTAAGTTGATTTTAATCCTTACATTGTGTCATTAGTGTTGTTTTCGGCCGCAGCAACAAGTAGAAAGCAGCAATTAGTTTTTTTCACCAAAAAAACGACTGTACGCTACTTGCCCAACACCAGCAACAACAACGGCACACAGACAGTTGGCAACTAGCTGGTGAACACAGTGGAGCATTTAGCAGCTAAAGAGCCCGATATTTCCCTCTGGAGTTGGTGGAAACCAAATGCTGAGCTAAAAGGACCGTGAATATTGGACTTCCATTCATCAGATGCCCAGAAACAAGACTCCATGGTGAATGCTAATGTTGCTCCATATCAGTGGGATGTGTAAAGGCAATTGTTTGTTTGCTGTGACGTACAGTAAACTTGGAGCAGGATAGTATTCAAGTGTAAAAATACTGGTTGATTTTTGGGATCACTTTGATTGGAAATATGCGAGACCACATCTAAGTATTCGTCTTGTAGGCCCATTTTAACAAATGTAATTCCTACAATATCGATGTCCCTAATTGTTGATCCCTTTTGTTGCAGGTGAACTACAAGTCAGACCTGAACTGGATCAGAGGAGTGGGCTGGACCCCTCCCGGCTCCCATAAGGCCGAGCTGGCCCGTCGGGCTGCAGAGCTGGGGCTGGCTGAGGGAGTCACCACTGACGAGGCTATTGCAAATTATCAGCACATGATGATGGTGAGGGAATATGGAAGATGAATTCTAGTAATTTACTATGGATAAACTTTTTCTATATGGGATGAACAGATTTAGGTAAAATTCTTAAAAATGATCCTATTAACTCTCCTATTAGCTGCATCACCAGCAGCAGATGGAGCAGCAGCAACAGCAGACTTCAGAACAGGTGGAGACCAGCGAGGAGATTCAACAAGGCGTCAACATGGACGCCATGGAGGTCCTTCATGTTAAGAGGAAGAAGACCATCCAGACTGTCCAGAAAAAGTCCACCACCACCACCACATCCTCGTTCAAATCCATGGAAAAGAGCACCTCGTCGTCTTCATCGGCTGCCCTCCAGAACACAGTCAAGACATCCATGTCTAGTAAAGCTGCTGCGATAAAAGATGTGTAGATCAGAGGATTTTGTATAGATGATAGTGTTTAGAGATGGCCACTTTCAGAAAGTGTTAACTTTACAGGTGCTATGTGGTATCTACTTTAATGAAATGACTCTTTACATGAGATGCCACACCGAGTTACAACAGAGCTACTGTAGGTGCAACAATGAACTCTAAAATAATGATTTGACGGAAGGGATTAAGTATGTTGAATCAAGACAGGACTTGTCAAGTTAGTTAAAAGGATTGTCAGTGTATGTGGTGAGCAAAAAAGTAATTCAGAAAGAAACGAAGAAAAAAGTTTTACATTTTATCAAAACTTCTGAATGGGTTAAATCGCCTCTGACGGACCACGTTCAACACCAGTTAAAGCAAAAACATCTAGAATACCAAGACTGAATTCAGGTTGTTTAATAAAGTATATTGAGTGTGTTTAGAAGATACAAAGCTGGACCAGAGATTGATGTATGGCCAGCACTGCAAATCATTTTTTTTAATCTTTAAAGATGAACGCAGACTGCATGTTAAAATGAACAAGGCACAAACCTTGTCACAGCCATGCAAAACATGTAGTTTTCTTACGAGGTCTACAAATCTAGTGCACTTTGAGCTAGACTCAGTGAGAAAAAGTATAGGCCTTCTGGAGTGATGTGTGATCTACATTTTGTCTGGCAGGTTCAGCTTCTTGAGTTCGTATCTGTGCCCCTTTAACTCAAAGCTGGGCTGGGAGTAAATGCTTGGTTTTATTGCTGATAAAATAAACGTTTTTTTTTTTCCAAGGCAAACTAAGCTGTAGTCTGTTTTTCTTCCCAAAATAAATGATATTGTTTAGGGCAAACGCCACAATAAATACTGAACTAATGTAGTTCAGTTGATCTTGCTTTTGATCCAGCTGGTAAACGCGTGGACAGGCTTGTTCCTCTCAGCTATGGGTTGGTACCGAAACCCGGTTCCACTATGGAACCGGTTCCTACGCAACCGGTAGGAATCGGACCGGATTAGAACGCAAATTTTGGGTTCTGCATGTGTCGACTGAAATATTTTCCCTCTGTCACTCCGAAACGGACATAAAAAATATCCCACTTTCTCTGTAGTCTATCATTAGCTAGCTACCGAGGGAAAATATACTTTTAAAATGCCATATTTTCCCTCTGGGCTCACCAAAACGGACGTAAAAGCATATTAACCATTATTACATCTTTGATGTCATTTTTCAGTTTTTCAAGAATCTGTTTAGGAATCAGAATCGTTTTAAAAGTATTGTTTTGGAATCGTAAAAATCCAAATGATACCCAACCCTACTTAGCACAGCCGACACCCAGCTCACCACACTGGTGAGATACAGCGTGTGCCATTTTGCTCACCAACCCGCACACACCAAGGGTTCACCTGAGTCCCCCTGCAGAGTTAGAAAGAGAGTTAAGAATATATATGGTATTGTGCATGTTTGCTCACTTCGAGAAACGCCTATTTCACTGGTAGAAGTATTATTATATAAAACAATCTGACGTTACAGCAATGAATCTACTAATTAATCTAAGCGTATTTAAAGTATTCAAGGAGCCTAATCCGCTCGATGGTGTCTCATACATTTACCAAATTAATTACGGTACAGATAAATAACAGTTTTACATACGCAAACGTAAAGTGTTTGACTCACACCTATGAAACATTTCGAAATGTAGTTAAAAAAAAGATTAATGGGCGATTTTGATGTTCAAAACTGTGCCCGCGGAATTCTGGGTTAGTAATTATGGTCATGCTACTGCAACAACATTCACACAAAAGAAGCTAGCTAGTGAGGTTTCAAGACAGTAAAGTAACAGTTAAGTGAGAGACGAGCAATGGAGTACAAACGCAAAAGCGGGGTTCAGAAGCGAAAATTTAAAAACAGCCGAGAAAGAAAAACCATTAGCTTCCAAAATAACATGCTGAAGACGAGATTGCTAATGCTAGCACCAGCACGCTGGGGGGCACCACAGCTGAAGTGCTTTTACTGCTTCGCACAACCAACAGACCAGAGAGTGCGTCTATGATTTAAGTAGAACATATTTATTATTTATTTGACTAATAATCAGTGTTGCCACAGTTACTTTGAAAAAGTAACTTAGTTACTTTACAGATTACTTGATTTTAAAAGTAGTTTAGTTACTTTACAGACAGTGTTGGGAGTAACGCGTTACAAAAGTAACGCAATTACAGTAATGTATTTCTTTTTGCTGTAACGCAGTAATATAACGTATTACTAATTAAATTTCGGTAATTATACCCGTTACAATCTCAGTAACGCAAGTTACAACGCATTTTAACGCAACATTTTTTAAGAATTTTCCAACACCGCGAAACGTTTGTTCACAGGAAAAAAAAGCCCTGAGTATTATTTCATAACATCTGTGTCCCAACAGGTGACGGTACGTCAGCGCGGACAGCAGTGTGTCCGAGCCGCTGACAGATTTAAACATGTCGGGAATTAATGTTTAGGCTTTCTAGTACACGTAAATATGATTGCATTTTATCAGCCATAGAGAGTAACTCTGCCTGTAGTGGAATGGCTTCGAATGACGACCAAAAACGCTTGTCTTTTACTGTGACCATTTACTGTTCAATATGGTGCAGTTTTACACACAAGAAAGTGAGCAACTTAGCTTGACGGAGATGTTTGCATCTAGGGTCTCACGTTCGTCTCAACACAAGCTAGCAAGAGTACACAACAGACAACTTCCGTGTAGGCTACTTCAAAATAAAAGCACTTCCTGTGACGGTTCGCAGTAAAACTAAATTACTGTTAAATAAGGTTGTGTACCTTTTCACATATCAGCTGTAAATCAAGTAGGCTACTGTAAATAATGTAAATAGTGAGTTTTAATCGCACTACAATTGACCATTTCCTTTAGACTGTTTTAAACTAAACAACATGAATTTCTTTTTCAAAGTGCTTTAAACAAACATTTTACAAACATGCCGTACTTCAATACAACTGTAAGGTAGGCCTACTTTTAATTGAGTATTTTTATTTTCTCCTACTTGCCTATTGTACGTTTTACTTATCTATTTTTATAGCTTTAGTTACTTTGCATATCCATATTAATTATGCAAATATTGTGTATAAAGACGAGACTTTATTGATCCAGTGATGAAATTCACAAGCTCGCTGCCAAGTCAAACTTCTGCTGGTATTTTGGCGAAAGTAACTCAAAAGTAATGCAAAAGTAGTGTAACGCATTACAATTCAGAGACAGTAATATTGTAATATACTCTCAAATGACAGTAACTAGTAATCTATTACATTTTGGAAGTAACTTGCCCAACACTGGTTACAGATGACTTGATTTTAAAAGTAACGAAGTTAGATTACAAGTTACTTTATTAGTTACATGCAGCGGCTGCCGACAACACCCCCACAGCCTCAACATAAAAATGACAACCGGTTTACTGTGAGGCAGCTCAGCGTTGCCAGTAGTAGGATCTGGTTTATTATGGCACGAAAGAGAGCGAGTCAGCCGTGTTTAAGTGTCTACAACATAGGCCTACTGCCCGACCAACTTCTTCAACTCTCCCCCACTTACTGGTTTTGCACCGAAGTCCAGCTTTTGTTGTTTGGGTGGTGGGGGACCTCCTTCTCTCTGCTTCGCTCCACCTGCTGGGACTTGCTCTGTAAGTTTGGCTGCAGTGCTGCGACTCCAAATGGTTCTTCAAATTTGAGGTAGTCGCCACCAGCACAGAGTGTACAACGAACCTTAATATTGCCGTCTTTAGCGGACACAAACTCTAAATAGTGATTGGATTTCCAGCTAGAAAACGCGCATCTCTCTCCTCCCTCTGTTGTTGTTTACGTTTGTGTCGCTGCGTAGTACACATGAACTGTCCTCATGCTGAGAACTGTCCTCATGCTGAAAACGTGACTTGTCGCATACGTGACGAATTCACTCCCAGAGACGCAAGAAGAAAGCAAAAATATATATTTTTACTAAGGAAAATGACAAATAGTAACGCACAGTGACTTGGATAAGTAATTTTAATCTGATTACTGGTTTGGAAATAGTAACGCGTTAGATTTCTCGTTACTGAAAAAAGTGCTCAGATTAGAGTTACGTGGCATCACTGCTAATAATCAACCTACACACGTTTGTGCCTACGCGCAGACATGAATAATGTTTTCAGTGTGTGGGTGCGCAGTCACCGATAAGGTTTTAAATTGTTTTGCTGTCTCGGTTTCAAGGTGCGCTGTCAACAATTATAAAGTCCATCTGTTTCAAGGTGCGCTGTGATCTTTATTTCTGCCGAAGCCATCACAAGTTAACAGTTTGTAGTCTTCAGGGTTTTTCTAGAAACATTACTGAGTGACCTGCGATTTCTCAATATGTAAGAGTGGATTTGCTTTGCTAAAGCTAGCAGCTAAAATGTTATTACAAAGTCTGGTTTACAATCAGTATTTTATTTGGAAATTCTTAATGTTTTTGCAATATGTAAAATACCATAAAGTATTGCACTTTATACATTCTTGCAAATTCTTTTCATGCTATATCATATTTCTGCAGTATTAAAATGTGAAAGTAATTGCTACATAATCAAAGGACCATACTGGTGTTTTTGTGTACAATAGCCCCAGTTTACCTTTTAGAGAGCATATTATAGTTTAGTACATTTAAAAAATAAATTTCCCCCATCTTCCATGTTGTTAAAACAAATATACATACAAATGAGCTTGCACAGATATGTAATGTCTTTTGTTGTAAAAAAAAAAAGCATTGTTGCATGGTAAAACAGCTGAACGTGTAGATTGATTTGAAAAGTCTGTCTACGTGGCGTCTACTGATGGCAGCTTACATTATTTTGTAGTCTGTCATTAATAACCCTAAAACATGACAAAGTACGAACACTGATCTTCCACAAAAGAGGAAAAACAAACAAATATTCTTTCAGAGCTGTCATGATTTATCAGCTGAGCTGTTTTTTATTCAAACAGTGTGTACTTTACAGTGGGTGCAATAGCATATTCTCAATATACAGCACTATATAAATGTACATAGGGAGTATGTGGAGAAATCAGAGTAAAGATCAGACAATCTCGCTCTCTCTCTCTCTCCCTGTTTGTTAACCTCCTTACAGGGAAAATGGGTCATCATCACCTGATTGCACAGTGTCAACCCAGTCAAAAAGTGTATTCAGGTTATTGACAAGGGGGCTGCTTGTAAACCATATAGCATATGCCATTCAACTTTGTTCTTGGATTTAATTCAAATAGTCCATATTCATTTCATACAACACTCAATTCTTGTTGATGGCTTCACCGTAGACACTTCAAAACTCGCAACCAGTGGATAATCCTCATAAGTGCCTCAAACCTCGATTGTTAAACAGTATAGTATAGATCCATCTAATATTCATCAGTCTAGTGGTGTAATAAACCACATGTAGGAAAAAGTCATTAACACAGTGTTTAGGTCAGTCTGTCTGCATACCACTTGATGTATGTTTATAAGAACCAGTCTAAACCCAAAACATTCACATTTCCATTGCAATCACCCAATGTGCTAACCTTTAAAACTGTTCTCTTAAACAATTCATTGTCTTCAGCTCCAGAGAATATGGCAAAAATCTGGTGCAATTCACAGGTTTTTCACTGGAAACGAGAGGGAGTAGGGCACAGTTTCAGTACAAATAATATAAAAAAAGTCTTTAAATATAGGCATATAATGTTAACTTTTAGGAGCAAAGTCAGCAGCAATAGTCAGTCCTTTTCACTATCAAACTCTTTGACAACAGATCAAAACTAAGTCAACGCGTGTCCAGATGCTTGTTTGTCTTTTCTTGTTCAGTCTGCTCGCAGAGTGAGCCTTCTTCAGGTCCAAGTACAGTCTCAGGATAAAACTTTTTTTCAAGTATATTCTGATTTGCGGATGTAGTTGGAAGGCACGTAGCCTCGCAGGCCTTCCGCCTCCGCCAGCCACCAGTCACTGTTGCCGTTCATGTCCTTGAACTCCAGTATCCGCAGCCGCTGATTGGCTGAGATGCTCAGTTCATTGGCACAACGGGCATCAAACGAGTAGAGAGCGTAGTAAATCTAAAAACAGAGAAATAACAATGTCATAGTTAGTTTGTGTTTTCATTTTAAAAGCAGTATGAATGAATGTTTTTGGCCCTTTTAGTGGTTGTATTCAGGATCACCCTCTGGCAATGCACACCCCTCAGCATCAATTGTTACTAGGATTGTATCATTTTTCTACACAGACTAACTTGAAACTTGAAAGTAAATTGTCTGCCATTGTTTTGGTACGGTAAATGTCTGATTACATCATAGCAGTCACACTAAATCTCACCTGATGACCATCTAATTCACTGTCTGGTTCTGGTACTGGTACTGGTACTGGTTCCGGCTCCGGCTCAATGTACTCATCTCTGGAGTAAACAGTCCTTTTCTGGCCACTATTATCTCCATTTCTCCACTGGTATGAACTGTAGGTTCTGTCTGTGTGCCCATACCGCTGTGACCGACTGTTTCTGAGTGAAGAGTAAGAGTCTGTCTCTGAGAGGTCTGACATCTCCTTGTGGCTGCTCGGACTTGCACAACTCGTATCGTACGTGTCTCTGTGATTGGCTGAATGCCGGTAAGAAGGCTCGGTGTCTCTGTGACTGGAGGAATTTCGGTGCGTTTGGTCTGAGAATTCCCTGCGGTTGGAGGGATTTCTTGGGGAGGAGTTGATGGAGTTGCTCTGACTGGATGAGTCAAGGTTGGGTGGATCTCTGTGACTTCTACGAGATGAGGCAGAGTCCAGCGAAGGGTGTGGCGATGAATGTATTTGGGGCTGCGATGTGGAAAAGCTGACGGTGGCTGTTTCCTGGTTAAAGGTCAGTGTGCTGCTGCTGTTTTGGCGGGAGAAAACAGGGGAGGAGCCGCCGTAGCCTGACTCATTAGATGATTGGCTCTCGATTGACACGTCCGACTGACTCCGGCGTGGGTTGTAGGGTTTGAGGAAGGAGCTGTACACAAAACCCTTGCCAACTGCAAAACAAGAAACGCAAGAGAAGACATATGTATAAAGTGTATTGCTAGGGTTGCATGATGTTGACAAAATATGAAATTGCGATATATGAATATTTCGATATCAATATTAATTTTGATATTTTTAAACACATGTAAAATTACAAAAGTAATGGGAAAACGCATCAAAATAGATTCATAACAAATTAAACAAGTTTTCTTACAACACAAGGTTTATTTCAACTGACAGTCATATTGGACTGGTCCAACGTGAATAAATAAATAAGGACAATGTCTACAGAACAGGACATGTTCTACTGGTTGGACAGTATAAAATAAATAAAGACAACAGGACACAACTTTTCTTTCGCTTCTCTGATTTGTTCCGTTTTGTTGTCTCCATTTCTTCACTTACACCGTCACTCTGTCGAAATATGCACACACGTGGTACGCTACGGAGGGTTTGTCACATAGTGGACCCGTGCGCTGACGTGTACCAACATGTGGCACGGTAACTGGCCAATGAAACGGGATCCTTATAGTGTTTCAAGCAGCCTCTATATCGAACACAACTAAGCCACACAGCCAACGGACGGGACGCAGCACTCCACAAAATAAACTAAATATTGCATACTTACTGCGACACTTCCGATATAATATTGCGCAACGTGACATTGCGATAACGATATTGAGTCGATATATCTTGCACCCCTAATTGCTGCGCCATTTTTTTTCCCAATGTCAGAGGCTCACACATCCAAATATGTGGCTGATTTATATGTGGCTTAAGAGTACAAATAACCCACCTCCAGTATCAATTAGCCAGCGGTTGTGGCTACCCATGGGGTCCTGTTGCTTGATTACACCCACAAGGTCTCCCTCTAGCATAGAGATGTCCAGATCCTGGGCTGCATTGAAGTTTCTCTCTGCCTGGAAAAGTTTCTCTGGACCATAGCGTACCAGAAGTCCTGCACGGTGCTCATCTGTTTGCATGATGTGGTTCGGCTGAAGGCAACAAGGACAAGACTGGTTAGATCATGAACTCCTTGTGCATTATTTATTAACCCTCTGAGGTCCAAAGACGTTTTCAATATATTCTTAAATTTAACTTTTTAGGGTATTTGCATAAAGCCGATCCCCATGTGTTTCATATCACAATGTTCAGAAAAAACTCTTTTTGAGTAGGAGTTTTGTCAAACATTGTTTGGACGCGCTGGTGCGTCTTTTGTCCTCAGAGGGTTAAAATACACTACGGTATAAATGGGATGAGGGTTCAACTCACAGGTGCCTGCAGTTGTCTTTTAGGGGTCTGCTTCTCCAGAGTCTTCTTCTCAAAGGTCTTTTTTGTGGAGGTGGCTGGAGGAAGGTTCTCCGGGCAGAAGCTAAAGCTCTGTAGAAGTTGGAGAACTCGACCGTACTCTTCTTGGAACTTAGCAATCAGGTTGCCCTCTGTGCCAGCTTTGTTAGAAAACTGGAGACAAAGGTAAAGGAAAAGGTCAAGTTAATAACAGAATGTAATGAGTACAACTCATTGGGAATGGATTAGTATTTTTTTCATAACGGGTCCATAAATATTCATGAAAAACTGTCCCACTTCCTACAACATAAACAAAGTAACTCACAGCCTGTAGGAGGGGCTTCAGCTCCCCCAGTGTCGTCTTCATGAAGTCCTTCTGGGATTGAGCGAAAGCCCTCACACAGCCAGTAAACAGCTCCTCTGCTGCGACGTGGAACTTGGGGAGTTCGTCCAGAAGTTGGGCGTTGAGCGCCTCATAGTTGTTACGCGCCACCTGCAGCTCATCCTGGACACGGCGGTCCTTGAGGCGGTCAGCCCGCTCCTTGCAGTTGTCGTAGTCCAGCAGCTTGTCGAAGCGCTTTTGGATGAGTTTGTGCGGCCCGGCGAACATGAGGAGGAGCTGGGTGAGCGGTTTGATGACTAAGGCCTCTGTGCGCTCCTTCTGCTCAGGGAACAAGGGAAGGGGGTTGGACAGAGAACGTGATGCGATCAGAGGTTATTCCCAATGCACTTTTACAGCATCTAGGTGAGGCTAAACAGGAAGAGGACTTACAAATTGTGTGAACTGTTTGTCGCTGATGCAGCGGTGAGCTTTCTGGAAGCGCTCCGGGTCGAGGACGCTGCGCTCTGTGTAGATGTCACAGAAACTGATGGCTGCCAAGACCTTCACAGATGCCGATTCCTAAAGAGATGCATTTCATTACAATCCATGTTGCTATGAGAAGTACTCCAAAAACATTATATGACAAAATATTTATAGTGGAATATGTGTTGAATGCACTGATTAAGTCAAGTGTAATGTTTTTATATGTAAAGGCCCAGACACAACAACCAGACGGCCGACCCTCGGCAGAAAAGCCGGTTGGACTGATCAGTCTCCCGCAGTTGGTCAAAAAAATGCCTCGGAACACACCAAAGCGACGAGACGTAATACGTCTCCATAACAGCTGACGTCGCTAATCTGTATTGTCGACCCCATAAACGAAAACCGGCAGCTGATTGGACGCGCGTCACGTGGGTCTGGTTTCTCCGGAAATTCAAAGACAGACTGTCTTGGCGGCTTGTTCAGAATACGATCTCATATTGTACTAAAATAGTTCACGAAACGTGTTTCTGAAAACATATAAAGCAAGAAATAGGTCATGCAGTTGCTGAATCTGTCTTCATTTCAGATCAACAAAGGTCAAAGATTTTAGTCAGATTTTGAGAGACTCTAGTCACGCTCATTCCGCTCCCCGTTTCCGGCTTAGCACTCTACCAATCAGATGGGTCATTTGAGTCTGACTGCCGGCAGTGCCCGCCCCGCCGATTATACATATCAAATCGGCCAAAATGAAGGACGATGGCCCCTCGGACAGACGACGGCACGGAACACACCGAACAGACTCGAGTCACTGACCTCGCCAGGCTGTCCGATGGCCGATTATCGGCTTGGTGTGTCTCGGGCTTTAAATCTTTCCCTCCTACAAAATTGTTACTGTTATTCTTTACTATTCTAATGAACCGTGTGTTTGAAACGTTTCATAATCCTAATACAATATTTAGCCATATCAATATAAATCAAGAATTATTAAATGTATATTTTCATTACAGACACTGGAAATATGGCCCATGGCAAATACAGTTCTGCACAGGTGTTTGTTAACATATTGATTATGTTTAAGAAATTAGAATTAGTACTGAAATTTTATCAAGAAAAGATTTTGGAAATACTTGCAAAATTTCACAAATCAGGCACAGTAAGTATGTCTAAGTGTATCTAGTACTTTCAGTTTCAGATATGGTCTAAATAACAAAGTCACTGAGTTGGAGTTTTCCACGTGGCAGTGGTAAATTGCTCCTACCCTTATATGTTGCAGGTACAAGGAAATGTCCCTGATAAAAGACTTGATGAGTCTCTCCTGCAGTCTGAACTTCTTCTCAGCCTCATCAAACGCTTCATCTTTAATCTGGGAAAAAGACAGAAGACAGAAAGAGATCAGAAGCAGCAGGTTTTCATTCGCTGCATTCAGGCAGTCTTCCCTCTACTCGGGTTAAGAACTTAGCAAGGAGCAGTGATGTACCTGGGGTGACATTCCTGTCAGGTGTTTGAGGTGGCTGCTGACTCGGTTGGATTTCTTGATAATGGAGTGCATGCTCAGCTTGGAGATCTTGTCAATGAACGTGTCCCCGTCGCCTTTCCTGTACTTCACCACTGTGGGCAGCAGAGGGAAGACAGTTCAGACTTTGTACTGGATAAATGCTTTCCCAAATACAGACAAACCAGCAGGCTTTAAGAGATTAATTACCAAGGTCCTTCCTGCGCTTGTACTCGTTGATGTTTACGTTGATCTCTTTGACGGCCTGCAGAGCCTGAGTCAGCTGGGGCCGGTCGTGATGGCTCTCCGGTGTGGCCCCCAGCAGCTCCATCAGCAGCAGCGGGTAACGCATCACCCGCTGCACCGGCTTGATTAAGAAAGAGCCGAGGTTGATGTAATTTGTTTTCCCCCTGAAAAGGTGACAGAGATGGCAGACGGGGTTTGGTTGGAGGGAAAAACAAGAACATGTGAAGAGTGAGAGACTCTCACATACAGTCCGCATTCCAGCCACTATTACAGTCACAGCTATTGAATTACGTTCCCATGTTCACGTAACACACGTCTCTATATCATGTGGATTGCATGATCCAATGATATGTAACCATCATCACATAATCATATATTTTGATGATGATCAGGGAAGGCACAATAGAAAACAATATTGATTTGCTTAGTTTTAATGCAATCTAGAGGACAAGTGAATTTAGTAACCATTTCAGTTGCTTAATTTGGTTGTTTACAGACAAAATGTAATTTGATGTCTGCACGGAAGCCAATTACTTCTAAAATATTAATATTTTCTCAATATTACAAGATAATTTCTTGCTATTTTACAAAATAAAGAGAACAAATTCATGGCATGTTATTTGCTAATTCAAGGTAAACCAATTTCCACCTCTAAACAGTAAAATATGTCAATGCACACATTTTTCCCTTTGTCAATGGAGGAAAACACATGCATTTTTATGGTGTCAGAGGTGGATTTTTGGTCAGTGTTTCTCTATTCTCTATAAAGCCAATGTACAGCCCTTCATGTTACAACATTCTCATAATATTGAGAAAAAGATTTTATAACAGTTTTTTTTTTATAATATTGATTACACCAGTTACTGTAAATTGCAGTTGCTGTTTTAGTCCAGAAGATGGCATTAGATGAGTTTCCCAGGGTCAACAATAGCCACAGAAGGAGGAATATTTCTTTTCACAATAGTATACAGTATTCACAATCAGGTGCAAAAGGGAATTGAAATTGGCAGCACACACACACACACACACACACACACACACACACACACACACACACACACACACACACACACACACACACACACACACACACACACACACACACACACACACACACACACACACACACACACACACACACACACACGCGCGGCTGAGGTTAGTGAGCAAAAGGCATGCGTTCAAGATGATTCTCATGCTGTAAATCATTGACGGCACTCGTTATTGAGACTTACCACTTGCGATAAATGGCCCTGTTGAAGGAAAGGTTGGAAAGAGATAAAAATAAAAACAGGATTTATAAACCTATGATCTGGTGATAACTTTCATGAATGTTTAATTTTCTAGTCTTAAATTTTGCAGAATGAAATAAGGAAAGTATTTGCTTATGCACAGACAAAATCCAGGATTTTAGTTTGCAAGGTCAAAAAAACAGTCAAGCCACTGTTATGGTTTTGTTGTGCGAATTCTTTCTTAAAGCTGGAATTGGCCCAGTGTGGCAGTAAAACATGGCAATTTCTAGTAGGTGGCAGAAAACATGAGCTTTTAAAAGCTGAATAGGCTGCAGGAGATGCACACACACTTTAGAAAAGACTATTTTCCTGTAAACACTGGCAACATTATGGTCAACTTACAAAATTACTAGAAAAACTGTTTCAAAAACTAAACTAAAATCAACTTCATGTCAACAAGGGATTGGCCGTGTGCACACACAGCTGAACATAGTCCTTTTCCTTTCATTTATTAAGACTTCTTGGAACCGTCTGCCTTTTTTGCCCAAAGCTTCCGGTCTAACAAAACCTGTGTTTATCTTCAAACACAGATAACTTTATTTTACAGCAGTTCCAACTCAAGTGTCTGAGTCACTGATGGTGAAACCAGACCAGTGAAACCAGGTAGGGCACATTCTTGGACTGCTCTACATTTCAGAGGAGCAGTCATAGTGCTCCATCTCAGTGTTCCTGGAGATGGTAAAGGTATCTTTACAGAAAAATGGTACTGCTATACCATGGTATAAAAAAAAAATACTTCTTTTGTTTAAAAGATTTACCAAGCCTGCAGTTCTAGCATAACTTGCCCACGCATCCAAGTTCAAAGTCTGCTTAAGAAACTCCGTCATAAATTAATTCCATGTGACTATCAGCTAACAGCAAAACTTACTTGAACTTTTTTCAAAATAAATAGCGTGACGCCAAGAAATCTGAATGCCTTAAAAGGTATAGGCTACTTTGCCATATTTAGTCTAACTTTGTGTCATCTTTGTGCGTTTAGATGAATGGTGTGTGCCTTCGCTCGTGCACTGGCGCCACGGAGGAAAGGCACACATTGTTCATCTGAACACATTGCCCACACTGCCATGACACAGAGCTGGATTGAAATCAGCAAAATATCTCTTCAATTGTCCACAGACTCCATTTTAAAGTTTTTATTCTACTGCAAAAATCTATTTAAAGTTACATTTTGAAAAAGGTTTCACATAACACACTAACAATACAGCTCCCATTACTTTTCCACTTACTGTACTACACTCTTCGTCTTTTACAGTTAATGTTTTACTTCAACTGTTTGTTTGTATTAGTGGCCACTCTTACGTACTTAAGTTTTCATGCTTTTACACACACAAACATGCAAAAGATATTTTTTAAGTCAAACACACAAGTCAAAGCTAAAATCTAAAAACTAGTAAGTTTCCTCCTCTCAGTGACTCACCTCAGTCTCTCCAGACACTCCAACACGTGATGCTGGATGTTTTCATCCTTCTCATAGCTCTCGAGCAGAGAGATGGCATCATCATGGTTCTGGCAGTAGATCTTGTACACCTCTTCCAGCTCAGCTTTGAAGCCCAGAAATACATTTCCTGAGAGCACAGAGTACAGAAACTTAAGTTAATGTGTTTTCTTTTAAAAAGGGAAACAGGAGAGGAAGAAGGAAGATATGTTTCAGTAATATAAAAAAATTACACCCTAACAGACAGAAAAGTTGGGAAGTCGGTACAGACAGAAATCTAAACTGTTACAATACTTTACTTTAACGGTGACTCATTTCAAAATGCGTTCAAAGTCTTAGTCAACTACATTAAGATTAGGTGACAGTTTAGGGTTGTAATGTGAATAAAGTACAAAGCACAGCATGCAGAAAGAAATCGCTTGACTCGACAGTTTAATTAACAATTACTTAATAGGATATGCATCTTTTAAAAACTGACTTCTTACCAATAGAGTCTGTGTCCTGCAGTGTTTCAAACAAGCGTTGTGACAGGTCGATCACAGAGCTGATGTTGCCAAAGAGCCCATCAAAGTCCACGTTCTTCACCTTTAGGAAATGCAGAACGTTTCAAAACAGTGCTAAAAGTTCCTCTGTGCTGTTCACTGATAAAACACTTGTATCCCGGTTGTGACTGTTTTTCCATGCAAACTTCATATCCTAAATATGATCAAAAAATGTATCTCAAAAGCCTCTGTTGTCTCTGTAGAACTCAAACTGTATCTGTTGCAGGTTGATAGAGTTTAACAGGCACCACATATCAACTCGGCCTCATAATCTAAATATATGAAAAATAAATCAATAGTTGGATCCTGTATTTTACAGGGTTTCAGACCTTCAACCTTTTTTTTTTTCCCGAAACCGTGCTCTTAACATACTCTTAATCCACCTCCACAATCTGGATCTTTTTTACCTGCTTCTTCTGCAGTGGCTCGACGATCTCCTCGACACACATCTGCAGGTCTTTGATGTAGTCCTTCTCCGTCTGCAGAAGCTCCTCAATGACCTTTAACCTCTTCTCCATCATCCTCAGCTCGGGGTCCTCGGTGCCGGCAGCAGGGCTGGCGTCCGAGGTTGGGGAGGAGTCCAGGGGTGTGGGTTGGGACGACAGGAGCGTCATTTCTGGAGAGACGGAAAAGAGACAGATTTAGTTCCATCTAAACTAAAATGACAATGGTTTTTGATCTTACAGCTACTTTTTTTTAATCATTGTAATATTTTGGATTAAGCAGTATTGAAGACACATTGTGTATTTGTGTATACATTTCTCATTAATTGCCATGGAATTAGCATTAACTCAAAGATTGTTGTAGCAAAAGACACAAAGGGGTTATTCTAAAGATGAATAAGTCCAAAAAGGGAAAAAGAAGAACATTCCCAGCCCATGTCCCATTCACTGTATCCAAATATACTGCTGCCCGCCCACCCAGCCAGCCCGCCCTTTACTCTTCCTCTTGTCTGACTAGCTTTTGATCAATGTCTCTGCTCTCACTCCCAGAGGGGTGATCTCTGGGGATGCCTGGGACTGGAGGGAGAGCCTGGTTCATGCACCACTGCTTTTTATGAATGAACCCAAAAGTGGAGTGGACTCAGGCTCTTTGTGTGTGGCACAATGGCCTGTGACAGCAACTAGAGACGTACAGGCTCTCAGGGACCGAGCAGACATTAAATAAGAGGCAGTTAGAGGGGGACTGAGGGAAGGGAGATAACGGTACTGGAGAGTGAATATACGTGTTGTACATATTTCTACAGATATCTTCGATTGCCACATCTGCCATTTGTATCTTTTATTACGCAGTGACACATTAGGCTCTTATGTTAAAAGGATATGTCTGGTGATACTCTATATATTTCCTATTGTCAACAAATCCCACAAAAAGAAAACAGATGATGAATTGTTTGTGTATCCAAAGTCTGGGCTTATTCCTTTGAGCCATAGAACTCCATTGTCATCCAAAAGCTATTAAATAAGCCACACTGTTGGACTCGCTGACATGCTCCTTCTATACCATGAACATGGGCACTGTGGTTAATTTAAAGTCGATTCCACATACACCATCCTGCTGCTGTAAATACTCACTAGAGCACCCTATCTGCGGCTGAAAAAAAAAAAGTCCCCCAAAATAATGCCCTATTTACTTTTGTTTGAGTAACTTCTGCTAACACCTACAATTTTAGTTAATTATTTATGTTTTTTATATTTTTTTTATATTAGAGTATATATTCATAAACCGAAGATTTACATCTTCAGTAGGAATAAAAAGACTTGGGGCGGATTATGTTATGAAGTATCATGAGATTGACGAAGACAATGTTGGTTTAGGTCTTCTCAGGAGTTTGTTGATGATGATAATACAAATATAGATTATTAGCAGCCTTATCCTAGTGTTGTGGAGGAAAAGATACAGTAGCAGCAGAAACATTGGTGCATACAATGCAAGTACCAATGATAATAAGTTACTTTGCGCTCTAAGTTAGATTAAACTATTCAGAGTGGATCAGTGTGATATTTTAAGAAACTCCCATAACTAGATCTGTGGAGGGGAAACATTGCTGCCATTGGAGGTTGTGTATATTTTAGTATAAAGGTCTGTTACATCTCAGTAGGTCGAGATGTGCAGCGTTGTGTTGACGGACGAGGGTGACGTCACCCTGGCTCCTAGAACAGATGCTGTCAGAGGCTAATGAAGTTAACTCTGCTTCTTACCCTCATTTTACCCCATGCACTTGACAATACTTGCATGCCACACACACACACACACACACACACACACATACACACACACACAGATTGTTGGAGCATAACGGTTTTCTTTAAATCACATAAAAAGCAGTTTCATCCTTTTGAAAATGTTGTAACCAAGTGTGACCACTTCTCACGAAAGTAAGAACAAACGTAAGACCTTTTAAAATTTCATAACAAAGCTTTTTACATTTTGATGCAAACTAAAATATTATATTTCATGACCCGACTGTGTGTCTGATCCTCAGGCCACCTGCCTCGTCTCCTTCCCACCCTGACCTCCTCCTTCTCTCTTTTCACGTGACTTGGTTAAAGCTCAACTCAAAGGAGCTTTTCTCACCGCTTGCACCACCATACCTCCCCGCAGCATCCGTCACTGCTGCCCAGATAACTGCCAACACTCATTTCCCCACTGGTGAGAAAGTAGCTCACTAATGGGTTTTAAAAGTCATACAGCAGCAATGCGATACAAAAAGAAGCCGAAAACAAAAGACTCAGAGTTTAATTGGAATCAATCAGTTCATTCCCACGTTTGATCCTACACACACACACACACACACACACACACACACACACACACAATATGCTCCACTTCACAGGCTTAAACATGCAGCTATTTCCATTCCATCATAACCAACCTGTGAACCCACATGACCCACTTCTATGGACTTTTCTTTGTTTTATGAAGTATTATAAAGAGGGTACACACACACACACACACACACACACACACACACACACACACACACACACACACACACACACACACACACACACACACACACACACACACACACACACACACACACACACACACACACACACACACACACGGCTTTTAACAATTAAAGTACATTCATTCATACATTAATTTCAAATTTAATGTACAGCAGAACTGCTATTTGTTAGTTAGTGATCGAGAATTTATTCTCGATCACTAACAATGGGAGCAATGTTTAAACAGCTCTGGGTGTGTATGTCATGTGCTGGATCATTATTTGCTGTAGCATACAGTAAGCCTTGGGTGTATACAGGATATGTAAACACACACATACTGTAGAATTGGTGTGACATGCATATAACTATGATCAACTCTTTATGGGGAGCAAAGATCCAGACAAGGAAAAACAGGGTTCATAACTCTGCAGGGGGCTAGAGGGTGTCTGCACAGAAACCCAGCAGCATGAGGGTTAGTCAATGAGTTGCATTCAAGTGCTGACCTGGTTACACACATTAGAGAGTTTGGAAAAATCAAACAAAGAGACTGCCTATGTAATCTCTTGAAATATAGGGGGTTATATGGGCTAATGAAGGCAGAGGAACTATACTCCCTTGATTCCCTGAATTTACTAAATGTCTCCTCATCCGACTGTAATGTGCCGTTTATTAAATTACATTAAGGCTGCCTGATGGTAATAATTGCTCTAGAAAATATATTCTTTTTTGCCCCAATCAAAGACTCATTTGAACACAAACCCTGAGATTATGTGGCCCAGCTTTAAGTCACTGTTTGCAATGCAAAGGCACAAACAGGTGAAATCAGTAGAGCGGAGCCTGTTTCCAAAAAGCAGGCTAATCTCGATAGCTTTGCAGCGTAAAACCTGGATCAGTTTTACATCTTTTTACATCAGTCTTACATCATTCCAGATTTGGAAAGGTGTGGAGATTTACTCAGCAAATGTATCCAGAGAACTAAGTAAACCTGCTTCTTGGAAACAGGTGCCTGGACACTTTACAGGAGTCAGACTATTTCAAAATGGTTTCAAGTTGGAACCAGTTCTTCATTGCCATCCATATGAATCATGTTCAACACTAAGCTTATAGTAAAAAATATACAGATTGGATTTCGGGGACAGCCACAACAGGGAGTGTACTTTATAACTATAAAAAAAACATGTCTCACTGCACCGCACCTTCTGTCTTCAGACGCCCAGTATGACGACAGTCACAACTAACACACGTCATCATGATTTAACAAAAAACAAAGTAGTGGATATCAGGTGGCACAAACAATGGACAGCTGGCTTAAAACTTTAGTTTATAACTTTTTTATAGTTATAAATGTCCATTACATTCAAGCCATTGCCAAATGAAAGCTAATTAAGACTATCAGCTCCACACAACTCTCTGTATTTCTCAGTATGGCTATGTTTAGAAAATAACAACTTTAGCGCGCAGAAACTTCAGAGAAGATAATTACCTCTTCTGAAGAATCCATCATGTTTTTTTAATCCTACGTGTCCTCCTTGGTTACAAGCAACTGCGGAAGGCTTGTGTCATGTGAATGCAACAACAGTGTTGTTGTCATTACTTAGAATTCCTCATGGGGGAAACAAAAACTACACACTATAGTTTTAAGGTTGCCCAAAGACTAGTGAGATTGTGACTGGAGTGAAGTCCTGGGTAGGGATGTCACGAGAACTGGTACTTCGGTACCAAGTCCATTATGGGATAATAATGGAAAAACTTCCCATTCTCAGCGGATGACAACAGACAAAAAATTGATGCTCTGAAGCGGGTTTGCAAACGATGTCATCGTTCATTTTCAGACACCTGAAATTTGGCGAAGGTGAGTGAGTTTCAAGTCATATTAACATTAAGGATAGACCGATTATCGGCCCTGGCCAATTATCTGGCCGTTTTTTGGCAGTTTGCAGATTATCTGTATCAGCGTTTTATTTGCCTGATAACCAATAAAGGTTATTATTAAAAAAGTGTGCTATTTGGCTCATGTCATGACCGAAAGAACGAGATCCAGGGTACAAGCGGCCGAAATGGGTTTCCTCAGGAGGGTGGCTGGCGTCTCCCTTAGAGATAGGGTGAGAAGCTCAGTCATCCGTGAGGAGCTCGGAGTAGAGCCGCTGCTCCTTTGCGTCGAAAGGAGCCAGTTGAGGTGGTTTGGGCATCTGGTAAGGATGCCCCCTGGGCGCCTCCCTAGGGAGGTGTTCCAGGCACGTCCAGCTGGGAGGAGGCCTCGGGGAAGACCCAGGACTAGGTGGAGGGATTATATCTCCAACCTGGCCTGGGAACGCCTCGGGATCCCCCAGTCGGAGCTGGTTAATGTTGCTCGGGAAAGGGAAGTTTGGGGTCCCCTGCTGGAGCTGCTCCCCCCGCGACCCGACACCGGATAAGCGGACGAAGATGGATGGATGGATGGATGGAGGATGGATGGCTATTTGGCTCCGCTACAGCTCTGTGTCTGTCCCTCCATTTCGGTTTCACTCCCCAGACTCACTCTGACTTAATGTCCTGCCCACAACGCTATCTGACTATCTTTTACTGTGTATTATGTTAAAAATTTCCAATTTATGAAATAATTGCTTAAAGCATTTCAACAAAGTTGTTTTGGAGGTTGTAAAATTCCAAAATCTTAGTTTTGACTTTAAGATTTACATTTTTACTGTAAATGCATATTGATTCTAAATTTTGGTTAGCGGTTTCATTAACTACTAATAATCGGTACCGGTATTGAAAAACCATTATCAGTTGATCCCTAATTAACATCACATACAAACTTCTAATCCTTATGCTGAAACACAGGCCCTATATGTTTGTTTGAGGCAGCTGGCATTGTTGCTGTGAAACCAGCTAACGTTATGCTCCATGTAATGTTTGCGATAGCCAGTTATTTAACGACACTAACGAATTGCAACGTTAGAAACTACCATGGGCTACCATGCATCACCATTTGGCCTGTGTCCTCTCAGCAAAATGTAGCCCAATGTCACTGTATTTAATAATTATTGAAATGTTAATGGTTTTAATGAATCTTTTCGACCTGACACCATGTCAGTGAATTTAAACTAATGCTTGCATTTAGAGAATAAGGTGTGTATGTGTGTGTGTGTTTATGATTGCACCTTAGCACCTGTAGACTCCACTGTTTTATTAGTCATTGTCAGACAGTATGTTTGATAACTAAAATATCTCCCCCCCTCTTGCCTGTATCAGCCAGAGGAGAAAGTCCACCAGGAGAGTACAGTCTGGCTTTGCCCACTTTAATGCATGCAATTCTGTCACATTCAGAAAAACACATTTAGTGCTACAATGTCCATCTGGGATTGGTTAAAATTTTGGATAGGCACAAAACAATAGATCAAAGAATGGCATGTTAATGGTTACAAATTTAATTTTCAGTCCATTATCAATGCTTTTGTAACGTATATTAAAAGAACTGAAAATTCCCCTTTAAATCTTAGCTGTAAAAACACAAAACAAACATAAGAAATATTCTCCCTAAAATTCACTGATGCATTCTATCCAAGGCACTATATGTCTGCTGCCTTGGACACAGGCAAAAAGAGAGCAAGAGGGAGACAAGAGAAGTTGATGAGGCTTCACCCACCTGCTGCTAGCAACTTTCTTCAAACCACTTCAAAAACAAGCACACACACACACACACACACACACACACACACCCACACACACCCAGACACACATAGTGGTTCAAACAACGCCACCCATTCTACGATAGTCCATTGTCAATATGAAGTCCAGCTCCTGAGCCTTGTAGAGGACTGTGCGTCCCGCTGCAAAAACTCCATTCCAGACCAATTACCATGAGAATGGATGAGAACCCACCATCATTAAACACACAGACACACACAGACACACACAGACACACACAGACACACACACACCAGGGAGGATGACCACACTGGCAGACAATAAAACCTGGAGCTGGACTATCGCTGCTTGTTGCTTAGAATGAGATGAGAAAACAGGTATCCTGCTTCAACATGCTGCGTCCCATCCATACTACATACTAATCGTCATAGCATACTGTTTTAGCAGTTAGTATAAAAAAAAAATCAACATCCTTGTTAATTTTATACTAACAGGAAATTATATAATACGTGTGAAGATGTTTTTAGAACTGTTTTACCATAACTCACAAGTCACTTAAAGTACGTACTGCAGTATGCATACAATTATGACATACTACCTCTTCATAACATTGCGCGAAACTTGGACCCTCTTGCTCATATATGCTGCGCAAAGGATTGTGGATAAAAATAGCCCAAAAAGCATGCTGGTTTGCATACTGCAAAATCCAACCGGATGTAGTGGGACATGCTGGTATTTTTGGCATAATACATTTGACATAATATGTATTGGGACATACTAAAACGTTACTATACTAAATAGTATGGTATGGCTCTTTTTAAGTTACGCTGATGAATCTCTCTTTGCTATGGTTATCTATATATCCTAACTTTACAATGATTTCTAAACTTAATTCATCTATTAGAACTTTTGGTGGTGGAAATTCAGAGAATAGCCCCTAGTTTATCTGATCATGCTTCCTTCAGATTTTAATACTGTTTTTCTGATGGAAATAAATCATTTCTGAGTTGTTACAAAGCATTAACTCACATGTGGCTACTGTAACATTTAAAAGTGGTTATGCTGAATAGGATGGCTCAAGTGCAGTGAAGTGTAAGTCCATTTCTGTGATTAATCTGTTTCATGTTTCACAGTCTACTGACACCTCCTCTGACAGGCAGAATGTTATCAAAAATTATGATGCCTAGACTCAATATCTTCCCCACAATGTTCCTAAGTTATCTTGCACTTAATTTTTTTAAACTCTTTTATATAAATACAAAACCATCCTAGTAAACTCAAAAACATTCTATTTTAAAAGAAATACTCTTTTAAAGATGCATTACTTTGTTGCACAACTGCAACAAATCTACTTTTAAAACAATACTTATAATAATATAATAGCTGTGCAAAGTCAAAAGTTTTGGCCTGCACAGAGCGCTCTAAGGTCAGACGCAATCAGTGCTGTGTGTGTTCTGCTCCAAAGTTCACAGCAGAATGCACAGTCACCATGGCGACGCGAATAGCGGGGGCCCTACTTCTATCAAGCCAAGTTTTGTAGAGCAGGGAGTGGCTTTGCTGAAATAATAACATGTAAAACTCTACGTGAGTGTGTCTGTGTTCAGTTGGGACATGAGCATAAGTTCACACAAGCTCCCAGACTCTTGAAAATGCCAACACTTGCGACAGTGTTTACCTAACAACCTGCAAGCCATGACATGTAATTATTCTGGATGTAAAAAAAAAAAAAAAAAATCCATGACACTGTTAACTGGCATAAGAAAACAGGTGGAGCAAATACTAAAAAGACTTTTAAAGGGCCTCAAATTGTGGCAAAAATTAAAGCACTGCTTTAATTTGAACTCAAACATTTTGAGCATATGTTTGAATCCCCACAATTTTATTTGGCTATATCCCCACAATTTTATTTGGCTATATCCCCATCCTTTTGTCCAGATTTGTACCACCAGCTGTTGCACCATGCAGGAGGTCACTTAAAAAATGAAATATAGGGGAGTTTATTCAGTGACACACCATCCTGTTTATCTTGTTTTAGGGTCAAAAGGTCACATTCCTGCTCCTGGCAGAATCTCACAGCAACCTTTATGTGCCATTGTTGGAAATTCCTTGTGATTACAGCCCTCCATGAAGTCTTTATAAAAGCAGGTTGTGTGCTGATACATGTAGCATTCAGCATGCGGTTTTCTCCAGACTTAATCCTGTGATTAGTGTCCACTCCGAGAGGTACAACTCTTCTGGTTTCCAGGTGGATAAGGCTACAGTCTAATTAACAAGTTGATTAAATGCGTTGCTACAATGCTGAATGGTAAATGGGACCAAGACTGTGATCTCTGGCTTCCTTGGAATTTCTCATTTCGTCTAATTTCTATGATGAACAATGTCCAATTACTTCTAGAGACCATCAGTTTTGCATATGTGCAGAGGAAGCTTTAGGAAGAACCAAAGACATTAAGTGAGGGACCTTTTCAACCCTAAAGCTGTACAGTCTTCAAGTAAATGAAGAAGGAGGTCTATTGGGTCCCACAGGTGCTTTATTGATGCACAGTGGTACAACAACATAGTAAAAAAATCCTGGATCTTGGATCCTAATGCAAAGTAAAAACGGTAAATTAAATGACATTTTCTTTGTTTTTATACGGCCATTTTGCATTCAGTCTGATGACTATTTCCTGAGAGACTTTTGCCTTTACTGCCTGTGTGGGAAAATACTTTTTTCTTCAGTACAACCTGAGTGTGAGAACTGCCTTGAGACTTTGTGATGACTAAACATGCAGCATTATAACTGTTGCTAATTGTAAGACAAGTAAAGACAAAGATCTGCCTGAGGGCTTTATGAGTTTTTCCACAAGCAAACAAGATTATTAAGATAAACGGTTCTGGGCATTGCACTCTACAAAAGGGCTGGGTGACAAAATGCTTTCTTTATATTCCTGAAAGTACAATCCCACATTTAATGTATTATCGCTACAGACAAGAAAGTAAGCTTCTTAATTTAAACACCATCTAACAAGAGCATATATTCAATAAACTGGACCAGACTGACTATTGCTCTTAAAATAAAAGTATATGTTCTAACTATCCTAATAACAATTGAAAACCAAAACATATACATACACTGATACTGGAAATGTAAATCTTTGACTTTTGTCAACTGCATTGACATTGCTGCAAGTGCCTCTGTTCATACAGCTAGTGTTTGAGAAGTTTGTTTGACAAATACTGACAAAAGTGCTGAGGGTAGAGGTGAGTATTTGGAGAACAAAACTGAGGGAAACTAGCAGAATGACTATATATCTATGAGTTAATGGAGCCTAATTACAGCGAGTGTACAGATGAGAGCGACTGTCCTGCATACACTGATGTGTGTAGCAAAAAGCAATTAGTACATACGTAGTAGTGACGACCTGGAATTTTTAGGTAATGACTTTGGTTATGAACATGACTATTTTGCACGCACATGAGGGACAACCACATAAACTGGCAGTATGAACGAGGCCTTATCTAGAGAAAACTATATCAAATGTCTTTTTCCACACTTCTACCTGAAAAAAGTACAGCTATCATCAGTTTTGTTACTTATGCAGGTACCAGTAGCATCCTCTAACCCAGAACATAGACGTGAAGAATTTTTAACACAGATGTGCTGCAGTTACTATGTATGTGTGTCTGTACCAATAACTTTTAATATGGAGGGTACATGACTATATATATATATATATATATATATATATATATATATATGGGCTGTCAATCGATTAAAAAAAATTAACTAATTAATTGCACAATTTGCTGTAATTAATCGCGATTAATCGCTTTTTTAAATTGAGACTGAAGCTTATAATAATGGATATTTAAATGCTAAATCATTTAACTTTGCAAATATGAAGAAAAAACCAAACAAGGAAAGGTTCTGCTAAGTTCAGAATGTTTAATATCTTTCAGAACAACAGCAGCAACATGGCGAGTGGAATGAGGTGACTAGTCTCTCAAAATCTGACGAAAATCTTCTAAACTGACCTTTGTTGAGCTGAAATGAAGACAGATTCAGCAACTGCACGGCCTATTTCTCGCTTAAAATGTTTTCAGAAACATGTTTCAGTGAACTATTTTAGTACAATATGAGATCGTATTCTGAACGGCCGCCATGACAGTCTGGCTCTCAATATCCGGAGAAAACAAACCCATGTGACGCGTTCGTCCAATCAGCTGCCGGTTTTCATTACTTGGGCAACAATACAGAGTAGCGCCGCCTGCTGTTATGGAGACTTATTACGTTTCTCAGCCGCCACATGAAGTAAACAAACAGCTGCGTTAATTTCGTTAATTTTTTTTAACGAGTTAAATATTAAGAAATTAATGCAAAAATGAACGCGTTAATTTTGTCAGCCTAATATATATATATATATATATATATATATATATATATATATATATATATATATATATATATATATATATATATATATATATATATATATATGAGGGTATATCACTCATATTAAGCATCTAAACTTCTTTCATTATGATAAGACAAGGATTATTGTGAAACCCAACATTGACCAAAGATATGTTAATGTCAATGAAATGCACTGGAGATTTAACAATCTTCAACTATTAATTCTAGATGACACTTGCATGATTATCAGAAATGATTTAAAAAGAAAAGCCAGGATAAAGATGAGCCAAAAATAAAAGTATACACAGCATGTGAGTGTGACCACCATTGACTCATGCAGACTTTTGGACTAATGAGCTCAATAATTTTTTGCCAACTGACTTTTTTGCTTGCCAGCAGTGAGATAAGACATCTTAAGAGCAATGTTGTCAGACGATTTGAGATCTTGTACAAAGCTTCAACTCCTAACTCCCCCACCCGACCCCAGTATCGCTGCCCACCAATGGCAGCGACTGCTCAAGGATTACAGAGCATACGCTGCCAAATCATAGCTGGATGACGACACATTACTCACACCCAGACACTCAAACACTGTCCACAAAGCAGAAGGCTTTTTTTTTTTTTTTTTTTTTTTTAAGTTCAAGAGTGCAACCATAAACATAAATCTGGCTGAATACTTACAACTACACACATTTCATAGTTTGAAACAACTGCAACTTTCCTGCAAAAAACATATTTTGCTTATTATGCTGCCCTCGTTGGATTTACCTACAATATGTAAGCCTCTAACAGCATCACATGCGCGCGCACACACACACATATAAAGTTCATAACACAAATTATAATAGTTACATTATAATGTAACAATAGCTACGACACCATGAACTATTACAACTACTACTTCTAGTCATTATCTTTATTGTGACTATTATTGCCACTGTTCATCACACCCCCAACCAGCACCGTCAGACACCGCCTATCAAGAGCCTGGGTCTGTCCCCGGTTTCTTCCTAAAAAGGGAGTTTTTCCTTGCCACTGTCGCACTTTCACAATTCATGCATGCTCTTGGGGGAATCACTGGAATTGTTGGGTCCTTGTAAATTATAGAGTGTGGCCTAGATCTACTCTATCTGTAAAGTGTCCTGAGATAATTCCTGTTATGATTTGACACTATAAATAAAATTGAATTGAATATGAAACATTGATTAGTGGCTGCGCTTTACTAGGCTCTATAGATTTTTCAGACCCAGAGAGATGTCTTATATCTAATACTAGATTACTGAGAACAAAGGCCCTTATACATGCTCAAAAAGCCTTGACCATCACCTCAATATCACTGAATCACAGCGTAAGCCCAATAAGCACTGCAACAAGATGGTCTAATGTTTTTAGCCATGCTATCAAATGCTTTATTCGGACCAAACCCCTGACAGAGCTGAAACAGTTTAACAAGATTAAAGGATGACAGGACACTGCAGGAGCAAGCGTGCATGTGTGTGTGCATGTTTTAAAAAAATGGCGTCATCTCTCAAATAAGAGCACACACACACACACACACACACACACACACACACACACACACACACACACACACACACACACACACACAGACACACACACACGTCTTGCAGTGAAGGAGCCAGCAAGTGCCGGCCACTGCCTGGCACCAGACAGACCCCCACCATCCACTCACCATGCTGACGCTAGGGATTAATACTTAGACTCCCGAAATGTGTGCGTGGGTGGGGCCATGTGTACTTTGTGTGTGTGGCTATGGATGCATGTGCGGTGTGTGTGTTTCTAGGTAACTGGGGGAGGGGTCATGGGGCGCCACCTGCTTCTTCTCAGACACAATGAAGCAAGTCAGAAGAGTGCTTTCTTCGATTGCTAATGAAACATACTTTCTGATGTAGTATTAGTTAGTTATTAGTTTGCTTTTGTGTTTACAGTATACTGCACTTTTGAACCTTCTCAGGGTTAACAGCTGATTTCATCCCTCCCCATGGGCTGGGTCTTTAACCTCAATTTGACCTGAGTGCAGACCAACTGAAATGTGTACATAGCATTGATGGTAAGCATCAAATGCCAGGATAAATTATTGTGCTTAAAACATGTTCATGTTCCCAAAACTTCCTCTAAAAGTGTCAAATGTATTGATAAACTGCTTTATAGAGTGACTTTTAAGAGTACCTCTGTCCAAAATCAACAAAGACAGACCTTTCAGTCATGCAAGAACTGAACAGACTTGTTATGGGTGAAAACATCATCAGTGATGCAGAGTATGGCAGCAAACAAGAAAACTGGAGACAGGGAGGATGAAAGACAAAACCTGTTCTGCAGATTCTTACGCATACAAATTCCTGACGCTTTACTTTCCTGTGAGATAGGTGATACTGACACACACACAGACACACACACACAGACACACACACACACAGTCAGCACTTTGTAGCCCCCAGCATTGATTAGAAAGAGCACCTCTGGAGGTCACCAACTATAAGAACCGAAGACTGTCAACCTCCCCACCATGTTTGATCGACTGGGAATGACACTTGCAAACTATGTGTCCTCTTTTGTTTTTCAAGATCTGTTTAGTGAAGTGGCGTTCCTGAGCATAACATAAGTGGGCCTACCTGATACTGTGCAAATACAGCAGTGTAATATCCTTGTGTTTACCTCGGTTTTGTCTCCTGGTAGTGGCGAACTGGGACTTTCGCAGGGAGCTTGGAGCGGTCTTCCTGTAGAAGCTGTTACGATCTAGGGAGCCCACATAAACAGGCTTGCGACCCCGTTTTGAACCAACGTTACCAGCGCTCGACTCATATCCCTTTTCCTGATCGTCACTGTGCCGGTACATAACGGGATCCTCAAAAGAGCGCATTTCTCTGAGCGCCAACTTCTGGTTCTGCTGCTCAACCCATTCCTCACAGTGTGTCTTGCAATCTTTTTTAGGGTATTCCTCATGTTGTGAATCAACGGATATTGAGCGTAAATCCCAATATCTGTCTCTGAGTTTGTAGTGGGAACGATCCCCTTCTCTGGATTTGTAGTCTTCATTTTCATGGTCGTATTGGTCCACAGTCCTGCGCTCATAGTGGCCCCTTGGTTTGTAGTGGTCTCTCCTTCTGTGGTCGTAGTGCTCATATCTCCAGTCATCACCTGGATCATTGTACCGGTCATATTGTGCCCTCTCCTTATAACCACAGTGCTTGTCCAGTTCAGAGTCATACTGGCCCCTTCCTTTACTGGTGTAAGTTTCCTCACACCTTCGATTATACTCATCCCTGCCTTTGTAGTTATTTTCTCTGCGGTCATATCGATCCTCTGCTTGCCTGTCATAGTAAGGATCCTTACGTTTTTGTTCATCATAGTAGCGGTCTTCTCTACGCTGGTAGTATTCCTTTTCTCTATAGCGACCACTCTCTTTAGAGTCATGATAATCCATATCATTGTCACAGTAAGGATCACTGTCCCTGTAATTGTCTCTGCGATCATAGGTGTCTTTACGATCATGGTAGTCTTCATACTCACTGGTGTAACTATCATGTTCTCTGAGATCATGTTTACGGTGTTTCCTGCTGTCAGAATATTGCTGCTCTCTGTCATCACAGCGCTCATTGTATTTCCTGTCGTAATGATCCCTGAAACCGTGTTTGTCCTTAGGCCCTTCTTGAGTTCTGAAGTCCTTATTGTCTTTTTCTTGTGGCACTCTGCTGTAGTCCTCGTGGCTGTAACCCTCAGGGCCCTGGTAAAAACAATGTTTGCCTTTCCATTCAGATATCCTCACATTTAGGTGACCATCCTCTGAACCAGGGTGGAAGTAAACGTCCTGGCCTTGAGGCCTCTTTTCTTGGAAAGCCGCCTTGTGCCGGTCATCATACTCCCGACTTGGCTGCTGGCAGACATTGCCCTGTCTAATCTGGGCTTGGTTCTCCCATTGTGCGGTCCGTGGAGCTGCCACATGCGCTGGAGGCGGCACCAGCCCACCTAGAGGCACCATCATGCCACCATGTACTGGCATAGGGGAGCCTGGAGCTGGGTCACAAGGACTTGTTACCATGACTAGTCCCTGTGGCTGTCCAGGAGGAACTATTCCATACGCAGGATATCCAACCTGTTGCTGCTGAAGCTGCAGTTGGTGTAGTTGTTGTAGCTGTTGCATATGGACCATCCTCTCCCTCTCTCTGGCCCAGCCAGCATCCCCCAGCTCCTCCACACTCTTTCCTCTCCTTACCGGGACACCAGCTGCATAGTTCCAATCCACTGGACCAAACATGGCTTGGTTGCCATAAACCACCGGGCTCTTCATGGCTCTTGCTGTTTAAATCAGCCTACCCGGTTCTGATACGGTTTCCTGCTCAACGTGGCGTATTCCCTCTTTCCAAAGTCCTGCATTCCATAACAAAGCGCTGTGGGAGACTCCACCTGTCAGGCATATTGTCTGTAACTCTCCCACTTGTTTTCTCTGTCTCTACTCCACTGCCTCAGCACGACTGCCTGGCCCAAGCACCTCCCAACCCTCAGTGTAACTAAATCGTATCCACCCCGCAACTATCTCAGCGAATCGTGGAAGGAGAGGGGGGTAGGGTTATTGAAGGAGGGGCCTCCTTGGGTTAATGATTCAGTAGGGTCACATGAGTGGAGGATTAGCCCGACAACCCCTCCCATTGTTTCAATTGGCTAGTACCTCTGTTTGCAGGAAAACAATCTGCTGGTAGATTTTCTTCGATGGAAGATAGAGACTAACTTCAGAGTTTGCCTTTAAAGGGCTTTTTTTCCCCACTGCCATTAACAATTCTCCATCCTTCCTTGTATCCTGTTTTCTTTGTTTTTGCCATTTCCTGCTGGTTTCACTGATATGTTCACCAGGTCATTAATGCAGCCTATGGGGAAAAAAACAACTCATTCCTGTCTGTGTTTAGAACCAGCTCTAACTTCTTTATTCTAACTTTCAACACTGGTCCAAAGGCCAGGATATTTGAGGGTAAACTGAAACAGAGCGAGAAACTGACCTCAGTCTGTCAGTTTGACTTTGCCTCACATTTCAGGGAGGAGCAAACATTTACTCACGAAGATGTCCATGTGACTTTGTTTGAAAAGAATGATTGAAATATGAGTGTGAAGTAAAACAAATAGCGAAAGGGAAGGATTATAATTTAGATGAGCATGGGGAGGGAAAGTTTTTTTTGAGTACACAGCCTGATTAGGCCAAGGCAGCTACTGATATAGTAGCTGCTAGTGTGTACAATGAGCTATTGTTGAGGACTGTCCTCACTCTCAGAAGAGACACAATCTTTAGTGTGAGAAAAAAAAACTCTTTAGGCCTATTCATAAAGCTGGAGTATAATATATCCCTCCCCCTCCTTAACTCTCCATGAAAGAGGCAGGCACTAAAGGAACAGGTTTAAAGGACTTGCATACACTCAAGTGCATGTGATATACAATAACATACATGTGGGATAGTTTTTTTCTTTCGGTTTACCATCAATTCAAACAATCTAAAATGTAATTAGAAGTTTTAACTTGTTTGTTCTCTGAAAAGCAATGTTTTGTTTTTCCAGGATTTATACTTTGAGAAAAATTCAGTTCCTGGTTGGATTATCTGGTGTCAAGTTAGCCTAGCCTCAACAAACCTCACAAACCAGGAAATAAAATATGGACAATAAAAACAGACAACCAGGCAATCAGAAATAGGCAATAAAACTAGAGCTGTAACCTATAAAAAATGCTTTGCCAACATCAAATTTACCGATACGAGGAAAAGCCAAAACTACAAATTTGACTTAAGCAAAGGCACAAAAGGCCTTGGGAATTCTATGTATACACTACAAAATACCCTCTTACTGAATGATTTTATCTTGCACCATTATGGTTTCTTGTTTACTACAAAACAATTGAAAAACCTGCAAGTATTCTTGCTTGCTTTCAGTGAAATTTGTAAAGACAAAGCAGATGAACACATTTGCAGTAAGGCTGAGCACATAAATCTTGCTTAAACATTGTTCTCTTCTGACTGTTTAATTATCAGTGTTCAACATCTCAGCTTTCAGTAGCAGAACACGACCGAAACTGTGCGTTTGTTTATGTGTGTTAACTTCAGGAATGTTAAATACGCCATTCCTCTCTGTGGCTGTGTTATGTACGGCTGACTGAGGGAAACCTGAAGCCGCAACAGATCCTCACAACAGTGTTAAATAGATCAGGCTGTGCTGTCATGGAGGCTGATAGAGGCATTCTAATAGTCGGTTTAAAGAATTAAAAGGAGGCTGAAGGTCAAAGAGCTTAAACAAGAAGAGAGGAAACCCAAAGAGATGGTGGAGACGGAAAAATCTGCACTAGTGTGAAAAAAAGAGAGAATACTAGTAAGCACAAACCGATTTACAGAGACTTCCTCATATGATTAAGTAATTAATCAGTCATGATTTGATGCACTTACATGATTACTTGGGAACTACTGTAATGCATATACACCATCGAATTTCATTCGAATGGAATTTCATATGGCTGTCTAAATTAATAATTCAATTACAACACAAATATAACAAAATACAAATGTAACAAAATCAGTTAATTAAGTTTTATACACATGTGAGGAGTTTGGACAGATGTAATGTAAAACAGTACAGCTCAGTAGAACATCAATTTGATTGTTCGGTTTGTGATTTTGCATACATTTGCTATGTTTAAATTTATACTGATTTTAGAAAAGTATTGTTATTCTCATTGGGATATTGATTTTAGCCATATTGCCGAGTCATACAGCCCTATACACACAACAGCCTAACATATAAATAATCAGACAGGGTATGGAACTTATATCACCCCTCTCAACCTTCAACACTCAGTTGCTCTCTAATAAGATAAGATAAATTACCTTTACAATACGAGACGTGGTTGTGTCAGTAGGCACATGAAATTACGTCAACCTTCCATTTAGAGCCCAGTTTCTATTACTTTTCAGTCCATGTTTGTGTTGGCCTACTATTTTCTTTTTGTCCCTTTGTACTTGTGTAAACTGTCCTTGGGTTTCATGAAAAACACCATATAAATCTAAGTTATTATTATTAATGTTCTCTCTCAAATGTAAGGAAAACTACTTAAAAAAACGTAAAATGAAAAGATATGATTGATTCTTTCTGTTTTGAGCTTTAGTATCACGCCTCCTTCAGCTTCTATGAGGACTTTGAACTGGCCTCTCCAAAGTGAGGTGCAGGCAGTTACTCCCTGTCTTGTAACAATAAGCTGCCATTGTCTTTTAAGCATCCCACTCAGGAACACACCCTGCAAAAACGTGTGTGTGTGTGTGTGTGTGTGTGTGTGTGTGTGTGTGTGTGTGTGTTTGTGTGTGTTGTAACATGGCAACATGGCAGTAGGACGACAAACACATTTTTTTGCAACAAACATCCTGAGACTATCCTTGATGTGTACACACCTTCCTGTGAGCCAAGCATTTAAGGGGAAATATAATCTCCTATTAACAAATCCTACTAAAAGCTTTTGTGTCTGAGTAATGTGTTGATAATTACCATATCAAATATTCTGCAATGGTAGTGCTCTTGGCTGTTTTTCCCTTGCAAGTGCTGAATCTCAGCTCTTACAAATCAATTTACTAGCTTAGTCCTTTTCCACATCAGTGTTGTAAATTTCTAAGGAAAAACAAAGATTTAATATTTGACTTTATTAGTGTATAAAGAGAGTGTTAGAATTCCTGTAGTGTGATAAGTGAATAGAAACAATATGGTTGGAAGACACAGGGCACCTTTAGCCAGGTCGAGTTCCTACCCTTAGGCTAAAACATTCATTGACAGACATAAAGATCATCTATCAAAAAGCATTGGAGAATGATTGATCAGGATATCAGTCATTTGAATGCATCATGAATAGAAACAAACAAACAGGCATTTACTGATTATTAGTGTACTGGTACAAGGACAAACGAGATTAAAAGGAAAAGTATTTAATTAGAATAGACTGGAAAACATCCGGTAGTAATCAGATTACTTTAGCAAGATGAGTTTAGAGTAGGTGAACAATAGCCTAGACTGTGACTGATTCTGACAATCAGTTTTCGATTGCCAAGCATTGAGAAACATTCTATTAGCATTAATTCAATACTAATTAAATATAACTGAAACTTGATTACAGTGTAAAATGAGACACGTTAAAATTACAAAGAAATCTGGCTGATGGCAGTGATTAGACTGAAAGCTTGTAAAGGAATGGTGTGTGTGTGTGTGTGTGTGTGTGTGTGTGTGTGTGTGTGTGTGTGTGTGTAATAGGGAGCTCTGCTGAAAAGCAACATCATATCGTATTTTGTTAATCCAGCAAATCAAATACTTAACAATCAAGTTAATTCATTACATTGATTAAAAAATATGTTTGTATGAATCCAATGTTGCCAGGAAAAAGAAGTCATGCTCAATGATTTGCAACATTCCCAACATTGGACGAATGTACCGAGAGGAGGTGAAGCCAAAGGCTTTGCTTTGATAATCAGTGCAAAGCTAGATAATGCAGTGACATTGGTAGTGAAGTTACCATGGTACAAAAAGTATCACTGATGATAAATGTATATGATCTGACAGTAAAAGTTCAGGGAATTTTTCCATTAAGAATAAACTACAACACGTCATGTCCCACACAGTCAAACATATTCATATTTCTTCCCTGCTTCCTTCGTAAGAAGTTGAAACCATACAGGTAAAGTACATTTGAAATTGTCTTAACAACCACTCTCAGTGCCCCTGAGCAAGGCAAACCCCCAACTGCTGTGCTGACTCAATGACCAGTGAGTAAAGAGCTGCTGCTGTAGCAAGCACTTGTGCAGCTGTGGCTATGTGCTAAGTGATGTTGAAAAACTGCAACAATGCTCGGTCCACACAACACTGACTGATGAACACCATCTCGAGTTCAAGCCTACCTGCAGCTCTGTTGGACCTGGCGTCCCGAGCATGTCCAAACAGTGTGGTAAGGTGTGCCACAGGCCATGTCACAGCTCGCCACAACCACACTTTAGGTTGTGCTCTAGAGTGGGCCATGGTCTCCACTACTGCAAAAATCCCAAAAACTACAGCCAATGTGTTCACTCTCCTCCCTCCTTTTGAAGAAGAACAGATGATGGAGGGAAAGGATGAAAAGTGCAGTTGCAGATTGAGGAAACTGGTGAAGGTGAAAGAGGTAGGACATTTGGATAGAGACAGAGGGACTAAAAGAAAGAAAGAGAGAGAGAGAAGAGAGAGAGAGAGAGAGAGAGAGAGAGAGAGAGAGAGCGAGAGAGAGCGAGAGAGAGCGAGAGCGAGAGAGTGAGTGGAAAAAGAGACAGAGGCCCACGTGCATTGCTTACCCTTTCACTATGTGCAGGAATGCATCTCGTACCTATGTGAAAAGATTTTAGGCTACCAGAGACAGAACTGTGCACCCAGACAGTATGAGATGGTAAAAACAAATCTGAGCCAATTAGCTTTGGCTCTACAACTATTGTTGTATAAGCAGTTAACTATGAATACTTAGAAACTAAATTAAACTCAAACACCTGACAAAGCTTATCTCAAATTCACAAATTCATTTCCTATTACTCCACCTAAACTCTGCAGCAACATGCAGATTCTGCCACATTCACTATACTTTTCTAAATTAGCATTGTAGTGAGACAAGACAATTTCCTCAATGTGCACACACACACACAGTTATGATAACCCTTCATTTAAATACACAATCTTCCTTCCGCTGATCATTGTGCACAGTAAATAGGGATGTCTTGTTTACATAGGTTACAATGGAATTCAAATAGAGTGTGTGTGTGTGTGTGTGTGTAACAAGTCACAAAGGAAATCTGGTAAGCACTGATGGCTCATTTTTAGATTCCTGCTATATTACATTTTGTCTTCAGTGACTGGGTATTACTAACCTGCAGGCAACAGGGCCTCAGAAGTAAACTATGACATCAAGTAAAAGACATTCTATTTTATTTGTGTTCTCTTTTGCATTGTTTCCAACTAATCCTTTCGGCTATAGTAGCTTACTGACTTCCAACGCAAAAACATCCACATTAGTGCGCAAAAATGTCCACCACAATTGCTCAGAATCAAAAGAGATGTCTTCAAATGTCTTGTTTTGTCGGGCAAACAGTTAAACGGTTTACTTTTTCACTCTGAAACTCCCAATCTTAGAGCACCCAGGTGGTCTAGGCCATAAACCATAAATTACAACATCCCCAGCACAAAAATATTTCTCCCACTCCACTGCCCGACAGTCTTACCTTGTAGCTGCTGCTGCTCCAAGGCCAGTGTCTCCAGCGTGTAATTGCAGAACTCCAAATTCTCCATGGCTTGCATGCGGGCTGTCTCATCCTCCTCCTCCTCCAACATGGTCCTGAGTTCCTCCGCTGTGTGTGCATATGCCTCCATGTCATGCTCCACCTCTTGTAGCCGTAGCAGCAGCTGGTACCTTTCCTCCTCTTCCTTCTCTCTCTGACTCTCTAACTCAATCTCTCTCTCCAGCTCTTTCTCGGCTTCCAGCTGGCACTGGATTTCATGTTCCTGGGCGGCTGCAAGGTCACCGAATTCAGCCTGCGCTTCTGTCATTTGGTCGAGGAGGTTTATAGCCGATTCGTCTGGGGTGTAGAAGATGGTTGGCGGAGCTGTATTTTGTCTCGGGCAACGCGGAGGGGGACGTGGAGCAGGGCGGGCTGGTTTGTATGCAGGTGGGGCTGGGGGACGAAGGACTCTAGGACGAGGAGGGGGAGGGCGAAGGGTCCTGCGTCTCTCTAGTGAGGAAGAGGCAGAGTTCGACCGCAAAAGGTGGGACACTGGTGAATGCGAGGTGCCTCGCATGATATCGCTTTCATCGCCGTAGTCCATAATAGAAAAGTGGCGCGAGATATGGGATTGCTGGTTCAGGTCAGCTACCGAAAGCATGTCCCTGGGAGCACCAGAGCTCATGTTAGTATCACTATATGAAGAAGTCAAACTTTTCTCAAATTCAAAAAGCTGCTCGGATAGCTTGGCCTCCAGGTCACCGGCTGAGGTTACCAGGGCATCTAAGGTGATGGATGTCGGCATTATACCGTTGGAGCCACGCACCGTCTGCTGGGACCGTTGCCGTGTCTCAGTGCTGCCCATCATCATATCGGCATCACTGACACTAGCATGGCGAGTTAGCTTATTCTGCCTATGACCCTCAGCAAGGTTAAATAATGCCTGGCCAAGACTGCGACTTTTGTTACTGGTGGTGGCACCATCCTTTGGTGGCTTCTGTTGGTATCTACCGTTTTTAGACAAACCAGACTGAGAGCTAGGGAGGGTTAGGCTATGAGTTAGTTTGGATTGTAAGGATCGAGTGTTACCATTAGTATAGCTAGACCGATTTGCGCCAGAAGATGGTCTATGATGCCTATGGCTACGTGCAGACAGGCTAGGCTGTGATGGGAGTCTGGGCCTGGCTGGAGGAGTGGATTTGGGTCTCTCAGGCCCTCTCTGTGCTGGGGTGACAGGTCGACGTGGCTGAGAGTCAGGCCTGCTACCTCCACCGCTCTGTTCTCTGTTGTTAGTTTGAGCTCCAGTTTGGTTTTCACTTTGCCACTTCTGCTCTTCAGTCCTCTCAAAGTAGTCCAGGTCCCACACTGTATGATCCTCATATGCTCTCCATTCAGGATCATTCCCTGACCCATTGGGACATAAATGACCTGAGCTGTATTCAGAAGTACAGCTGTTCTCCTTGTCTTCTGGTTCAACAACATCGGTTTCCTCTGTTTTCTGCCCACCGTTCTCCATTTTGACAAAACGATGAGGAAAAATACCATGTTGCCCTCGCAGCTTCCCTTCCAGCCAACCATCTTCCAAAGTGCTTATAAGACGTATGCGATCCCCCATATCAAAGTCCAACTCGCCTGGTTCCATGGCCCGAAAGTCATACAGTGCCAAAACATAGACACCGTCCTCGTCCTCGTCCTCTTTTTCTAATGCAGATTCCTTCTGCTCCTCTTCCTCTCTCATAAACACCTCTCCTTCTTTCACACCTTCCTCTTCAGTCCTCTCTCCTACATCGTAAGGGTCCTCGTAGCAAAACTGTTCGGATTCATCGTCCAAATACTGGTAGTCCGCGGGCTCCTGAGGAGATCGGAGGGATCCCTGGAGCTCCACAAACCCCTCTGGAAAGATGCCCCTGCGGCCATCCAGCTCTCCTTGGAACCAGCCCGGTTCGGGTAGGCCAGTGATAATGATCAAGTCACCCTCGCGGAAGTCCAGCTCCTCATTGAGCTGCGCTTGGAGGCTCATGAGGGCCCGGGCCTGGCCCAGAGCGTAAGGTGGGAGCTCTAAAGCCTGAGCCTGAGCGGAGCGCTCAGACAGCAGCCTGGAGCGACCTGAGAGAGTCAGCTCCTTCACACATGATGTGGGGAAGAGACCACGGACGGCCCAGGCATTACAACCACGCTGCCAGGTTTCTCCGAGGTCCATGGACCCTCCTGCCTCTCCAACTACCACATCACCTACAAAGACATAGAATAAGGTGGATCACATTTAACATTCATTTTACTGATGTGAATCATGTCAGAGGAAACCGTTTTAAGTCAGTTATTTTTTTTTTAAGATTATTGTTTGGGGCTTTTCCCTTTATTACATAGAGACAGTGGATAGGCATAAAATGGGGAGAGATATGGTGTCTACTATGTTTTTCCACCTCCATGATGAATCTCTCTTCGTCCATGGTGTTGTAAAGTAGACATAAACGATATTGAGGGGGGGGGTGTCTTTTGGTGAATTGACTGGATAGTCTCGCTGTTTCACTTCCTGTCTGGCTGTCCGAACGGCCCGTGGCTCGCGTGAAAATAGACCTGGCGCGTATATTTAGAGTGTCGCTTCATGCATGCTTCTGGGACGCGCCGTGGCGCGGCTGGTGGAATACCAAGCATTGACTTGAATGGCTGCGATTGCTCGCGGGGGTCGCTGTGCCTCCAGAACACATCGCAGACGCGCCCGGTGGAAAAAAGGGGTAAGCCTCAGGATATAAACGCAATGACAGCAGACGCAGGCTGCCCTGATGGTTGCTCTAATCAATCTACAATATATGTATATTGTTCATATTCCTTTGATTCTCTAATTCAATCTTTTGGTCAATTAATTATACAGTATTAATTATACAGTACAAAGAACAAGCCTATAAGTGATGCTTGTGGGGCAGCTTTTTTCTTAGCACAACTAAAGATAAATACTGATTTGATTTGGGAAAAAAACTAATTTGAACTGACTTGACTTAACTTTAACGGAATTAGAAGAACTGCAGTGAAGTATTGAGTATTTTAGATATTTCTGTTCAAATATTGGTCTGCATTCAGGTACCTCTGGTCATGTCAAGACATCTCAGATTACCTTTATTATTGTATTCCTAATACCTGTACTAGGGTCAGCACTGCTGCTAATTTATGGAGAATCAGGGATTATGGGAATGTTGACTGGTCAGCCAGGAGTCAGGGGGGTCACATTCCAAAGACCTGCGGTTCCACCTCCCATTGTGTCTGGGACTGAAACTGGAACGCAGCCAATAGGACAATGGAAAATCATACTGGAAACGAACATTTAAAGATGGCCCGTAAAGACTGTTTCCTTTGTTTCCTATGATCCAGGAAATGTTATGTATCTTTGACAATACAGAAATCTACTGGAATTTTGTTGTTGAGTAAATTTGGGCATAGGTTACATCAGAATAAAATCTAAATAAAATAAGGAATATGCATATATGATAAAAGGACACTGAATGAATTGTTGATTCATTATTTGACATAGTGTGGCTATTGAAGAGCAAAGTTCCCATTGCATACTAAACACGCTTTCTATGCAAAATTTCAATTTCTTTCAATACTTCAACTACTACTATGACTACGATTACTACTAGAACTTCTAATGACATGAAGAGACAACAGTGAAAAGTTTTACCAATGTAAAGGATCTCTGCAAACATCAGTGTTGTATGCCTGAGCTTGTTGTTGAATGAAAAATCAGAAGAAGTAAAAACAATAGCGTATGTAATCATATTCTCATATGATTACATACGCTATTGCTATTGCTATACGCTATTGCTATTCAGGAATGTGAAGTCAGCTGGAGACAGTCTATGTAGGTTTTATTTGGCATCTGGGGACATCTAGTGGGGAGTTATGGAAAGTAAATGTGTATGTTGTGTTTTTATTGTGTTATGTGTCACTGTAACAATGGCAACCAGGTTTTATCATATTTTACTGTATATCTTTAACCCTGTAGAGAGGTATTCATGTTTTGCTAAAGAGAACAGAACAACTGGAATTACAGTAGAAAATCCCCACATGTCCCCAATCCCCAATTTGCAGAGAAATGTCTATCATCCCATACTGTATGAACAATACGGTGCAGCAATAAACTGCCATAACCAAGAATTCAAGTTCATTATCTCCAAGTTCTCAGGAACTGAGAAAACCAAATAAGACATAATTAATTTTAAAAACCATCTCTTTATCTAAATAAGATTATTCCATTTCTAAACAGGTGGAATCTGTCAGTGAAGAGTAGATCAACTGACTGATAAAAAATGAGAAATAAAATAACTGAATTCTGTTTTGGGGTAGAAGAATAGCATTTCCTTATAATAATCAATGCTACTTTAATGGTCTTAATCAATCATTTCAAACCTGTATCTGTAGCTGACTGTGAATATGAGACTCAATGTGTATCGTTTCATTAATCTTTACTCCTACGTCATGGCAGCTGTTCTAACTTGTCTTTTGAAATTCCCTGCACAAAGTGACATTTTCCTATTATCGAAGTTCAACCAGACATCACGCCAGAGTGACGTCATGACAAGTTTGATCCTATGCTAATTTGTTTCTAGTTCTGGGTTAGAGTTGATCATGTGGATTTAAAATGACTTCGACCATGTAAATAGCATTAACATTTTCTTAAACTAAAATTCCCTTTCAAAGAGGATGACATCAAAGAAAACCAGTGCCTCCATTTACTATGATAAATGTACAGTTATTATACAGTACAGTTATTAGTACAATACCCGATACTTCTAAAATTGAATGGCGTATGAAAAACATTGTTTGATTTTTATTTCTGGCAACATTCAAGTGTGTGGGTCCCAGTTTGTGGCAGTGGGGACAACAGGTCACAATGTCCAACACAACACAACTACACTGCAACACAAAAACAATTTACCTGAGCACAGAGACATCAACGTTAGCATAGTAGCGTTAAGCTAAGTGAGAAAACATGACCCATTAGAGTTAACAGTAGTACTACTTAAAACAGTATCCAGTATCCTGTGCAAAACATCTACAGTACTTACAAATAACAGATAACAAAGCCTATGTGTACTCTGATAAAAGTCTGTTTTATGACTAGGAATCATAAAGACAAGGAGTGATTCATACTTTAAGGTTTATTCTAAAAGTCATCATTGTCTGTATGCCATTCAGTATGTCCTTACCTCTCTTTAGGGACAGGTTGCCCGGCTCTGCTGAGCTGAAATCATTGATGCACACATAGAGTCTGTCTCCAGGCTTGGTGCTGGGGATGGTAATCTCTTCCACAAAGGTGCTGGGGAACTGACCTGAAGACAGGGGGCAGAGAGAGGAACACAACTGAATGACCACAGTGAACACAATGAAAACCATCTCCTACATGTGCCTAATACTTTACACTACTACACTTTATACTACGGTTTCCTCAAGACAATGACACAATTGTAACTTCCTGAATTCAGATGTGTCTAATATTCAGATATGTTCACATACATGTGATCTGGATGCAGTATCTTCATCCTAGTTTCTTAATTTGCAGATAGTATCAGCATAGGGATAAAGTGTAATTGTTATAACAACTACATACAATTTCATTATATTAACATTGACTGTAGTTTGCTATTGAAATCTATCTGAAAATATTTATTTGTGTACAAAACCAATACCAGGACCAATTCAAGTACTACTTTGTAATACAATCCCCAACTTATATTAGAAATAAAAAAAAAATTGTAGAGAAAAAATCTAAGCCAAAAGCGTTCTCTTTGTTGGGGGTTTTGCAACAGATTCAAATATTTGGAGAATGCCAGCAGATCAAGAACAGCTGGATTCAATGAAAAAAAAACATGGTATTTGAATAAAGCACTTCACATCAGAATATGTATTTTTCCCTGTCACACAAGGCAGCTTTCATCTTTCCAGGAAAGTCATATTATAAATGTATTGTTTTGTCAGGCGCGTTCAGCCCACATTGACTTCCTCTCTGCGGGAATCCCCTTACTCGTCTTAAGTGTACTTCAACTCTTGGAAAACTTTAAGTGGACTTTTGTGAGTAAAGCCCTTCAATGGCAGAGAAAGCGAGGAAACAGTGACACATACTTCTCATCTTGCCCAGAATGCATTGTAATCCTATACCGTCTCTGCAAAATGTTCAATTGAACATCAAGAGATAAGTGAAACTAACTATTTAATGTTTAAGAACTTAATTATGAAAGTGAGATCTGCAATATTAAGTAGCAATATTGATTATTCTCAATTATCAGATGTGATCAAGGGCAAAAGTGTTTCATTTTGAATCCCCTGTCCCCTCATTCTACAAATGGCGAAAAACTGAAGTAGGGCATGTCAAACAATTAGAATTAGAAGCATCACACATGTACACTTCAACGCTAAAATGAAAGAGCAATAAGTCACCTACAGTTTCCCATATGGCATGTTTTTATATTCAGTAAGCTACAGTGTGTTTCTCTGTGTAGTTTTTCTACTAGTCTAAAGTTATTTTTGGTAAATAGAGTGCACATATGAAATATTTAACCATATAGATTTATTTAAAGTTATAATGACCCCTGACACTTTACCTGTGACGCCATCTTTGTTACCCAGCAACCAGAACTCATCCACGACATTAAGCACCTCGATAACATCCCCGGTGAAGAGTGGCAGCTCCTCTGAGACGCTGGGGAGAAACTCAAACACAGCTCGCACCACCGATCCTGCTTCCATTACTCATAACCTGAAGAGGTAAAAAAAAAAAAAAAAAGAGAGAGACAGAGAGATTAAGAGATCATTCTTACACTGTTTTATATAAAAATAATAATAATTAAAAAATATATATACTAGTAAAATATATAACATTAACAACTAAATGTGCAAAACTTTAATAAGACAATGTCAAGATGCAGAAGACATTTTCACGAGGGAATTTGTTTCCGTTTTCTGAACAAGGCACACTGGTGCCATTCAAAATCCTGGTCATAAAATGCCTCACAGTGAGATTGAGTTTTCGTGAAACAACACCAAATGAGAGGGAGAGTGAGAGCGTGAGAAACCTGCAATAAAAAAGGAGACAGAAAAGCAAAAGAGAGAGCTGTACTTAAGAAGGCTGAAGGACATTCCTTAACACTCTTCTGTCCCTTCTCCTGTTTCTCTGCTTTCTTATGAGTAAACAAGGGTTACGGCTGTACTACAGCTCTAATCTGGTTGACTGGCAGATGCAATACTTCACAGTAGATATTTTATAACTCACACACTCACACGCAAGTCAAGTATTTCAAACTACTGTATGTGCCTACTGTTTTCAAATTTTTTTATTGTTTTTTGTAAAATAAAAATAGGAATTCTTATGAATCGTATCTTTTTTATTGGGAATTACTTAAAATTACTAATTTTTCTTATGTGAAAGCACAGCATTTATTCTCGGATTTAATGAAATTAATGCACCACCTAAATAAATGATATCCAGACAGCTACTGGTCTTAGCTTTATTTTAAAATGAAGGACTGCATTTAAAAGGTGTTTCCTGCATTACAATGAGTAGTTCAAATCTATACCATTTACCAACTCCTGCTCTTCTAAAATGAGCATCCAGCTCCCCCAATCATGTTTAAATCCACCTAACAATACTTTGGGAAACAGATAATGCAAAAAAATAAAAATGTCCATACAAAATAAAAGTATGTTATGTGTGTGAGGCAAAGCTCTATAAACCAACTGCTTTCATCCCTTTTAGTCACATAACACTTAGGAAAAACTATTCAAATATGTGCTCAGTGGCTGATTACTTCAATTAGCAGCACAATAAGTGAACACACACAAAACAACACAAAATTGCATTCAATAAGTATTCTACCAGCCCTTGTGTATTATTATCTGAAGACAGTCTAACCACAGGTGGCGATAGACACACTGAAAGAGACGGGAAATGAGAGTAGAGGGCTGTAGTTTGCCACAGTCAATGGGGCCTCTGTTTAGTGGGCCGATGGCGCCACGGGGGGAGAGGAACAGGACTCTAGTTCAGTTCAGTGCCACTGTCACTGGGGAGAGTGCGGGTCGGGTTGTCCTGCATGTGGTTGTGGCAGTAGATAAAGGGAGCAGATGCCCAGTGTTTACAGAAGAAAGAGTGAGTGTGTGTGTGTGTGTGTGTGTGTGTGTGTGTGTGTGTGTGTGTGTGCGTGTGCGTGTGTGTGTTTTAGTGAAGGTTAAGCAGTACTGTTTTGCTAAACAAAAGCAGTAGGTGCTCACAGTGAAGTAGGTTGTGAACTCAACACCACATAGTGTTAAAGGCACAGTGAAACCCAAGGCGAGGCATTAACTAATGCAAGCCAAAGGCAGGTGTGCAAGTAGAGGCGGAAAAAAAAAACACAGCAGGCAATGAGCACAGACAGGCTGTGTATCCATTTAGTGAATGCAACATAAGCCGAATTGTTTTTGTTAATTTTTATGTCATGTTATGTTATTTAACCATCCTTAAAGAATACCATGTGATGGCTTCTTAATAATGTCCTTTCTCTTTGGGATAGAGCACACTGTAACTCATCTGTCTGTTTTTCCTCAGTTCAAATGAAACAATAGCTGCCTGTCAGACACCAAGGCAAATGTCCGGACATGCACACAGGTGAATCACATATCCCCCATCTTTAAGGAATGGTCTCCATGAACCAGTGAGCGATAATGATCTCATAGTCGTATCTGTTGTGTCAGAATTTTTGAAAGTAGTTCCTGTAAACCGATATGCGTTTTAGAAATAAAGGTCTGGACAGAATGCCTGAACTTGTGTGTTTGGCAGGCTAAAAGTAAATCAAGATAACTTTCCTGGGGTCTGTTTCAGAAAGCAGGTTTAGTGAAAATGAGACCATAATAAAACTTTTTTTTCTCAAAACATGGCATTTCCTTTTGTCGACGATCCCATTGATGAAGAAGTTGTATTACTTCTCAGGGAGTTAAACATACGTCGGGAGATGATATTGAGACATATAGATGCATTTTACTAGCCTATCTATTTGAGCGGTATCGTTTTTCTTCCCAGTCTATCAGTTATGTAGCCTACATAACCTTATGTCACTAACATCACTCATCGTGGACATGCTCCCAGCACACTTTGTGTCACATTACTTTTTTTGCAAACAGCAGTTTTCTTTAGAACATTGGTGATGCGGAGCATATTAGTAAAGCCACTGTAGCAAAGCACTGAAGAGTGTGACTCGATTGCTCTGAAACGTGTTTTAAACGTTAAAAAGGAGTTCCACAGTATTGCAGGTGAATGATGTAAACCCTTTGAAATAAAAGATTATGAATTATAATTCCGCTAATGATGGTGCTGCAGCCTCAGAATGGGATTAGTAGGCCTAGGACTTTTACTCGCGTAGGATTGCACCTAAATGAAATAGATTATAGGTTCAATACTATTTCACCGGTAATATTATACTTCTGATTAAATATGATATTAATACACTATATTGGAAATTACGCATTTACTCCAGCAGCAATTTTCTCCCACGCAAATTCTCTCTCTTTTGCAGCAGCCACTGTGCTGCTTTTTTAACTAAATCTATGTTCAAACTCGCTGTATGTGGCATGAGTATTTCCACCGACCAGTTTGTTTGTGGTTGTTACCATGGTGAATTGTACTACCATGGCTCCATTCACGCTGCCTTTTTATAGTGGTAGTGCACGTGCTTAACTCTGAGTGAACCTACTCTGAGTTGATTGAACCAACTCAAATCAGCTGTTCTGGAACCAAAAACTCAGTTTCCCATCTCAGAGTTTGTTTAACCTCCTTCCTGAAACGGGCCCCCGTGTCCCCTGGACACCGAACAAGACTGTGCTGTCCTTTTGATAGCCAATCACAAATAAAAGAACATTGCTCACACAAACAGAGCACATTTGTGTGATTGTGGAGAGGATTTCTTCTCGGTGTGTCAGGTCAGGCAAATAAAGTCTTACTCTATAACCTTGTACACTGAGGAAGGATTCTGTCAGAAAATGTTGTGCCATAAATAAAAGCCTGCAGCATGAGCATGACAGGAAGTCACACCATACATAGAGACATTCGCAGCACAAATGCATTACAAACCAGACCAACAATAAATTTAAGTAGTTACAGCTATAAAATTAGAGAAGTGTGTCTTGGCTTAATATGACTAACCAGTGAAACAAAACAGTATGCTGTTTTTAACTGCATGGTTGAACACTTGCAATTCACAGTGCGTTTCAGAAGCAAATGCCTGCACATATGGGCAGTGTGCAGATCGTTGTTATGATCAATTTAAATGAATTAAACCATGATTTAAATAACTAGTTCCTGATATTGGATGCCAGTGGTATGGTTAAGTTTCTTACAACTCCACTGCTGTGTGCAGAATAGAGAAACTAAAGCTTGTAATTGCTTTCTGTCTTTATTTAAAATGTTGAATATTTTCTAAGATATATTTTGTCTTCCTGTGTGGTGTGATAACACGGTTTGTGACATCCATACTTTTAAAGTAAAAATGTTTATTATTTCAACTAATGCCTCAAAATGAATGTGGTAAAAATCAACAGTACATGTATCAAATTCCCCACTTTCCACCACTTGACTCTGCATCTAGTCCACTCCAGCCTGCCGCCACAGCTGAGCTTACAACCAACACCCAGAAAACCTCTTTGCACCCCTGATGGCAGTGCCAGGACCTGTGAAGAGTATCTGGGCTGCTGCAGCTTTCTTCAACTTAATCCTTAGATCTGCATCCAGCCAGACAAGCTCCTTACTGTTATTTATGGGTGTGTCTGTGTCAGTGGCCCGTGTGCTTGGTGACTTTTACACCCTGCTCTGGCAAATGACAACACAAGCTGCCTGATGGAAACACCTTTTCCATTCATACTGCGGTCCCGTACCGTAGTTAAACATGGTCCAATTAAAATTTTACACAGGACAGCTGACACAAAAAAATAAGCTCATATTTTATAAGTTTGACACAGTAAATGCAATAAAGTGCTAAATCAATCTAGTTCCCTTAATAAAAACTACTAGGCTACACACAAAATATGGTGATCATGATAAATATTGCACCGCTAAACTTAATCAGCATGTTAGCATAGCTGACATTAGCATTAAGCTCAAAGCGTCACTGTAAAACAGCCTCACAGAGCTGCTAGCATGGCTGTAGACTCTTCATGTTATATTATACATATTTAATATCAGCATATGTAATTTGTTAATATCATGCAATGGGTCATTTAGGTGCACTGCTGCCTTTAGGATCAGCGTGGCACAATGTTAAGATTCAGCGTGAAATCAGATTGATGAAATCTAGTTTCATGTCTGAACATCACTGTAAGGCCCAGCTCTACTTCAGACATGTCTCAACCTACTTAACTAAGGCCAAGAGTGATTAGTTGCAATTTATATCCAGCTAAGTCTCATTCATTCTACTCCCTGTAGGCCAATTACACATTTCCACTGCACAAACTAAATTAAGTAGCAGCAAGCATTAATCAGGGATCATCTTGCCGATGTATAAAAAAAAAAAAAACTGCCAAAATTGATTTTTAAAATACAAAAAAAAAAGTACATAAATAAGCCTCTTCATCTTCCTCTCGTTGTATCCTCAGACTGTGCATGTACCAGTGTGCGAGTGGCTCATTCTGACTCACAACGGCACCAGCTGACCACCATTTTGTTTAGATTTGGAGAAAAAAAAAGAGAATTGGGGAAAAAAGGGATCACGTCAGGAGTAGCATACAAGTCTGGAGGAAATGGTTCAACCTTGTTGGTAGTGTACCAGTGCCAGATTGAACCAGATTACGGTCCTTCCATCAATGGAAGACATCAATAATCGTTGTTAATTTCTTACCCACCACTGCAGGGCAAGCCTAGAAAAAGTACAAGGGGCATTTAACACACTACAACATCCTAACAAGACATTAACAGGTGTCTCTCTTCTGTTAGGATTTATGAGGTGTTGATAAGCAATGGGACTCTGATTGTGAATCAGTATCCTGGAACAAAGTACTCCTGACTTCAGAGAAAAGTATTTTAACAGCAGAGAACAGTAAGGAAAAAAACAAGACAGCATTCTGCATCTTCAAATATTGTTCACCAGGGAGGAATAATAGTTTGGTTGTTGTTATGATTAAATACCAGACCAGAGGATAGTGAGAAGGTTTTTTTGAGGAGAGAGGGTGAATGGGTTACTGAGACTAGTGTGTGCAACTTGGCACTGTCCTGGAGAAAGTAACAGCATTATGACAGGCCGCTGACACACACACACACACACACACACACACACACACACACACACACACGACAGCTGACCAAAGCACAGACTGTCTGACCTGAGACATGGCCCTTGAAACTTCATCACCCTTTACTAAGTTCCATGTGCGTTTGCCGACACAACTGATCAGTTAGTATAAAGTATGATGCAATTTAAACGAGGATAAGCATGTGATGGAAGGTCTGCTGTACATTGCTAGCATTTTGCATGAGTAAGAGTTGAGAAAGGTTTCCATATTGAAAAACATCGGCCTTTTCACTCCAATTAATGCAACATCTAATTAAAAGGAAGGTAGGCACTTTATTTTTGGCATTGTTGAGCAAAAATTCCATAAAAATCTTTTAGCATATTGTATTCAAGTGGTCTGAGAGAAAACTAGACTTCTTCACCCCCTCTTAGTTTTCAGGCTTCAGAAAATCTAGCCATCACGACACTTTTGCCAATCAAAGGTCATTTCAGAGAGAGAGAGAGCGTTCCTATTGGATGTTTTGCACATGCTTTGCCCATGCGAGGTTGACGTTTCTGACTGGTTTAAAAAAAAAAAATAAACTGTGGGATGGGGGTTATGCTATTGATGTACAGACAAGATAAGTTGGTAAAGACTATGTAGACACACCTGTAGTTTAACTTATAGAAACTAATCGCAATCCAGTATCACTAAGAAAAAGTGATTACTTCTTCTTTTTTTTTATCTTTCAGCACTACATAATTATAACTAAACCTAACTGGTCCACCTTTGCTGCAAAGCATCTCAGGTTTGCCTCGGTCTCTTCAGGTACAGCAGGCTGAGTGCTGAAACACTGTGTTAGTGTGAGTACAGGGTGGAGGAGGTGGGATCTGCTGACCGTCTGTACCTTTTATTGAAAATGGTCATCTGATGCCAACAATGAAGCTGCTGCATCATTATCTGCCTGTCTGCCTCTGATGCACGACCAATGTGCCATTCATTCAGATACACTGGAGTGGCAGACTGGCACGTGCCTGTGCTGGGATCTCACACACACACACACACACACACACACACACACACACACACACACACACACACACACACACACACACACACACACACACACACACACACACACACACACACACACACACACACACACACACACACACACACACACACACACACACACACACACACACACACACACACACACACACACACACACACACACACACACACACCCTCTGGAGTGGGCTGGATGACAGCTGATGTCTTTTGATACCAATTGTTTGCTGTGCAGCAGTGTTAGTCCTCCCATCCAGAATGCTGAGTCCACTAAAACACATTCACCTCGGAACAACATCACCAAAACAGGTGACCAGCCAGTGGATGGTTCTGGATATTAAAAACTGTGGGACATCTGTTGCTTTTCTTTTGACCGTCTAGTCTTTCAGCACATGTGACAGGGGGGACGAGGAGGGGGAGAATGAGAAGGCTCTGTATGGCTGACAGTTGTCAACACAACCACCTGTTTAGAGAGTCAGTGGCAGACAGACCCCCTGCAGTATAATGACATAACCAATTTGGATAGGACTTCTGTTGTGTATTTTTTTGTATCCTTTGCAAACAATGTAATGAACCACAGCAGTAAGAAATACATGGCATAATTAGCTAAAATGATTGAGATCTGAACCAACATAAAACTTTATGCTCTGTGACTGGTAAATAATTTGTTCGTAACAGTATGCACACACAATGGAATGATTTATTTAGGCCGTTCTGCTTGCTTGGTGGTCTAATCCATACAAGTTTTGATTATATGTTTGGTCTATATAATATCAGTCTTAAAAATGTCTTAAAGCTCATGTCTTGAAATTGCTTATTTTGTCTGACCAACAGTGCACAACCCAAAGATATTCAGTTAACATCACATAGGATAAAGAAAGTAGAAAATCCTACAATTAGAAAGCTTAAACTAGGAAATGTTTGGCATTTTTGCTTCAAAAATACTTAAGTTGTGAATGGTTGCAAAATATTCTGTCAAGTGACTAATTGTGACTAATTGTTTCAGCTCTCATCCACATACTATATAACGTTCTGGGTTCAAGGCAGCCTGGGGGCCTTTGTTGCATGCCAGCCATCCCAACCTCCCAGTTTCTGCAGTTACAGTAATCTCACATTTGTATCTATCTACTAAAGGCAATCCTCCTCATAAACTCTAAATATATAAAATGTATTTAAAGTGGAGTACCACATTGTGCTCTTATGTTATTGCTCCAAACAACAAGTAAAAGGCAGGACAGTGGAGAGAGCAGTCTGGCTTTAAGTGCATTTCAACCAGATGAGGCAGCACTACGTGGCCTCAGCCAGCTGGATAAAAAGAACACATCTGGCGGAGCTGAGTCAAATGCCTACATATGCCAAAACTCTGTTGAAATATTTGGCAAAGCCGTTCCGTTCCTCTCAAACAGTAAACACATACACAGAGATGGTTGAAAGAGCACGCAGATATACAGTACTGTACACTAACATGCAAGCTCTGCATTTCAATACAAACAATCAATGTAGTGGAAACAAAGCCTATTTTGTCGCCATCAATTCAAATAGCTTACATAGAGGGATTTATTTAAAATAGCCCAAACAGAATGCTGAGATGTGTGATTAGGGTAATGTATCAGTTTGCAAATGTATTCGACCAATATTGTCTTTTCCTTATATACAGACAGAAAACACTGTTCACAAACTGCTCCAAACAGCTCTATTGTAGTCCAGCCTTTACTTCCGTGACAAACGTGCGTCCCTTTGTAACACACGTTATAATGCTCGCCTAACTGCTCGCGTGGCACGCCCTCATACTCTGCTTCTGACTGGGTGGTAGTCCTTACCTAGATACTGCGCATGTGTGACTCCCAACAAAGATGGAAAAAAAGTGAGAAGCCTCACTCTGTAGCTAAAACAGATACCTCAACACACAGGGTGAAAAGAGGAGCTGCAGCAATGTGCAGTACAACAAAAATATGGTGTTTTTTGAAAATTAAACCACATAAACCTATTCTGATATAACATCTAAATACAATTATGAACCTGAAAATGAGCGTAATATGAGCACTTTAAGACAGAGATCCTCCCTGACTGCAGCTACATAAAAAAAGTCTGTAGAAATTGCAATTCAATTTCCTTTACACATTTGATTTAATGCTCAATTAGGTTAACTGTGAAGGGAGATTACTCCTTTACTTACTTTAGCTATTATTTCTATCATACACATCAGTTATGAAATTATAACAATTTTCTTCTCACCAACTGAAATGCGAAATATAATATGATTTTAACAACTAACTGTTTAGGTAATAAGTAAGTCACCTTTCATCAGTTATTTTAAACTTTAAAATAATGTGGTTTAAACAATACAATTAAAGGAATAGTATAACATTCAAGGAACTACAGTATTGTTTCTTGCCCAGATGAGAGTGAATCTACAGCCAGCCGCTGGTTACCTTAGTCTAATTCATTTAAAAATACTACGGTTGGTTTATAAAGCACTGAATGGTTTAGGGCCAAAATACATTCCTGATCTGCTGCTTCATTAAGAACCACCCAGACCTCTCAGGTCGTCTGGGACAGCTCTGTTTTCTGTCCCCAGAGTCCGAACTAAACAGGGGGACGTAGCGTTCAGTTTTTATGCTCCACATTATGTAGAACAAACTCCCAGAAAATTGCAGATCTGCTGCAACTCTCAGTTCTTTTAAATCAAGGCTGAAGACTTTTTATTTATTTATTTATTTTTAGGTACTTGTTCATTTCTCGCACTGTAACTTTTATTTGTGTATGTCATACCGGTCTTATTTTATTTTAGCCGTATCTACATTCTCTTTAACAAATGTTTGTAATTGTTTTTAACTGCTCTTTTTGTAAAGCACTTTGAATTGCCTTGTTGCTATACAAATAAAGCTGCCTTGCCTTAGCGGAGCTGAGCATAAGGACTGGAAACAGCTCTGTCCAAAAGGTAACAAAATCAGACTACCAACACCCCTGAAACTCACCAATAAACACGTATCTTTTTACATTTGAAACATATGGCACCGTGAGAGGGATTTCGAAATACAATACCATTATAGAACAATCCCTGGCTAACAATGAGCTGAGACAGGGCAGCAAATCAGTCATTATCCACACCTCTGTACTTCCTGTCTTGTTTGCATCTTATCTGGACAAAAACTTTGATTTTAGAAACAGCAAAATGTGTTTCTACTGTCTTATTTACATCTATACTAGTTGAAATACTTCTCCTGATCATCTGTAACTTTTCTAACAGTAGAGAGAACATTGCAAGATGTGTTCCTGCTGCTCCATGAACGTAGGGGAAAACCCTGGGTCGGTCATTGGAAATAAAATACTCTTTTTTTTTTGGCTCATTCATAGCTCTAAGTCCACCTTCATATTTTATTCACTTCGCATCTTTGCAGTTTGGTGAGCACACAGGCATCCCTCAAAGGAATGTGCAATTTTTCAGACTTTCATTTCATATATTTTTTCCTTCCTTTGACTCCTTTTGTACATATTTGTTTCTCCATTTTTCTTTCTCAAGATTGCATGTGTTGAAAAAGAATGGCTTTTAAGACACACACACACACACACATATACACAAACACTGGGTGGAACTGCTTGGCTGCATAAACATTTCCACAGCGAGGAGGACAGGTCAGATGTCTGAGCTCAGAGGGCAGAGACTACGTTGTCACGGATACAGGGATCTTTTTGGATGGAGGAAGGTTTTCCCTGAGAGAACCCCAGAGGTGCCGGTGATATGCCGCCCCCTTAAAACATGGCTGAGCCCTAATAGTTTGCATATGAGCGGTTACATAACTGATCTCTCCCTTGTAATCACATCATGACATGCCTGCAGAAACAGGATCAATTTAATGGAGGGTGAAATAAGTGTGCTCGTTTCAGGGAAATCCATCCAAACACTAAATTCTCACATCTTCTTCCCAGACATTTAAACAATTCACAGTGAATTGAGGACAATGACAAGAGACTGCCAAGATGGCAAACCCTAGTCAGATTTGACTAGGATTTGATTCAACTCTTGGGACAGCTCACTGGGACTGGCCTGGAGTAATCTACGTAATACCAGCTCCATATGAATTCAGCAAGAGGCCAAAACATTGCAGTGCCGGCAAAATCTATCTTGAAATGGTCACATAGGTAACAAACAAATATGTGAGAAAACAAACTTGAATTGCTCTCAGTTTCAGATATAATTGTTCAACACGATTAAGGTTATAAGGGCGTAAAAGTTCAACAGAAGTCAATAAGGTCCATAAAAATGCAGTCCACAGAAATACTGCACAATATAAATATTACCACCATTAAATTTTTATAATATCATAAATCTGCTATTTATCTTATGTGTCATAGGTACCAAGATACTCAAGACACTCACTTTATTTGTAGAAGGATGTTAGCAAGAGCAAAGTCCAGCTTCACGTCTCAAGTCTCTGACAAGTAAACTGCCAAGTATCTCTACAGTATGTATGTTGCAGAATATCAAATATTGTACGGTGGCCAAAGGATCATTAGCTCATGGCATTTATGCGCCTTTTATGTCTATCAAAGCAATTTTCTTCTCATCTACCCAGTACCATGTTAAACCTGACAGTACAAGCTAACTAAGTGGGCAAAATACTGAGAATTGATTAAATGCTTTTCTGTTTTAGTCTGTCTTCTTATCAGTCTCTCTGTCTTCATGGCTTTTTGTCTCAGTCTGTCTAGTCCAATCTTAAGAAGCCTCACTATTTTGTCTATGAAAACAAGATAAAGTTGTGGATTCAGCTCATATATATATATATATATATATATATATATATATATATATATATATATATATATATATATATATATATATAACAAAAACTGTTCTCCATTCTCTCCAATACCCTGAATCATATGATTAACTTAGTAAGCTTAGGGCTAAAATGCAAAGTCCACGTGTCAGCGAAGCATTACTATGCTAAAATATCACAGTATATGTGATTAATTATATGCATGCTTCACTCCATTCTTTGCAGCTTCTGCTCATACCAGCACTAAACTCATCTTTCCCCTCTTTCACATCCAGTTCAAATCAAATTAATTCTCCTGCCTTTTCCTGCCTATTCAGCTAAGCAAACTTATACTGTGCTGCCAGCAAAGAGCGTAAGGAATGTCATTTTTTTAATGTCTGAGAAAAACCTCTCAGAAGTGATGGCGTATTACATAATAGGATGAAAATTAGAATTTTCCTGTTTTTACCATGCATCAAAGTTACTTTTATTAGTGCTATTTTGCTCCGCTTCACATTCTGTTCTTCTGCTGTAGCTTAGAGTGCCTTAGGTTGGTTGCAATTAATCACATCACAATGATAAATCGGTTATAATATACACAATGTCTCCCTGGATTCATGGGGACAGCTACTACATAGTGTTTGTGACATGTAACGCATGCAAACTGACACAAACATATTACGTTTCTTTGTCACCAAGTGCTGATATAGGACCCTGTTGCAAGTGTTAAATAATTCAGTGTGTGAGTGTTTATTTGCATCCCAAATCCTGACTATGCACTAAACACAAAAGCATGACAACAGAAGAGAAAAAAAAAAAAGATATCCTTGATTAAGGGGGATAGTAGGTTTGCCAGGTATGACTCAGAAGAAGGAAAAGGTAAAACACGGCCATGCACAATCCTGGTACGCATGACTGGACAAGTTAAAGTTTAACAGTGGTTGGATCCCTGCAGGCAAACAAATAAATAAAGCCTTTATGGCGGGTGCCAGTGCTAAAGCACTGTTACTCCTACTGCAGCAGAAGAGCAGAAACTAAAGTGGTGTTGGTGGAGTAAAAATACAGTTAGATGTGAATGGTTTGAAGACATGCATTCAAGGATTCAATGCATGGAATATATGGATTAAAAACGAGTATAATTAAAACATCCACTCCCTTTGTTTATGAACATGCACATGTGGAACAGAACATAACAAACATGGAGGATGATGATTACTGTAACTGAGATTCAAACAATAATGGCACAAGTGGAATCCAAGGATTTTACACTTTATAGAACAAACCAAAGCTCCATGACTAAAGCTGTGTAAATGCTGCCATGGCAAAGGCACATATGTATGTTCACATTGTGCCATAAAGAAAGAATGTGGGCATATTACGGCTCAACACACAGTACATAGATAAATGCTGAGGAAGAATAAGGGAGGCAATCTGTTAACCGACTCTGAAAATGTGCCCGTCGGGTCTCTTCTGACAGATGTAACCGCTAAAAACACTCTGCACTTATGATACTGAATGGCTTTCGCTCTTTTGACAGTGAGCATTGTGTTTGGTTGATTCCTCCTGAGATAATTATGACTATAATCTATTGTTTGCCTTTAATTATATAATTACGTTTGAAAAAGTCATCCATTCATCCATCCATCCATCTTCGTCCGCTTATCCGGTGTCGGGTCGCGGGGGGAGCAGCTCCAGCAGTCAGTGAAAAAGTCAGTACTATACAAATGTTGATGTGATTGCCATCTTTAGCAGATTACTTTTGGTCCATACTACAGTCCATTTTTGCAGCACACTCCAAGTCTGTTCCACTAAATCTGGATAGCTGACTCAGTTTAAGTCATAAACTGGACATAATTCAGCTTCAGACTTTTTGTGTCAAGTGGCTGAGTCAACTACATGACATACCTACAGACTCCTGTCAGAGCTTGAAAGTTACAGACCCTACACATAGCGTATAACATACACTATGGTTCGCTCTCTATAAAATACAATTGGTGTTATGTTTGTATCAACACTTATTCGGCCTTTATTTTAATTTTGCATCTTGTTTTGTATTACATTTGCCAAATAAAAACGAAAACAGACATTCCTGTCCGGTCATTTTATCCTTTAAGCCATAGAACACACCCCTAACTGATTGCAATAGTTATACACACTGTCGTGTCATCAAACAGAACAGAACCGACTAAAATAATAGACCAGAGCAGAACATGATAGAATAAAACAGAATGTTATAAAAGAGAAAAGAATAAAACACAACAGAGATTAGAACAGAGTAGAGCAAATAGATTAGGATATCAGTGTGCTTGTGACCAGAATATTCCCTCAGTGTGTGTGTGTGTGTGTGTGTGTGTGTGTGTGTGTGTGTGTGTGTGTGTGTGTGTGTGTGTGTGTGTGTGTGTGTGTGTGTGTGTGTGTCTTTCACATGGTGGAACAACTGACTGCAGCGGCCACAGGTGACAGACAGACAGCGGGGGGATTATTTGGTCTGCAGCACTTGTGTTCACTGCCACCATCAGTCATTCAGCTCACGTCATTAGTCAGTTAGCCTAATAGCTCTGTATTCACACTGAGACTGCCTGCACTAAGGATAAATCCTGATCAAAGTACGCCCAAACGACTGTCAGCACCTGACAATAAAAGTACAAAGCTTTTCAAATAAGTATAATAGAGGAAAATGCCGCGTTATTACTAGTACTACTAAAGTAGCGAATAGACGTAAAAGCATATCCCGGTGTTAAACTTGTATCTCTAACGTTACTCATCCATATCATGATTTTTCTAGTTCGTCTGGCGCTGTATACGAAGCAAAGGCCTTGTTTTTTGTGGTGCTTTTCTTACCTATAGAGTGTCTGAACGTCCTGTGGAAAATGTGGGATCAGGCCAGTCAGACAAGACATCCAACTTCTTCAGCCTGGTGATGTGGTGGTGTTGGCGGAGTTGCTTTTTCTCCGCGACTCAACTTTTTGGAGCGGCTACACTTCCCACAGCTTTGCAGCTCTGCACAGAGTCATTCTGCCCGGAAATAAATGCCTTCTTTTAGCGTGATGGTCAAGAAAGCATGTTGACAGTAGAAAGTGTCACGGTGGTCCTGGCTCTGTCTCGGTAGAATCAGCTGTCATCACATTAGAAACGGGAGCAGCCGTGTCGCTTTGCGCCTCTCCCCATGCCTACATACAACAACGCCACCCACTTTTTCCATAGAGACCCGTAGCTAGCTCGGCTGATGCCTGACTGAAAAGAAAAGAAAGTGGTCCAACAGTATAGGAGGACCTGACTGATTTCACTATAGCTTCAATTTAACTTAACAAAATGACAAACTGCAGGATTGTTTACCTCCACACTGTTATTTCTCAATAAAACATAGACTTGTGCAGTTACTCTATGTGGCACTGGTCCAACCAGGAATAAATGTAACTTAATTTACTCAAGTAGTATGCCGAAAAGTACAAATCTGTACTTTAAAGGGAAGTAGCCTACGTTTTACTCCGTTACGTTTATCTGACAACTAGTTTGGTTACTGTGCAAATGATCAGTGTATAAAATATGATTTTATAGAGGATTTTAGTATAGATTAAACTTCCCATTAGAATATGCAATTTAAACAGCTACAACATTAAAATGCTGCTTAAATCACTTATATTGATCAAATAATATAATATATAGTATTACATTCACAGAGGCCATTTTTACTGCAACTAATGGTTATTTGCATTATCAGTCCTTGTGCTGAAACTAACAAACTTTACTCATTTTGCTATCATATTAGACAAGGAACCTCAGAATTAAAAAGCTACTACTATACTGTAAGCCAACTTTTTCTCTCGAAAAATTACTTTAACAATGAATCGTGTATTGTAAAATTGTTGCAGATTAATTTTCTGTTGATCGATCGATTATTTCAGCTCTACTTTTGATATTTAAAGTACATATGTGTATATGATGTACTTTTACTTAAGTAACACTTGAATGTATGACTTTTACTTGTAGTTGAGTGTTTTTAGATTGTGGTATTATTACGTTTAGGATCAGAGTACTTCTTTCGTCCCTGCGAATAACAAATAAATCCTTTAAGAAACCCTCATTATAAATCAGGTTATGTGGTCAGGAGTGCATCTGTTTAATGAGTTTTAGGAACCCTTGACACAGTTGAGTGGACCTCCACAACCTGGGAGTTTATTAAAATGTTAAAATACTTAAGTGTAATATACTAACTGTCACCTAATCATGGTGTCAGTAAACTCCTATAGGATATAAGACTTTTAAATGTTTTTGAATCCCTTATGAACCAGAGTGGACCTAGAAACTGTAATTCTACGAAACAAATGTCATTATACATCTTTAAAATCAATATACAACTTTTTACTTAACCTGGGTGTCAGCAATCTCTTAAATAAATGCAAAATTGATAGTCATGTCAGCTTCAAGAGGTTAGAACAAACTAGTACAAATTATACATTTGGTAAAATGATTTCAAGGGTGTGTTTATCTTTCATTTAACAGATTGTTTACAGTGTTCTAAGAACCTGTTCATGAAAATGCGTTGCATCATGATAATCTAACATTAACCAACTTCCATAATAATGTAATCTATTGCAGGTAAATTCCACATGATGAGAAAACAACATGTCCTTTTTTGTGGCAGAGAATGTACCAAAATCCACCCAAACATTTCCTCAATTCATTAGCTCAATCCTGTGCAGGTCAGCATATGTTTGGGCTGTCCCCTCCACCCAGACCAAACACTGTTCACAGCAGTTTTAGTAAGTAACATCATCTAAGTTTGCTTTTGTTCAAATTGCTCAGCATGAAAAAATAGAAATAGGTAATGTGATGTTGAAAAGTTGAAGTTTTCTGACACCCAGTAGGCTACTCTGTTTTGTGGCCTACCAATCAAACTGCAGCTCTTTCATTTGGAATCATTAAGACAATGAAAACCTATTTTTAGACAGAGAAAATCAGAGTACTTGCATGAGGGATTATACGTTTGGTAACCCTTTTTTCAGCAATGGCCATTGTGTGTTGTGGTGTGAAACACTAAATCTAGTTTTTTTTTTGCTGTGTCTGCAGTAAATGACAGCTTCCTCATTATGTGATCTTGCATGTGCAGAACAATAGCAGGAAACAGAGTCAATTGGATGATTTTGCCTTCAAGTGTTGGCACGGAAAAGGAAAAAGATACAAGAGAGAGGTCACACAAAAACACACATGAAAACAGGCTCAGTCACAAACACACATACATTACCTGCATTCTTTAATATACAAACAGACACAAATACAGATTAGCTTCATCATAACCACACAGTGTCATGTATAACTGAAATCTGACACAAAAAAATTACTTAATTACTGCTGGTATCACTCTACAACTTTCAGGAATGTCTGAAAAGCAGACTCTTGATATTGTTTGAGGGAGTTATGTTGTTTTTATTTCCATAAAAATGTAATACAGCTAATTTTATAACACATGCCATGTCAGTGTACAACTTGTTTGTGTGTGTTAACCTATGTTACTGTAATATTCAGAACAAGACTAGAAAAAGGTTTAACTCGTTAATGGAAAGCCATCTCATCAACCTTCACAATCTTTAATGGATTAATGGCCATCTTACAAAAAACAAGGATTTCAACTTCTGAACTGAGACGGCACTGCACCTCTTCTCTTTTATAGCCTAATCGAATAAGGTTACACAGTCAATGGCAACACATGTCAGAATTCAACACTTCTGCTTTACCGTTCACAATAAAAAGCTCTACAACCTATGAATATTTCACTGAGAGGTTACCTTCCAGTGAAATATTTATAGGTTGTTATTATTGTAATGTACACTACTGGTCAAACGTTTTAGAACACCCCAATTTTTTCTTATTCTGACATCTTAGCAATGGCTTTCTTGCTGCAACTCGACCTATCAAACCTGCAGCTCGAAGTCTTCACTTTACAGTTGAAACTTGCTTATTACGACCACTATTAAGCTGTGCTTGAAGCTGTTGTCCTGTGAGCTGCCTATCACGCAAGCTGTTGACTCTCAGAAACTCTGTCTTCTGATTCTGTTGTGGCTTTGGGTCTGCCAGACCTCTTCCTGTCAGAGTTCCCCCCAGTTTCTAAGTGCCTTTTGATGGTGAAGAATACTGTACTCACTGACACCTTGACTTTCTTCGCAATTTCTCTGTAGGAAAGACCAACATTCTTAAGTGTTATGATGGTCTGTCTCTCTTCCATTGTTAATTGCCTTTTTCCCGCCATTTTTATAGCAACACACTACTTTCTGCAGTACAATACTCTGTAATGTCAAAAAATGCTCACGAGGGTATGGTACCACAGTGTGTTCCAACAATACTTTTATACAAACAGAGGAGGTTGTAAGTAATCCAGACAAATTGGAACACCTGTGGGAATTGGTAGCACCAACTTTCAAAGCTTGATCAACCTCCGTTGCTGCAGAACAGCTTTACAATGTTTACCCATTTCTTGTTCCCTGAAAAGGCCTTTTTGTAAAATTCGGAAATGTACATTATTTTTCAGTTTTGGGTAACCTTACTTTTTTTTTTTACCTCAGGCAGTTCACCACTTACCTTTGTACCATTTCAAGCTATTCATTGGACTTGAACTGCTAAGATTTCAATAACAACTAGAAAAATTGGGGTGTTCTAATCTAAAAGTATTTTATTGTGTAACTGTTACACAATAAAATACATTACAATAATAATTGTGTTTTCCACATGTGACATATCAATACATTGTCATTTAAAAAACTAACCAAGTCTTGTCTTAATGTAGCAAGATGCACACTTCTTTTTGGCATCGTAAGCATCTATTATTTCTTCCGCTTTGACTTTTTCTATAAGGTCACTCTCCACGTGTAGCAGGCTCAGTGTTGAAAAATATAATTTATGCCATTGTTGCCATATATTTTATGTAGCCTGATTATTTTTTTAGTCTACTCCCGAATCACCCATTCCCCTTTCCCGACGCCAATGTATGGCTAATAATATATCATGCTTATAAAAAAGTATTAAAATTTTGAATGAACACTCAGAATGTTTGTTCGGAATGTCTCTATGACAATAAGAGACAGATGCCGCCAGCATTAGCTACCTTAGCTCAGCCATCTGAACAACAATCATAAATAAAATAGCAATTTGGCATATTTAAACAAAATCAACAGCAATCATCAACTGTCTTACGCCTTAGGACCTTAACGAAGGTAAAGTCACAAGATATATGATCAAAATCATAAAAATAACAGTTTATATATAGGCTATATAATATATATATATATATATATATATATATATATATATATATATATATATATATATATATATATATAATAATATACATATAGCTGGGGAGCTAGCTAGCCTTAGTGACAGTTGCGTCCACTTGTTACCTAAAATGAACATCAATTCACTCAAAAAATGTAAACAAATCAACTATTATGGGTATTCTACTAACGTTAATACAAATCTGAAGGTGCTTGAGTGACATTTACCCATTAAAGAATAAATAATTCAGTAATTTGGCTGGTCTTCATAGCTTTGCTGGGGTTATTGCCAACTAGCTAAAGAACAGAACGCCAGCCCACACAGTGAGATCATGGTGCATTTGACTCAAATCAGAATATTTATTTTATTGGGGGTATCTGCAAAGATACTTAATAAATAAAGAACTTCTATTTCGGATTTTTATCAGAAACTGCTTTATTGGCCAAGTATGTGTAAACACAAGGGAATTTGAGTCTGGCTTTTTGTTGCTTTCGACACAGAAACAGACATAACGTTACGGCGATGACGCCTAGGTGTGGCAGCGTACTTACCGTAACTACGATGTACACTGGCAACGGTGTAGTCTATCCACACGTTAGAGTCACACGACAGTCTCCTTCGGTAGGTTATCTGTGGCACAATCCACTCGCCATATCCATATTTGCAGCATGGAGTATTTGGGTAGGCTTGACTGTAGGGCATCTTTTGCGAACCTTGCTTAGGCTTTTAAAGCTATAGTGCGTAGTTTCTGCCGCCCCCATGAGGAATTCTAAGTAATGACAACAAAACTGTTGGCGCGTCCACATGATACAAGCTTTCCACCACGCAGTTAGTAGCCAAGGAGCTAGTAGCTAAGGAGGACACAGGATTAAAAAAAAAACATGATGGACTAAATATATAATTATATATATACAGAATATTTGTCACTGTCCAATGAAAACCATGTATCGCCAAAATGTCAACTTTTCCTGAACTACAAAAAATAACCTTGTTTTAAGCTTACATTTCTGGATTATTCATTTTTAGAGTGCTTGTTCTGTAACTTCCAATAAATCAGTTTAGGAGATGTCTGGCACTGTGGACCACTGGTGGGCTTCATTGACGCCACATATGGCCAACTAAGTGTGCACATACACACACACGTACGCACCCATACTACTGCTGAGAACCCTCCAGATCAGTGACTCTGTATGAAATGCTGGCTTTGTCTTCTCTCACAGTGGCCACTTTCATTCAGGGCCAGTATGTGGGTCTGTTGTTGTCTTTCAGTATTTGCTGCCAGTTGATCGTCACTATAATGCTCTGTAAGCAGAGAATACATTGGCTGTCGTACAATCGTTTGTACTGTGTTTGCTCTGAGAAACATCAGCCTGTGACAGAGTGTTGGAGTAGGCAGAAAATGAAAGTTATTGTACTGATTTATTGTAGTAACTGGACTCATAGCTGAGATGATGTCAGTAAGTGAATGAGTTATGATTATTATTATGACTCAGTTTAATCGAGACAGTGCGATTGATGTTACATGACTAATTTCAGATTTCTTACAGTTCTTTCAGTTTTATATTACCAATGGCTCCTCTGACCATTACTCTGCTTAAAGTTCATTCATTCTAAAACACAAATCTATAATATTCTGCTGCTGAATTTATTATATGCTACTCTAGTTATGACTGGTAGCCGAGATTTATCACAAAAAATTAAAAGGCAAAAAATGTTTTTAATAAAGTTTGTATATTATTTAATGTATTATTGTTATTATTATTATTATTATTATTATTTGTATTATTATTATTATTATTATCTATAGCAAATGAGAAACAGCAGCACATCAGTTGTATTTGGCCTGGAAAATGCAGGTTGATTGTCTTGTGTAAATAGTTTGGGCTTAAAATGTGTTTAAACTTCATCTTAAGAATGGAAATTCCACACTATATTATTAGTGTTACTCCATGTTTGTTTGTGTCATAAACTGTGCCCAGTGAAGTGCGCTTTTTCCCTTTCCTGTTCGTCAGAGAGAGGCTATTGTTGTATTCTGTGGTGTTTGTGAATGGCACAGGAAAACAAGTTGAGAGATCTCTTGTTTAAAAGTCCCAGTCCACTCTCAACAGAGTCCAGTTTGACAGAGTCCAGCTCGATTTTAGTTTGGACTATACTTGACTTACTTATTCTCTGGGCAAGGAACCATACTGTGAAAATACAGGGTCACATGAATTTTCTGTCAAACAAGTAAAATGTATTTAAATAGCACACTTTCCAGATAAGGATAGATCAGACTAGGATTTGACAAATCAAATAACACGATTATACTACAGAAACACATTTATAAATCCAAACCAAGAGTTCCTCAATTTAGCATTGTGCATTGTTCTAACAGACGTCATCCTGTCCTTTGCTGCCACCTCCAGGAAGCTGAAGCTTAGTCTTGTTCTGTATGTATCATCTGCCTTCCCAGCTCATAACAAAGGTAGCAGTGTAGTGATAAGCAGTACACAGCAATGTTTCTTGTTACTCATGTGCGTACTTAAAAGAAGTTGTAGGACTGCACCACTAGGAAAACAGTGGGTTCTGATTAGTGTTCCCAGATCCTTGGAGGATGGAATCGGCTCAGCAGATAAAGGAAAGTGAAAATATAATCTCCATTTTTGGTTTAGTCATATGACAGTGGGCGGCTGTGGCTCAGGAGGTAGAGCGGGTTGTCCACTGATTTCAGGGTTGGTTCGATCCCCGTCTACCCGGTCCACATGTTGAAGCGTTCTTGGGCAAGACACCAGTGGTTGGCCAGCACCTTGCCTAGTAGCTTGCTGCTGTGTGAATGAGAGGCAGAATTGAACAGCCCTTTGGATAAAATTAAATTGAAATGCAGTCCAATCTACCATTTACAGTAGTGTTAATGCTCACTGGATAAAAACGTTGCTAATTGATCAATGTGACAAATCCCAACACCAACTAGTAGGTTCAGAAGGCCATTATCATCCATGGACAGTTTAAAATGTATTTCATATTTTAGCCTAATGTTACTGTCACCATGGTGACACATGAGACAATGACAACAGAACAGTGAAATTGTTAGTTCAAAATATAAAGTCAGCTGTAGAATAAAACAATCTGCAAATATTAAAATCATGGAGGTGTCCAAAAGTAGCCTACACTGGATCATGGTAAGAGGGAGACATATAATGTTTCTGCATGTTAGACTGTAAATAATCAGCTGGACTTGAAAAGAAGCACAGTGAACAAAGTAGGGCTGCAACTAACAATTCTTTTTGTATTATCAATGAATCTGATGAGTATTTTGTTGAATAATCATCTATAAAACAAAAAATGGCATTCACAATATCCTAGAACCCAAGGTGACATCATCAAATGTCTTGTTTTGTCTGACAAACCGCCCAAAACCTGCAAATATTGAATTTACAATTATGTAAAACAGCAACAAGCTGTGAATCCTTACTTTGAAGAAGCTGGAACCAGAGACTTTTTTAGCCTGAAAAGAAGGACTTTGAATAGACTTTGGTTAATCGACTAAAACGTTGCAGCGAGTACAACGACACAGGCATTTAAGTAGACCAAGTAATTGAAAGTGGGTTTGGTAAAATTAGAAAGGTTTCAGAAGCAGATGTTTGTCTGGTTGAACTGAATCAGAAAAGTTTTTCCTGAGCTGAAATTCAACTTTTTAGGAATGATCAGTTATAGGGACAGACATGTCTTGCTTCCCTCTTTGTGCAGCAGTGACATCTACTGGTCTAGGTTTGTAAAACACAGACTGAGAGGTCAGCATTAAAAACTACATTTTTCTTTTAAAACCCTACATTATTTCCAGGTCCCAGTTTTTCAAAAAAATTTAATCTGGATCAAATTGATCCGGATTTGGAAATCCCATGTTTTGCTATCCAGGATCACCTGATCCATCTTACATTTATGCCACTGTTTGAAAGGAACATTGGATTGGATCACTGTGATCCAAATACCAAATTTCAGGAATACCAAATCCTGTTTACCAGAGCCTTAAATGGAACCAACAGTGTAGCCTACTGGCTTAGCAAAGAACAACAGGTAGGCAAAATACCGGTGGCCGGTAAATTTATTTTTAAGAAACAGAAACACTGTAATAAACTGAAACATTTTACATTCCTTATTTTGTTATAATGTTAAATAACAAAACAAAAACAATACTATCCAATAGTCCAAAATCCTTTACAGGACAGATACCAGCTCTTTCCATCTCTGCCTTTAGGAGATGTATCTCCATCTGCACTTTTTTCTGCTGCAGTTGGGTAAGCTAGATTTGTTCTTTACCCAGTTCAATTTGTACTTCTGGGTTCAAAAAATCACAACTGAATCCACCCTTCTGATGGGTTCAGGATAATCCTGTTTTTTTTTTTGGTTCAAATAGATCCCAAACAGAGTTCAAAGTTTTGAAAAACCCAAAGGGCAGGTTTGATCGAGATCAAATGTAAAATCGGATTACATGCGCTCCGAATCCTTCTTTTGCTTTTGAAAAACCCATTTCCAAGATTTGATCCAATCTGTGATCCCACTGGATTACTTTTGAAAAACTGTGCCCTGATGACCAGAAGAGATCGGAAGCATCCCACCGAATAATAGAGTGAGTAAGTTTCAAACTCAGTTCCATATAACAAAAACACAGTAAAAGTCAAAGTTAAGACTTTATCAAAGCACCTTTTGTTGAAACATAAACTACAACTTTGTAATTGAATCTGTGCAAGCGTGCAGGGTGCATTACAGCTGCTAAGGTTCTGAACCAGGTTAGCTTTACATGGTGCTTATTAATGATTTTCTCAAGGATATTCTCTGCACTTCCTGTTTTTGTTAATTAGTTTTTATGTTATTCTTGTAATCTTCAGATGTCCTTTAGTCCTTATGTGTGGTGGTTGGAGTCCGGCTGGCTGTGAGTTCCTGTTTTTCTTTTCCTCATGTTTTGCTGTCAGTTTGTGTTGCCTCTGTTTCTCTCTGTGTTCCCCCCTCCCTTCCTGTCTGTGCCAGCCAGCTGATTGCGCACACCTGCTCGCCTCCTCACTACCGCTCTTCCCACCATACACACCTGCCGGCCATCAACTCCAATCAAGCCCAGTATATAAACCCCGGATTGACTCACCACCTTCGCTTGATCGTTGCTCCTGCCTACTTGGTGACACGCGTCTCAAGCTTCTGCAAATTCCCCTGAGTGTTCTTCTGCTTGTATCTTTGTAATCCGTTTTCTGTCTTTTTGTTTCAGCCATTGCCTTCCTCGTCACTCTGCCTCCAGTCAGCTGGCTCCTCCATCCAGTTCCCCCTCACGGTTTCCTGCACCAGCCTGCCTCAGCCCTCGCCTCTCCGCGCTCCAGTACTTCCCTGTCGAGTTCTCAGACCCGGTCTCCCCGTGCCTCTGTTCCCGGTTCCAGCCCCCGTGCCTGTGCTCCCCTCTCTGGCATCCACCTCCCCACTTCCCCATTCACTTTCCCACTTTTCCTAATAAAGTGATTTGTGCTGAGTCCTGCATTTGGGTCCGTTCTGTCCTAACCGTAACATTATGTCTTTTATGGGATGGATTAAGTAATGATATATTATTATTGCCATTATTATAATAATAATAATTGTTATCATAGTGAGTGAGAAAACACTAAATACAGAGATGGTAAATGATGACAACAAAAACATTGTTTTATTTTTTAATTTTCATCAAATTATTGTAATCAAAATCCAAAAGTCCTTTACAAATACAGGATAGCTGTGTTCATACATATCAACACTGTTACATAAATACACCAACATTCCTTAATAGGGACACAAAAAACACAAACAAAAACACAAAGGTTTGAAATACATAACCATAGGACTACAAAGGTAAAATTACATACATTTATAATGGTCAATGTATGTGTGCATGTGTGTACCTGTGTATATGTTTGTGTGTTATTGTCCATGTCTCATCTAGGGCCGGGTTTTAAGGGGGTTTTGGGAGATGAGAGGTTCTTCTTGCCGTTATGGGGCTTCACTTTCAGGTTTTGTTTTGGTGCCGGTTTCAAGTAAAAATGAAGCTGTAAGGGAAGAGATGGAGAACAAAAGTGTGAATGTTCAAGGCAGAGTACATTTCCAGCCTATAAGAACATGCAGAAAAACAAAAATGATTCACAAGCAGAGTCGGGTTCTCTAAAAGTGCATTTGAACTACTTACTACCTGCTTTTTCACTAAAAACAAAAGGTAAATTGGTTGGTACAACTGTGAGTCAGCTGTTAGATTCCTGTCTTTTGCACCAATATACATGCCCTTTCCATATAGATAGAAACTCACCTGTATGGCCTCCGCTGGTCCCACTGTGACAGTGCTGGTGGAAGGGGCGTAACCTGGGGCCGATACTGTCACAGTGTAGGTGCCTGGTAACAGAAGTCGGAAATAGTCGCCATCCACTCCTGGAGGAATGAAGACATGGGAAAAGATGAGAGGTGGAAACATCCAACTAGTTGATTTCAAATTTTAATTTAGGTCTACACAGTGGTGGAAAAGTATTCAGATGCATTGCTTAAATAATGGTAGCAATACCACTCTGTATCACCAGTCTGGTATGACCAGTACCGTGTGGTGGCTAATGTTAGCGAATGTTAGTTAGATATTACTAGTTAGGTGGATATTACTGTGTAATTGACTGATTACTTTTTTATTCAGTTTTCTGACTTGAAGACACCTTTTTATTTGTGCTACTGTTACAGTAGAATTAGCAGTATTATTATCCTGTAATTGTCACTTATGTACCCACTATTCATGTAAAATGGCCTCTGGTAGAGTAATAGTAATGATTGCTAATGATTACTGATGCTTTAACATGTAAACAACATTTTAATGCCAAAGTTGGCCAAAGTGGAACTGATTTTAGGTATTTTTTTAATATACCGTTGGGGGTTTAATTTACTGTTTTGTAATGAATCAGATGTAATGTGCTCATTACAGATTGTTAAAGTCTAAAGTAGTAACTATAGCTGTCAGAAAAAGAAAAGTAACTTTCCCTCATAAATGCAGTGGAGTATAAAGTAGCATACCATTTTTTTGTGGCATTCTTAGGCCTTTATTTGACAGGACAGCTTAGACTTGAAAGGGGAGAGAGAGGGGGAATGAATTAAACCCGCGGCCGCTGCGTCTAGGATAGAGCCTCTGCGTACGCTCTACCAGGTGAGCTACCCAGGCGCCCCAGTAGCATACAATTTTAATACTCAAGTAAACTACACGTACCTCAGAATTTACCTTCAATACATTACTCGTTAAATACAGTGCTCTTCTAAATGTAAATACAGTGCCCATAAATATATTTTTTAAGTGAAATTCCACTATTGGCCACTAGGTGGCAGCTTGTTCCATTCCAGTGTGAGGACTGCCAGGACATTAACAGATCATTTATCACACACCTCACACTCTCACATACTTCTGAAACCCCGCAGTTAAGGAGTAAAAAATAAACCCAGGAAATAACCACATCTGTGTAACAATTAATCCAGCCCCTTCTCACCACTGGTCACATCGTGGTAGATGCCAGCCACTGCAACCTCAGCGTTGCCAACAGGGTTGTTGTTTTCATCATACACCATGCCTTTTATTCCATGATGCACCTGAAAAACAAGTTATTTTTCCATTTAATTTGACCAATTTCTCACAGTTCTTTCTTTTATGGATCCTGCCATTTGTGCTTGAGCTTTGGCCACCCGCCATATGTGACGTTAATCTAGGCAAGTCAGGTATGCGTAATCATAGATAGCTTTGTGTTTGAATGCTGCAATGAATTACAGCATTGATTGCAAGTCATATCAGGTCATAAACTACATTTCCAAAGCAAATTTTCCAAAAACATTAGACCTTATTAACCTCCCTCGGCCCTGTGGTCTGCAGCAGACATACAGTCATACAAGACCAAACAGCATCTGCATCTGCAGACCATTTCAGTTTTATCTGTTTAATCAGTGCTGCAGAAAAAGTTGTGCATTTCTGAGCTCTCTCTTGGGGCGTGAGAAACACTTTTAGTGGCAATGCATCACTGTATTTTATCTCAGCACTCTGACAATCTTGAATAAAGGATATTTTGTACCTCGTCCTTTGTGCTTTCATACTTGACGGAGGGAAGTCAGTTTACTCGTATTACACTTAATTTCATGCAGCTCATTTTAAGTCACTTTATCCAGGGATTCCCAGCCAACATTTACAAGAAGCCAGGGTATTGCCATCATGACTCTTGGCAGTTGGGTTTTTGTGGGTTTTTGTGTGTAACTGTATGTCTGCGTATTTGTGTGCACCGAGTTGTAAATGACCAGTAACTTGCCAAATTGTGAGAGTCTGTATGTGTGTTCTGACCTGTTCAAGGTATGAAACCAGTGCTTCTCGGTTGCCCAGCCATTCTCTGGGAAGTGCTGATGCTGGAGGAAACTTATCACAGCTCAGCTCCAGGGTGATCTCAAAACAGTTGGTGTACAGGTAGTTGAAGTCCTGCATGCCTGAAACACACAGAAATAGACGCTTTACTTTAGATTTCAAGAAAAAGATCACCAAGATCTCTTGTTTTAGTTCAATGGTTCCCAGGGTGGTTTATAGAGTGCTTTACGTTGAGCCTTAGTTTGCCACTTGAAGGAGTTGCTCAGATTAGTAAATTGTGTGATTTATCATTTTAGACCATCTAAAAGCCACTGTTACATATTGTGGGTCATTGAGAGTCCAAAGCTTTTACATTTTATTATATGGTCAAGATGATTTTTCCAAACCACTGCTTTTTGTTGTCTTGACAGACTTTTAACATCTTTTAGACAGACTGATTTTACACCCAACTACAAAACTTTCAAAACCTGAATTTTCTAAGTCTCTGGCTTTGTAACTTTGCGATACAGCAATACTTTTCATAGAAGCTTAATGCATATGAGGCCAGGGTTGGGAGGGAAAGTTCAAATCTAACCTCACAGACCATGACATAAGACTTGGAGCAAAAGGAGTTGGTAAAATAAACATAACATGTTCCTGCTAAATGCGACTTTGGGCGTTTTTATCCAATTCAAAAGCTTGCATGACTCAACCGAAAAGCTCAACAGATTCACATTCCTAAGAATAATCCTGACCAGTCCAGACCAGGATTTACAGATCAAAGACGTGAATTTTGTTATTGTTGCAGTTACAGATTAATTGAACTGAAATTGAATACATGGCCAGACAGTTTGATGAATTTGTAGCTGTATCTTCCAAGCATGCTATGGCAAAAACATTTCTCATAAACCAAACATGGGAGGACGAGGGTTGTAATGTGTCTGCCAGTGCCTGAGCTCGTATAACTCCTAATGGCCTGTAGGTGGCCAACGCCAATATATACAGTTTTTGCCGATTGCTTACACAAGTGTTGCAGAATGTGGCTCATTGTGTCAAAACTCTTCACACAAATAAGACACGACAATCCTTTTTCAAAATGGGAACAAAATGATACACACATGCACCACTTGAATTAGTATTTCAAAGCAGCAACAACACACTGATGTACTTTATACAAAACACTGCTCTCTTAGTACTTTGTATACATGTTACTGTGAAAGATTGTTCCAGTACAGAACAACTACTTACATTTCAAGGAATGCAAAAATAAAAAAGGCATCAGAAAAAATATAGACAGTTTATTTTTTCCCATTGCAGGTTTTTTCAACAAAAAACACAAAGAAAAAATTAAAGTGCAATGGTAAGGGGATAGGGTGGATGGTTTATGGATCCTGCTTTCTGTTAGGGTCTTGCCACATCACCCCATTCACATCACAATTAATATCATCTCTAGCCAGGCAACGGGGGAAATATCACAGTGTGTGCCATATCCAACCCTGGACTGACCCCACCTCAGTGTCTCTGCATGCCTCTTCTATTGCTTGCAGAAGAGGCATGTGGGTATGTGGTTGGTGGTCGTGCACTTTTCAGTGCCAAGCTGGTTTTTCTGCCTTTTAATTTTGACAGGACAGCTAGGTGAGAAAGGGGAGAGGCATGCAGGAAATTGTCACAGGTCGGATTCAAACCCTGGACCTCTGCGTCGAGGCATAAACCTCTCAGTATATGTGCGCCTGCTCTATCACTGAGCGTTGGCCACACAAAAAAAATAAATCCTTAATCGGATTGAGAAATGGGGATTAAGGGGCCAAGTATACTGTGAAGTTAAAGTATTGTGGTTGGTGAACCAGTCCCGGACCAGAACAGCCTGGGGAAAACTAACACTATTCCAGATGACAACAAACTGCGGCTGCTGTGGTCCGTCTTGTACATCTACATTATGTAATGCATCCAGAAATGTGATTATATGTGCAGTATTGTAGGGACCTAGAGTGGCATGGTGATGTAGAACTCCTTGCAGACTAATGGCGGCACACAAGGTGATCATGTGTGTGGGTGTGTTGCCAATTTCAGATAGTGCTTTGCATTTTAAAGAAGTGTTTTCCCAATGATTGTAAGAGTTTTCATTCTTGAACAAAGTTTATAATGTAAAAAACAGTGCGAAGTGTTTTGTAAGAAGTGTGTTTCAGGATTGCAAACAAAGTGAAAAGCAGAAAACGTGTTTGTAAGTTTTGATGCTTTTGTCTAAGCATTCATTTTTAGTGTGTAAGCAAGATCGCCTTTCCAGGAAAAACTTCAGGACAGGCCAACAATCACCCACTTTGCCAGGATTAGTGCAAACTAGCAAGAGCTATGAAAAGCATTTTCAAGCTAGCAGCTAATGTTACAGTCCCTTTCTGTGGCTATTACGGGCAGCCTCCGCACCTACAAGCTGTAACATAAGTGCTGTGATTGCGGTTTATCAAAACTGTGGTGTTTTTCGGGAAGCAAGAACAGTTAGAAGAAGTTAAAGAGATTCTTGCAATTTTTGGTTGGCATCTTCATGGTTGAATGCACTTATTGTAAGTGGCTTCGTAAAAAGCCTCAGCTGAAAAATGAAATATAAAGTAAAATTATAGTATTTTAACAGATATTAGTGGGTCGTACAATTCTGTTAACAGCTGTAACTGTTTGTGCATATGACTGTTAAGCTGTGGTCTTTGTAATTAATAAGCTGTGTGTTAGCCATGATGATGATGATAAATTTCCATTTTGGCCACTAGGTAGGGATCTGACTTTAGTTTTAGGCCACCCTTACTGATAAGTAACCTATAGATCTGTAAGTCTGATTTTAGGTTGACCTGGATTTGTTCTATTTGTGTTCTAATTCTCTGCCACATTTGAATTAATGTTAGGTATTGTATTGTAGTTTTCAGTATGAAATGGATACATTTGTCAATTTGTGAACCAGGGTTCACCACTGTGGCAAAGTGTGTCCCAAGCATCCCAGCCACTGCTTGAACCAGGAGCTACTAACTAAAAAGTTCTTACCGCTGTCAGTGAAAAAATGAAATGGACACAGGTGGCAGCTCTGTGCAGCTGAAGGGAAGGCTGAAATAAAATATAAATACATCTTGGGTGCACGTTCAAAAAATTCAGACTACCCTCCCGTCAGGAGACTACCCTCCCATCCCCTGCTAGTACTTTTCATACAGTCCCTAAGGTTTTTGTTGCCATGTGTCATTTACAAACTTAAGCAGCTAAAGTGAGGGGTCAGTGGAAGTGCAGCTGTTGGTGTAGAGAAGGTGAAGAGTTTAAAGGAAAGAGCAGAGCACAGAAGCCTCGGAAAGAGTCCATGACGACACAGGGAAAGCCGGCCTTGCGCGCCACTCGAGGCATGTCATTCATGCTGAAGTCTATGCCAGCGCCTGCCATCATTCATGCAGGTGGCCTTGTCTTTCTTAATGCCATGATAATGGACACTCTCCAACACCTTGGAACAATCTGTTTTTGTACGTGGAGGTGGTGAGTCAGTATTGTGCTCTCTGGTGTAAAAAATAATAATAATAATCAGCTTATCCTATCCAGACAGGTAGTCTTGGCCTGCCTTCATCTGTTGTGGCTGTGCATTTTTGGACACTAATAAAATCAGGGAGGGTATTTTTTAAAGATGATAGTGGGATGCTTTTCATGATTCCAGTGGAGTTTCTAGTGTTTTAAAAAAGTCTGTTTTATTTGTCACTTTCTCTTCACGAGCCAGAGGTTTTGCTTACCTTTAGACAGAGAGTACCAACTGGCCCCATTGGTGATTCCCTCATCGAAGAAGTCCCCACAGTTCCAACCCTTGTGCATCCAGCTGTGAGCGTATGAATAGGTCCTCGCCAACTGTGACCAAACACAAATGCACACACACACACACACACACACACACACACACACACACACACACACACACAGTGATGAGATTATTAGATCAGATGTGTGTGACATCTGGAAAGAATGTCTAATCTGCAGCACACCTTTCTGAAGATTTTGTCATCTGGAGTGGCCGCGTACGTGGTCCTCCCTCGAATGCGAGGGTCTCTCGACTTGTCGAAGGGGTAATTGGCTACCACGGCTCCTCCATGGAGGTTGGCAGACAGGACAAAATTGTAGTTTTGCATCCATTTTATGACCGCCAAAGTCTCTGGTTCAACCTGTGGAGGATATAGATATAACTTTTAGGGCTGATGTACTTGCAGGACAATGTACATGACATATGGACCTTTTTATAAAATGATATACACACATACAAAGCCACATTGAATGTCATTGTAGTACAGTCTTTACATAAAAACGTTCAACTCTTATTTTGGTAAAATATGGTCCAAATTTAGTTCATACATTCTTCTCCAACCCTTAAATTAAACTGCCAATGGCCTCGTAGTGCCTGTCAACCCTACTGTATATTGTCTTGTTACTGATATTATTACACATAACCTTCACTTCATCCCAGGCTTTTCATAAACAACATAAGTGGCCTGAAGACATCTGGTTTTCTTTTCACCCAGAACCATGGGCTTCTCAGCTTGACTGGTTCGGGACTAATCCTTGTTTTCTCTGCTTTTTTTGATTTACCATATGCAAATATTTTCTATGTGATTTTTCCTTCCCCTTTCATTTTCAAGCAACCAGGTTAATATTTAGGAAACCATTGTTTCATTCTTCAAGGTATCCTCTGCCTTTCTCAAGCCCATAAAGTGATTCTTGAATTTTACTTGCAGTGCGCTGTCTCCCTCATCCTCCAACGATTCAGTGTATGTCATTTGATCTAGAAAATGAATCAGGCATGGTTTGTGTTTGTTAACATGCCCTCCTTTTCTGTTTTTGAGTCTAGAGTTAAGGGAGAAAGATTAGTTTACAAGATGATGCAAGAAACAAAGCTGTAAGGATAGAAATACAAAAGTTACTACTACAGCAAATCTACAATATGCAATCTCTTGTAATAGGGTAAATTGTGGCGTCTCCTGTGAAATGCTACAAACATCTTAAACCTTTAAATTCCACGTGTAACTATTCTAACACACTCCGAGCCATATATCATGCATGGGAACAAGAAGTAATATCTCTCCTTGAGTAAGGTATGTGGGACAATAAACACAGTCTGGTTCAGATGAAAAATAGTCAGGCCGATCAGCAACGACTGGCCTTGAGGTGGGACTTCTGTTTTGAGGACTGGCAGGTGTTTATTGTTTGTGGATATTTATATACCCTTGTGCATGCTTGAGGTCAGAGCTGTCACCATCGTGTAGGATTACATGTAAGCAGCACACACACACACACACACACACACACACACACACACACACACACACACACACACACACACACACACACACACAGATACTATCTTAGTGTTACAAAGATCAAATAACTGAACAGAATACAATGGCATCTTAAATACAAATCTTCACAAATCCACACATTCTGGATCACTCAGTGGTTCATCAACAGACAAGGTTAGATTTCACACTGTATGGGGGATGTCCTCTGCAGGCCAATCAAATCAGTTGTCAGCATTTCTATTTTTAATACAGGAACCAAAATAGTGCCATGTGTCACCTGGTAGTTCCTGAGTTATTGCAGCTAATTCAAGATTACTCTTTTTCACCTTTTTTCACCTTTGCCCTGTCTAAATTTGCATTATTGGTGAAACTGTTTTTTTCTTTTCTTTTTTTATTAAACTTATTCCTCTGAATGAAACATCATCAGTTGGCTAATTAAAATGTAGCATTGCTGAACCTGCAGGTGAGGGGGCTTGTGGCTTCATGCAGCCTGTGAGGATGTAATCCCGACCAGCATGAATGAAGTATTTGTAACAGTGGCACAGTTACTCTTTTGTGTTTGCCTTTAGGAGGCCGTCATGTGGGTAGACAGCCAGCTCGCGACTGGGAGGACCAGCGTTTTAGTTTTCTCAACACATTTGCAGCCCGGGAACTAGTAAATAGGAAGAAAAGAAAATCAATGGCTGTCCTTTGCTTGGGAACAAAACCACTTTTATTCATATGTAATAAAACAAAGGGGAGGAGAATGCAATAACATTGTCGTTTATAATTATTTGGATCAACCAATACTGGTTTTTCAAGCCCGATACGATACAGATTATTACTAGTTAATGAAACCGATAACAGATATTTAGACCCAATATGCATTGACAGTGGAAATGAAAAATGTAAGTCAAAATTGGGATTTTGGAATGTTACAAACTCCAACACAAAACTTTGTTTAAATGCTTTAAGAAATCATTTAATAAATTAGAAACTTTCAACATAATACACAGTAAAAGATCAGATTGTGTTCAGATTGTGTTGTGGGACATTAAGTCAGACTCAGTGGTGAGTGAAAACAAAGCAAACTGCCAAAAAATGGGCCAATAATCGGCCAGCGGCGATAATCGGTCAATCCCTAATAATTATCACCTAAAATAATACCACACTCAAATATGGTTAATCTTGTCAACAGCATTATATTCCAATGGAAACAAACACAGTTTCAATCAGGAACACTCTCATCATAGATTTAACCATTTATTGCAACAAATGGATACAGTTATGCTTGGTGTTGATGGATCCGCTCTTGATAATGCTCCCTGGACCAGCCAAGCAGCATGCTAAGCTGAAACAGGGAACGCTATGCAGAAACCCCATTGGGTATAAAAGAGTGAGCCAAAAGAAAGACATTGAAAACTATTTTAAACTTTGAGTCATGTTAGGACTCTGAACTAGGAAGGTGGAGGTTGGGGAGGTGGAGGCAAAGCATTGCCAGCAGCAGCAGTGAGTGAAGCAGGGATCAGTGAGGAGGGAATCACACTTTAAAGGACTGCCTTGATGTGAGAATGGCTGTGATTGGTGTGTGTCTGATAGGAATGATACAGTAATTGAATCAGCGGGCGTGTGACTTCCGTGTCCTGCATGAACTAACGCTAAGCTTATTATATATTTGACTATATTTGATTTTGGATACTTGGAGGGATTTTTTATTATATCTTCAGATAAATTATATTGTCCAGCCAGTGGGTTCAAGCATGAGGGACAAAAGGGAAGGCCAGATTAGAGGATAAACTTAAAGTGATGGTTCAGAGTAATTTCACCCTAGGCTGCTTTGCACCTTGACCTCGAGCCAAACAACCCCCCATAAGCTTTTTTCCCTTGTTATAATGTTGGTTGAGTTAGCGTTATCAGCTGGTTAGCTTAGTGCAGGCGCTAATGGATCCATGTTTGTATCTCGTAAATTACCCCACTAATAATGCCAGGAATGATACTAGGAGTCTACAGTAGTACAAATAGTTTCTGTACGAGGCATTAGAAAGTTTGTAACTACACCAGAAGTATATTTAAATAACACTTGCCTGATGGATACTCCTCTTGGCTGCTACCGCGCTATCGCGCGAGATCCTGCACAGAGCACAACATCTATTGCTTTTAAACCGCAGCCGGGATATATACAACTGTGTGGCATCTTGTCCTATCGCCTCACGCTGCAGTAGCTGCTTCTGCTGTTCACTCGCTTCTTGGATCTTCTTCTTCAGTAGTCTTTTCCGGCAATAGATGTTGTGCTCTGTGTGTGATCTCGTGCAGTAGCAGCCAAGAGGAGTATCCATCAGGCTAGTGTTATTTAAATATACTTCTGGTGCAGTTACAAACTTTCTAATGCAAGTACAGAAACTATTTGTACTACTGTAGACGTTTGGTATCATTCAGGGCATTATTAGTGGGGTACTTTACGAGATACAAACGTGGATCCATTAGCGCCTGCACTAAGCTAACCAGCTTAACTAAGCTTTCCCTTTTTTCAACATTTTACGCTGCAGTGATATGAAATAATAAATGCACAGTGAAATACAGTAGAGTCACCCAGAACAGAACTGTGTCTTTACCACAGCAGTTCATCAGAATATTTTTTTTAAATCATTGACACAGTTTATCCCCCCAGTGTTATTCACAGTGTAGGGCTTTTTTTTATAATTGATGGGGAGGACATGTAATAGCATGTATAGTACCTGACTTTTCAGAGAGCTTAGCGTGTTTCTGCCAAGTTAAAAATGTTTAAAAAAAATATATCTACAAGGGTTTTATCAGTTTTTCACTGCCCACTGGAAAAGAGCACACAGGTAAAGGTTTTTATTATTTAAAGACAGACTCGGCAATGATGATTTTGAGTAGAATTATATGATTGTTGAGAGTTGCTCACTATCTCAAGGTAGCAGATAACAGTTACACTCTCATACCGCAGAGTGGGCCAGTTCAAATTCTCATGGTGGTGATGAAATGACAAAAATGTTTAGCTGAAGCAGAAGGTCTTGGTATACTGTACATATATCTTAGGTTGTCATTATTTCATGAGTGAAAGAGCTTTAGAGGACTTCTGTATGTCAACTTTATTCTATGGTCTTCCACTAACATCCTTTATACATTTCAAAGCTTATTTTGAGCTTTGAATTCATCTCCTATGCTCCAAAGCAATCCACAAAAACTCACAGCAAACAGATAAAAAAAAAAATATTGAAACTCACATTGTTTTTAAAGGTTGTAAGTTTGGATCTAAAAGGATATTTTCAGTCATGCTTTTGTTCCACTTTGCCATCTGAGTTGGAACTAGTAACATTTTGCCGCCTGTTTCATGATGCAAAGACAAAGGAAAGCGGCCTCTTTCTGACCCAGAGGAAGAACAGCACAGTTTATATGAGGAGGTATAGGTTTTACAGTAAATTAAGCAAACACGCCCATCGAAACGGGTCAGACTGTACAGGCACACACAAACATACACAACATGAAACAGACAGCCTACTAAGGGATTCACTTACTGTTAGAGCTTACTGTTTTTTTTTTTTTTTTTTTTTTTTTGTAGAAGCTCAACTGGCAGTGGAGTCTGATTCAGTACAAATCTCATGAATCCATTTATGTCAACAAAGTTAAAGCCAAGATAACTGAGCAATGTTACAGCTGCTCATTATTCAGCTCCATACTCAAACACTGAACACACACTCACACAAGCATGAGAAATGTACTCATTCATCTTCCTCTCTCTCTCCCACACAAGCACATACATGTATTTGCACACACAGACACACGGACATAGATAAATAAGTGTTTCCTGTGTGTTTATCCAGCAGCACTGACCTGTTGCTCCCAGTTGTCCGGCAGGGGCAGGTGGTGGTTTCGACCGTTGGTCTTCTCGTAGTAGTACATGAGCGCGTTCAGGTCTGGAAAGTTCCGGTTCAGATCAAAATCTCTAGCATTCCCTCGACCCACCAGGTAGCCGTTGAACTCTGGACCCTGTTGACCCACAGACAGAATATAAAGTTTATCAAACAGCAGCTACTGTTTCTTTTTTTTCCCCAGTATTGATTGCATTATGATGTTTTGGCCTCTTGGGTTTTAAGATATAGTTTTTCAAGCTATGAATTAATATTGCGTGGAAGCAGCAAAAGGAAAACTGGTTTGCATATTCCACAAACTGCAACTTTTTTTTGTATATAACATTTAATTTACAATAATTTACTAGTTTTCTTAGGAATCTAAACTCAAACCCTTCCCATGAAAAGCCTATAATATGAAGACTCTTCATTATACTCGGATTTTGGCATTTGTGCTTTGACTCTCAACAACTATTGGATGGATTGCCATGAAATTTGATATAGACATTGATGTAACTAATAACTAATAACTTTTAGCGGGCATCATCAGGTCAAAATCTTAACTTGTTTAATACTTCATTTTATGAACAAATACTGGAAAAACGAATGGCATTCCATTAGCCACAAATGTACTTTTTGTTTAGCGCTAATTAGCAAATGTTAGAGTGCTAACTACTGTAAGATGTTGAACATGGCAAACATTATACCTGCTAAACATGAATGTGTAGGCATTGTCATTGTGAGCATGTTAACATGCTAACTTTAGCATTTAGTGTACAGCCTCACAGCGCCGCTAGCGTTGACTCTTGTTTTATTATACTCAGGGCTCAGAGACCTCTTTCTCTATTTGACTCCAAAGGAAACATTTAATCATTGAGTGTGACTTTTAAAATAAATTTTTCAGCAATGATACTCTATTTTTTTTTTTTATATATCTGGAGCAATTCCTAAAAATGATTTGTTACAAAATACGTATTTGTTACAAAATACGGAGTTGTTTCCGTGCAGACTTTCTGACCTGTTGTCAGACAACTGAAAGAACAGACTAGACTCTATATGGAAATAATTAAATATTAAATTTGTTGACGCCTTGGGCATATACGGATATTTTTGTTGCTCAATCAGTACCCCAAATCAACACTATGCCATCTAGGATTCTGGGAAATGAAGCAGCCTTCCCATTGTTGTCCAGATGCTGCTGCATCCAAACATCTGTTGATGCAACAAATTATAGTGCTTTGTTTGTGTGTGTCGTCTGAGTGGCAAAGAGAGGAACCGTCATGTGCAACTGGCTTCCTCGGGACATATAATTAGTCTCAAAGAGATTGTGCGTGTGTGTGTTTGTGTTAAAGGGGGTTGCGTGTGTGTCTGTTGTTTCACGGGCCATATAATTACCCTTATGGTAGAAAGCTAGGGGCTCTCTCAGTGGGCTGATAGATGGGATTATTACAGACATTAGCAAACAGTGGAATATTTAATTAAATAAAAACTGTTTTTGGCTCTTTGTTGCTTGTCTTCAATATATATAAAAACACACACACATACCTTGTATGATATCTGATGGAGTCAGATGTGTGTTATGCTTTGATTTAACTCGCAGGTGTTTAGTTTTCCTGAGGGACCTTAACATTTCCAACATTTCCACTGGCAGGAACACAATCAAGCAAAAATGTGGAAACTTTCTCTGTACAAGTGGCAAATGATTGCTGAAGAAAAACAGCCAGAGGCATCCCAGTTGGCGATTTTCCCTGGTTTTCTTTTGGCACGTGGAAGCCTGGGGCTCACAGGTATGTCAGGGTGTACTTTACCTGTCTGGCTGCCACCTCGTAGCCATCGGGGTTCATGGAGGGCAGGATGTGGATGCGCGTGTCATGGATCAGCCTCATGATCCGCTGGTTTCCGGCCCGATACTCCTCGCACAGAAACTGGGAGAACTTAATGAGCAGTTCACGGCCGAGCACTTCGTTGCCATGCATGTTGCCCACGTACTTGAACTCCGGCTCCACTGGGGAGGAAGTGGAGAGATGGAGGGGGGCATGAGGTCAAAAAGCCACACAGAGCTGCCAAGCGTGACATTTAAAATGCCTGAGCATGTACACGCATACATACACACATATGAGCACACTCACTACATGAAAATACAGTAGACTCAACAGGCTAGGCTGTATTTTTCATGTTTTAAATTGAGATTTTTTTTAGTCTTTAAGATAGTAACTTGAGTTTCTATGTGTTAAAGGATTTAAACTGTAACTTTTGGTCAGCAGCAGCAGACACTCTAGCCATAAATGGCATTTATGGGATAATGGCAGATTCAATTTCCGTCTTTGTTATTATTTCTTGTCAAAATCTGGTGCCTATGTTACCAACAATGCAACTCAACTTCCAGTTCTGTTGAATATTCGGGTTTGTTATGCTATTTGTACTGTAGCCTCGAGCTGCTAGCCTCAAGCAGAGATGAGGAGCTAGGTTCAGTAACCTCACTTCTTTTTATCTCTACACTAATTTTTAAACTTGTAGTCTTCAGCCTGAACCGACAATTTATCAGACTTCTCTGGAGCCACAACAGGCTTATCACATATGCAGTATTACTCCTGAAGACGTGTAAACAGGCTTTGAATTTGCTAACATTAGCCACCATGAGCTACTGATCATACGGAACCAAATAAGATTGCAGTGACAAAACTCTTAATGTATTAAACTGAGCAATGGTGCTGGGTTTTATTGCTTATAGATTCAACTTTTCATTTGAAAGAGGAAGATTGTGCTGTTTTTCTTTCAAAACGCACAAAGTCTCACTTTAAGCTAATTACTAACATTAATGTCTTTAATTCTTATTTTCCTGATAAGGTCTCAAGATTCTGACAAAGGTGAGCTCTGGGGAGCGATTCTGATTACAGCTAATTGGATTTCATGGACAAGATCATCTGGCATTCCTATGGGTATCTGCCTCTGATTGGGTGAGCCACCTATCCAAATAGTCTCCCTCTCTGTGTAGGGTTCCCTCCTCTCAGGGGACCCTTTATTAATCACTGCTGCAGCGTTGATAGAACCAAGGGCCACCAAACACAGCAGCTAGACAGAGCTGCTGCTGAACACTAAAATAATGCTATGTGCCTATATGATTTTACACTAAAAGCATTGTACATATTGTATCACTGCATTACTTTATTTGTTTGCACTTCAGTTGTTCATGAGAAGAAATAAGTGTAGGTTTTTGGGGGGTGAGGTATCGTGGGGGTGAGCAGATACTTCCATATGTATGAACACCCTTCACTAATTGCTTCAGGCACCCAAATGGCAGCTTGGTCGCTGTAATTCACCTCCTTTTCTTTAACGCGGGGCCAACTGGCCTCAGGTTCAGAAAACAGTGTTGGCTCTAGTGTGCAGCTTTAAAAACACATACACACACACACACACACACACACACACACACACACACACACACACCCAGCAGCATGTAAAAGACATGAACTTCCTAAAGGGTACAAGGAGGTTGACCCAGACAAGACCTCGGGTCACTCCCCTCCATGAAGTGCACAGTTCCTGTTTTTCACCCTCGGTCATCTTGCAACAGAACAGGCGCACATCCTTCCATTCTACTGAAGGAAGCCCCTACGTGTGCAAATGCAGAAAAAAATGCAAGCTCAGCCGCAGCCAAAAAAGCATTCCCTGCAGTTGTCAAGCTTTTTTTTCTTCAAAGAACTGCCATTCAAAATGCAAGAATGGAAAAAACATTCAAAACCACTTACATGAGTGTGACCCTTTGGCCTGTTTTCAATACAAACATAAGCAATGATGAGGTTATGGTTTTCAATTTGCAACCGGTATGCAAAATAAACACCTGGAGAGCTGATT